>NC_090931.1:1361217412-1361523170 GCF_040938575.1 Ambystoma mexicanum | reverse complement strand
CTGGTGGACTTGGGCAACCCCAAGGAGGCTCCGACAGTCTTTCACACCAACCGACTCAAAGCGTATGTCTCACGACCTGATGTAGGAGCGTTGCTTCTCGCATCATCCGAGGAAGAAGAAGAGAGTGAAGCTCTTCCGGATCTCCTCAGAGGCTTACCTTTGGATGAGAAAATTGAAGGAGTAAATCTCTCCTCCAATCTGACACCCGAGCAACAAGAAGAGTGCAAGTCTATGTTGAATCAGTTTGCCTCTCTGTTCTCGCTCTCACCAGGCTTGACCCCGTGGGGCCAGCACGAGATACTCACTGGTGACTGTCTGCCTGTCAAAAGCAGAGGATACCGCATGTCAGAAAACGTAAGAACCCACATCAAAGGTGAGGTCAGCAAGATGCTTGATCTCGGGGTAATAGAGCCCTCTACTAGTCCATGGTCTAGCCCAGTTGTGTTAGTACCAAAGGCCGGGTCTAAAGAACTTAGATTCTGCGTGGATTACCGAGCTCTTAACGCAGTCACCACGACTGATGCCCACCCTTTGCCAAGGACAGATGAGTTGGTGGATAAGCTTGGCGCCGCCAAGTTCCTCAGCACATTTGACTTGACGTCAGGCTATTGGCAAATAGCCCTGACCAACCATGCCAAGGAGAAAACTGCATTTTCTACCCCCGTTGGTTTATACCAGTTTACGGTAATGCCTTTCGGACTAAAAAATGCACCTGCTACGTTTCAACGGATGGTAAACCAGGTTCTGAATGGGATGGAGGACTTCTGCATGGCATACTTGGATGACATAGCAGTGTTCAGCAATTCCTGGGAAGAACATGTAACCCACCTGAGAGATGTTTTGCAGGCTCTAGGACGAGCCAATCTGACCATAAAGGCGAGTAAATGCCAAATTGGACAGAGTAAGGTAGTCTACCTTGGGCATGAGGTAGGCGGTGGAGAAATAAGGCCTTTGCTCAGTAAGATTGAAGCTGTGCAAAATTGGACAACACCGACTACTCAAACTCAGGTGAGAGCCTTCCTAGGCCTCACTGGGTATTACAGGAATTTCATAGAGAACTATGGGACCATAGCTTCTCCACTGAATGTCATCTCCTCGCCCAAATTCCCTAAAAAGGTTAAATGGAACGAGGAATGCAATCAGGCATTTGAAAACCTGAAAAAGGCTCTTTGCCAAGCCCCAGTACTCAGAGCTCCTGATTACCGCCAACACTTCATTGTGCAGACAGACGCTTCCAATGTAGGGATAGGTGCCGTACTCAGTCAACTGGATGGGAAAGGTAGGGAGCACCCCGTTTGCTACATCAGCCGCAAGCTGAAGGATCCTGAAACAAGGTGGGCAACGATCGAAAGAGAGTGCTTTGCTATCGTGTGGGCTCTGAAGAAGTTTAGGCCATACTTGTATGGTTCTACTTTTGTTATTCAGACTGACCACCAACCCTTGAGATGGTTAATGCAAATGAAAGGGGAAAACCCAAAACTATTGAGATGGTCGATCTGCCTACAAGGGTTTGATTTCACCATTGAGCACAGGTCAGGATGTCGCCACCAAAATGCTGATGGTCTCTCTAGGATGTATGTCATCGACTAGAGGTATGAGATTCATCCAGGAGTGGATTAAATCCTCCTGTCCCTTAGTCTGGGGGGGGCGAGTGTTAGGGAGAATTCTCTGTTTAGGCTGAATTTCCTAACCTAGTGAGTCCCCCAGCAGCTTTGCTGGATTTCTGGAGTTTGTTTTTTCCATCCTGCCAAGAGTGTGACCCTTTTCTCTCACTCTTGGACATGTATGTGTGTAATTCCTTTGAATGTCAATGTGTTCGATGGGCTATGGGGTCTTTTACTCCATAGGGTCTCATATGTTTTTCTATGTGTGTCACACTGCACCCTACGTGTCGTGACACGGGGGCGCCCTAGCAGGTTCCCCCACCATAGACTCCATACCCGGGGACTGACTACTGTCTCCCCGGGCATGTAAAGTCACCATTGGCTTTACTAGACCTAAATTTGCTAACAGAACTAGTACCAACCATCTTATTGTGGACGTACTGGTAGGAGTAATTCGATTACTCCTGGATCTGTTACTCGAGGGGGCACTGTCCCGTCCCCCCTCGTCGAGTTTTGGCTGGTGGCAGTGGAAACTACTCGTTATGTTCGACCCCGAGCATAACCCTATGGGATTTATCCCATTGTTGAAGATTGATACTTTTCTTGTTAATCTCCAACGTACCACCGATCTACCTATCTTAAATAAGTTTATCGAGTGGTATTTTCTGCCAGAACTCGGTTTGTAAAATGGCGTCTGTGTTCGTCTCTGTGACTCCTAAACCAAAGGTTGAGCCCTTTGTTCCACTTTTGGCGGGCCTCTGGACAGAGACCCTCCAAAGTGGTGCCATTCTGTCTGGGTTACCTCAGGGGTGTGGGAGGGGGTTTAGACACCCTGGACCGAGTTGCCTTGCCAACTCAGGTCGCACTCTGGAGTGATTGGCCCAGGTGGTGAGCGTTCCCGCTCACCACTTAGCATGTGTTGATTGACAGCTAGGCTGAATGAATGGGGGGCGTCTGCATAAAAGCAGGGCTTTTGGGACTGGATCTTCAGAAGTCGCCACAGGACCTAAAGAATCCGACGAGGGTAACGCTGAGCCGACCTGCACGCCGACACCTCCGGTGGAGCCCTGCAGAATCATCTCACAATCTCCCGACGACAGAGGAGATCTCCCTGCCGGAGAGTCTCTTCCCCTGGCTGGTGGGAACAACCAGTCGTCTTCCTCTTTGTGCTTTTTGTTCGCCCAGGACGCAGTGGTCGAATTGCCCGTGCAGAGCACCCGGCAACCGGATAGCCACTACCCCTGTACCGCGACCGAAAGGTGGTGCCTTGTGACGGAGCACTCCGCGGCTGGTTTCTTCCCTGGTGGTGCACCGGACATCTTCTCTTCGACGACGAGATCATCTCTACTCTTGGCCAAGACCATCGTGCATCCACCACCAGGAACAACTGCCCCCGCCGGAGCTGCCCTCCACAAACAAGGTACCGTAACCGCCTGGCTTCCCTTTTCGATCGGTTCGAGTGAGGTATCTGATTCCTCTCCGTTCCGTTGGGTTGCCTCCAAGCATATTCACTCTTTTTCTGAACTGGTTCCACCTGTCGCTAACATTGTGCTAAAAAGACTTGAGCGCGTCTTCACTAGAGACTTTCCAGGACATCGTGCCTTGCCTCTCATCGAGTGGGCCTGGCCGCTGAACTTTTACGATCTAATTGTGATTATTGCCTTCCTGCCTTGCATTTTTCCCGCTTCAGTACGAATCGTGTTGACTTCATTATCTGCTTATCTCTTTTCTCCCTTTTCATACGAGTATATTCGAGTGTCATCTAGGTTGGGGTATACACCTCTGTCTGCAAATAAGTGGTGCCGTAAAAACCTAGAGTTGTCGATATTGTGTGTCAGGAGATCGAGCTTTATTCCATTCCGCAGAGTAATTGCATTTTGATTTGTTTGCCGTGATTTGCCTTAGTATTTTTCGTAGACGTTCTGTTATAAATAAATAACTTACTATCTCTATACTAAGCCTTGTTGCGTGTTTACTTGTTTTGCTGTGAAGGATTGCCCTATCTTGTATACTCCCTATACTGACCAACTTTTCTTGAGAGAAGTCTGACTGCTCAGCCACAGCTACCAATTGAATCTGTGTGGTACAGACTGCTACCAAGTGGGTTCATCGCAACACCTGTAGTCCTAAATCTTTTGCAGTGGTCCCAGAGGGAACTGCACAGGTTTCCGCCTAACAGCCATGACCAAAGACCATAATAGGTTGTCATGTAGGGACACTTTGCTGTGAGCATAATGAAATGACATGGTCTAGGATAATTATGGGCAAAAAAGGATGCTTCATGGAGAGACCCTGTGCCCAGGAAAAAGCCATTGGAGAACGCAAAGTCTACGGCACTGTCTCTGTGGGGCACAGTCACCGGCCATTAAAAGTGTGAATTTCAGGTAATAGTGTTATGGCTGGCATATCGCTTGTTGTCATGTCCAATGAGGTCTCTGTGCCTAAGGGGCGCTAGTGATCCCACAGCCAAGATGGCCGCATCTCTGTGAGCTCTGTGCTGGACCTTGAATGAGGGGAGGCAGATCCACGACCCATTGGGGACTGCGTGAGTAGTTGAAACCCTGTGGAATAGCCCAGCAGGCGATGGCCCAAGTCTGGTAATCAGAGGTGCCCTAGAACTGTGGATAATAAGTGAAGGTGTCATAGACAGGGGCAGGCTGGGAGCGCGGCTCAGTGTGGCCTGCACACGAGTGCCTGTGCACAGCCCGGGAACCAGAGGCTGGGCACAATATACGCCAGACATGGAGCTGAAGGGGAGTGACTGATTGCGAGTGGAGATGTTCCCCCCCACCGGGGCTGATGCAGCATCCCCCAAGCAGCTGGCGGCAAACTGCTGCGGCCCTGAAAGCACGACCATCAAGTGTAGAAAATGTGAGCCGACAAAAAGAGGGAGGGCGGCTGAAACCCGAGTCCCGTTGGAAGGAACAGGTGAGACGGGCTCGTAGCCTCCGGTGGCAGTGGAAGGGCCGGGTGCCAGGAAGGCGGGTATGTGAGACCGGAGTGAGAAAGAGGGACAGCCACGCCCCTGATGAACATCGCTGGCACAGGAGGAACGGGAGAGCCGTGTGGAGACAGTGGGTAGCACCCGCTCGGCTCCACTTCATGTGCAGCGGTGCGGGCTGCTCCCGAGAGAAAGTAAAACATTGCAGCCACCATCAGCCAACCTTCTCCTATCTGCAGCGGCGCTGACATCCACCACCCCCCTCCCCCTAAGGCCAGTGAGACACGAACGCTGCTCTCAGATGGGGTGAGGTTGGGGGCTAGTGGAGCCCCGGTATACTTTGCACATCTACCGAAAGCAACTCTTACATCTGCCCCAGCCGCCCCAGTGAATGTCTAGAAAGCAGTTGCCAGCCACGTGAACTGCACAGGGGCTCCACAGTCCATTGCAATACTGTAAGTGATTTCAATCCGGCACACACCCATGTCAAAGCCCAGCAGGCAGTGCACAACTGAAACCCTCATTTATGTTTGTCTATAAATTCAATATTCTGAACGATATAACACTCATATCACACCCTTCTCCTGCAACCCCCCCCCCTGCACCCCCACCCCTGTCACACTGAACCAGGAATCAGGCTAGTTTGCAAAGGTAAATATTTATTTATGTATTTAAAATGTAATCACAATATGTTTTGATAGATAAACAACAATCACCAATGGGGTGACAGAACACTGAAGAATATCTTTAACCCCTTAAGTGCCATGGGTATTTCTCCCCAGTGCCAGGTCCTTTTTTGGTGATTTCGGTATGTGGCCATTCAATGGCTTGTAACTTTTTTGTTACATGAGGTATTTTGGCCAAATTTGGCTCCTTTTTTTCCCACATGTAGGCGGTCGTAACAACACCCAGAAAACCTAGGTTGCTGTAGGGGGGTGAGAGAAAATAAGCAAAAAGTGCAAAAATGTTTTTTTTTTTTCAAAAAATGCCAATAAAATGATGTACAAAGAAGCCTGTGTTTTTTTCCTTGTAAGAGCTAGGAACGAATGGTTTGCTGTGCTGAATTCCCCAATTTCCTGGCTTTCAAGAACAGGTTGAGTGGAAACGAAAAGAAATCATTTTGATGTGGTTATCCACCGTTTTGTGAGAGGTAGGCGATTTTGGCCATTTTTTCCAATTGGACATGCATGGACGGAATGGGAGAAAAGGGTAGGAAAGCTGAATTGGAGGACAGAAAGACAAGTATTTCTGAAAAGTAGACACAATTCCAAGTTTCAGAAGGGGTGATTTGCGTAGATCAGGCAACAATTAGTTAGGGGAAACTGCCATAGATTGGGGGAAAAGAGGGAAAATGACCGAAATAAAAGGTATGTGTTGGACATGGTTGGCTTGGTAAGGCAATGGCTTCTATGAATTTTGAGAAAAGCAATGCTCTGCTACATTCCCCCGACTTTTGCAGTTAGGAGAGCACACATTTTTTGTAGTGTTTTACAAAACAAGCAATACCACAAGCCAAACACTGAGCCATGGTACACAGGAGTTTTACGCTCATGGCCTGAACAGACACACTTAGCATGTGTAAATCGAGAAAACCAATGTGGTGAGGAATGGCAAGCATACATTTTTTGAAAGAGCACAGGCAGACCTTTTCAAGGGTAGGTGACTTGTGTAGGTTACAAAAGTGTATGATGCCTAAAGCAGCAAATAAATGTAGATCACATTTGGGAAATGAAAGGGTTGTGTGACAAAGGCCACCAGAAAATGGGTCAAAACGTTATGAAAACCATACAAACACAACACATGGCCTACCGTCCCAGGTTCCCACAGTTGTCCCGATGAAAACGGTACCTCACATGTGTGGGTGCACCTACCTGGCTGCCAAGGGGAAAGCCTAAAACACAAGTAACCCCAAGTCTGTTTTCAGACCGGAATTTGAGATGCTCTGCCGACCGGCACAACATATAGATATGGGCCTAGGGTGTCCAAGCCACCAGGGAAAACAGGCAACCCCATGCATTTCCGAAAAGAGGACACCCGTGGGAATCCAGAGAGGTATGATATGCCCAAATCGCCCCAGAATGTATTACCCAGACACCCCCGCAAAGTCCGAAATGTGGGAAAAAAATGTCATGATGCCTACCCCCGGGCATCAGGACCAAGGCCCTCCGCTCCGGGAGCAGGCATCCAGACATTTGTTTAAACCTCAGCAGCCCCGGCTAGGGGCTGTCTGGGTTCAGTCCTGGCGCCTTAGGCGCCTTGTTACAGGGACTATTTTTTTACTCAGGCGTGGCTCTAGGGAACTTCTTACCTGGAACTACTTTGGAGGCTATTTAAACCACACCCGAACAGCAACACATGCTTCGCGTTATTCTGCATCCAGCAGCGTGACGCTCACCGTGCCTGCAGCCAGCATCCAGTCTTCTGCCACGCCCGCGTGCCTGCAGCCAGAATCCAGTTTTCTGCCACGCCCGCCTCGAAGCTCGTAGAATAAAGAAGAAGAAAAGGACAAGGTTAGAAAACAAACATATTTAAAATTCCTCACCTCATTCCGGAACCATTTCATCTCTGGACCTGGAAAGTACATTAGTCCTGCACGCGTCGCTTCGCCAGCTCCAGCACGGCGCCATACTCACTAGTTCTCACAGCATCTTTCGATCCGGCACTGTCTCCATCATTTCTTCGCTGTAATCCGGCACATAAGGGACACAAGAAAAAACAAGGTGAGCCAAGGGAATCAACAAATACAACCTCTTACCACCATAGACTTACCTGATTTACCACCGGCGGTATTATTCCATAACTCTCCACATTTTCATATGCCGCATCGGTAAAGAGAGAGAAAAACAACACGTTAACGCATGCAATAGTTACCGGACAGCGTTGGGTAACACAGACTCTTACCTGAACGCCAGCAGCAGCTATGAGACCTTCTTCTCACGAACTCAGTTGCAATTTAAGGAAGGAAGGGGACAAGAGTGAACATCGGGCACATTGAACTCTTTGAACTTGATACTTAACAATCCTGCGAGGGACTTCAGAGTCAATACTTACCGGAACTCTCCCAACGCTTTCTAACCAGTGAAGTAACTGGTATCTAAGCGCCCCTGCAAGACATGCAGGATGGAGAGCTCATCTTTTACGAACATAAGGTGAGGTTACTAAGGGGATATCGGAGGTGATTAGTGGGGGAGAGCGAGAACAGTTGGGAGGCCATCACTAAAACCCACAGGTGTTTAATCCCTGTCTCCACTTGCAGGAAAACACTTCTTCGGGTCCAGCAGACAAGACTAGGCGGGCCAGTCCAGACAGTCATCTCTGTACTACGCATCACGTTGAAGGAGACCGCAGCTGTCCGGGTCCGATCGACACCCCTGTGTGGTCCAGGTGAGCGCAACAAAAAAACGCATTTTTCGCACATTTCGCTGGGCTCACCCATCGAAACACGCCCCCAACAACACATGGCCTACTGTCCCGCGTTCCCACACGTGTCCCAATGAAAACGGTACCTCACATCTGTGGGTGCACCTACCTGGCGGCCAAGGGGAAAGCCTAAAACACAACTAACCCCAAGTCTGTTTTCATACTGGAATTTGAGACGCTCTGCCGAACCGCACAACATACAGATATGGGCCTCGGGTGTCCTAGCCACTGAGGAAAACAGGGAACCCCATGCATTTCCGAAAAGAGGACACCCGTGGGACTCCTCAGAGGTATGATATGCCCAAAACACAAGTAACCCCAAGTCTGTTTTCAGACCGGAATTTGAGACGCTCTGCCGACCGGCACAACATACAGATATGGGCTTCGGGTGTCTAAGCCACCAGGGAAAACAGGGAACCCCATGCATTTCAGAAAAGAGGATACCCGTGGGAATCCGCAGAGGTATGATATGCCCAAATCGCCCCAGAATTTATTACCCAGACACCCCCGCAAAGTCCGAAATGTGGGGAAAAAAATGCATTTTCGAAACACGCCCCCAGCAACACATGGTCTACTGTCCCGTGTTCCCACTGGTGTCCCGATGAAAACGGTACCTCATATGTGTGGGTGCACTGACCTGGCCACCAAGGGGAAAGCCTAAAACACAAGTAACCTCAAGTCTGTTTTCAGACCGGAATTTGAGACGCTCTGCCGACCCGCACAACATACAGATTTGGGCCTCGGGTGTCCAAGCCACCAGGGAAAACAGGGAACCCCATGCATTTCTGAAAAGAGGACACCTGTGGGAATCCACAGAGGTATGATATGCCCAAATCGCCCCAGAATGTATTACCCAGACACCCCTGCAAAGTCCGGAATGTGGGGAAAAAAACGCATTTTCCGCACATTTCGCTCAGCTCACCCATTGAAACACACCCCCAACAACACATGGCCTAAAGCCACACGTTCCCACCGGTGTCCCGATGAAAATGCTACCTCACATGTGTAGGTGCACCTACCTGGCCACCAAGGGGAAAGCCTAAAACACAAGTAACCCCAAGTCTGTTTTCAGACCGGAATTTGAGACGCTCTGCCGACCGGCACAACATACAGATATGGGCCTCGGGTGTCCAAGCCACCGGGGAAAACAGGGAACCCCATGCATTTCCGAAAAGAGGACACCCGTGGGAATCCGCAGAGGTATGATATGCCCAAATCGCCCCAGAATTTATTACCCAGACACCCCTGCAAAGTCCGAAATGTTGGAAAAATAACGCATTTTCCGCACATTTTGCTCGGCTCACCCATCGAAACATGCCCCCAACGACACATGGCCTACCGTACCATGTTCCCACAGGTGTCCCGATGAAAACGGTACCTCACATGTGTGGGTGCACCTACCTGGCCGGCAAGGGGAAAGCCTAAAACACAAGTAACCCCAAGTCTGTTTTCAGACCGGAATTTGAGACGCTCTGCCGACCGGCACAACATACAGATATGGGCCTCGGGTGTCCAAGCCACCTGCGAAAACAGGGAGCCCCATGCTTTTCCAAAAAGAGGACACCAGTGGGAATCTGCAGAGGTATGATATGCCCAAATCGCCCTAGAATTTATTACCCAAACATCCCCGCAAAGTCTGAAATGTGGTAAAAAATAATGCATTTTCTGCACATTTCGCTCGGCTCACCCATCGAAACACACCCACAACAACACATGGCATTCTGTCCCACATTCCCAAAGGTGCCCCGGTGAAAACGGTACCTCACATGTGTGGGTGCACCTACCTGGCCGCCAAGGGGAAAGCTTAAAACACAAGTAACCCCAAGTCTGTTTTCAGACTGGAATTTGAGACGCTCTGCCGACCGGTACAAAATACAGATATGGGCCTCGGGTGTCCAAGCCACCGGGGAAAACAGGGAACCCCATGCATTTCCGAAAAGAGGACACCCGTGGGAATCCGCAGAGGTATGATTTGGGCAAATCGCCCCAGAATTTATTACCCAGACACCGCCGCAAAGTCCGAAATGTGGGGAAAAAAACACATGTTCTGCACATTTTGCTCGGCTCACCCATCGAAACACACCCCCAACAACACATGGCCTACCATCCCGCATTCCCACAGGTGTCCCAATGAAAACGGTACCTCACATGTGTGGGTGCACCAACCTGGCCACCAAGGGGAAAGCCTAAAACACAAGTAACCCCAAGTCTGTTTTCAGACCGGAATTTGAGACGCTCTGTCGACCGGCACAACATACAGATATGGGCTTCGGGTGTCTAAGCCACCAGGGAAAACAGGGAACCCCATGCATTTCAGAAAAGAGGATACCAGTGGGAATCCGCAGAGGTATGATATGCCCAAATCGCCCCAGAATGTATTACCCAGACACCCCTGCAAAGTCCGAAATGTGGGGAAAGAAATGCATTTTCAGCATATTTCGCTCAGCTCACCCATCGAAACACGCCCCCAGAAACACATGGTCTACCGTCCCACATTCCCACAGGTGTCCCGATGAAAACAGTACCTCACATGTGTGGGTGCACCTACCTGGCCGCCAAGGAGAAAGCCTAAAACACAAGTAACCCCAAGTCTGTTTTCAGACCGGAATTTGAGACGCTCTGCCGACCGGCACAACATACAGATATGGGCCTCGGGTGTCCAAGCCACCAGGGAAAACAGGGAACCCCATGCATTTCTGAAAAGAGGACACCCGTGGGAATCCGCAGAGGTATGATTTGGGCAAATCACCCCAGAATTTATTACCCAGACACCCCCGCAAAGTCCGAAATGTGAGGAAAAAAACACATTTTCTGCACATTTTGCTCGGCTCACCCATCGCAACACGGCCCCAACAACACATGTCCTACCATCCCGCATTCCCACAGGTGTCCCGATGAAAACGGTACCTCACATGTGTGGGTGCACCTACCTGGCCACCAAGGGAAAAGCCTAAAACACAAGTAACCCCAAGTCTGTTTTCAGACCGGAATTTGAGACGCTCTGCCGACCGCCACAACATACAGATATGGGCCTCGCGTATCCAAGCCACCGGGGAAAACAGGGAACCCCATGCATTTCCAAAAAGAGGACACCAGTGGGAATCCGCAGAGGTATGATATGCCCAAATCGCCCAGGAATTTATTACCCAAACATCCCCGCAAAGTCCGAAATGTGGTAAAAATAATGCATTTTCCGCACATTTCGCTCGGCTCACCCATCGAAACACACCCACAACAACACATGGCCTTCTGTCCCACATTCCCACAGGTGTCCCGATGAAAACGGTACCTCACATGTGTGGATGCACCTACCTGGCCGCCAAGGGGAAAGCTTAAAACACAAGTAACCCCAAGTCTGTTTTCAGACTGGAATTTGAGACGCTCTGCTGACCGGAACAACATACAGATATGGGCCTCGGGTGTCCAAGCCAACAGGGAAAATAGGGAACCCCATGCATTTCCAAAAATAGGACAACCGTGGGAATCCGCAGAGGTATGATTTGGGCAAATCGCCACAGAATTTATTACCCAGACACCCCAGCAAATTCCGAAATGTGGGGAAAAAAACACATGTTCTGCACATTTTGCTCGGCTCCCCCATCGAAACACGCCCCCAAAAACACATGGCCTACCATCCCACATTTCCACAGGTGTCCCGATGAAAACGGTACCTCACATGTGTGGGTGCACCTACCTGGCCACCAAGGGGAAAGCCTAAAACACAATTACCCCCAAGTCTGTGTCATGATGCCTACCTCCAAGGAGCCAGGCCGGGCCCAGCAACCCCAGAGGCAGACATCATTTTCCCCAGGGAAGTCTCAGCGGGCCCAAGTCGGGGCCCTTTGGACTCAGTCCTGGCGCCTTAGGCGCCAGGCTCATAGCGGACCCCAGTCCTGGCACCTTAGGCGCCAGGCTCATAGAAGAGGATATGTGTTTAAGTGCTTGGGTGCACACTTACCTGATGCAGACCTTGCTGCTTCATCCAGGCCCTCTTGAGGCCTGAATGGGACTACTTTATCTTTTGGACTACTTTATCACTCGGGTGTGGCCTGAGGAAGAATACATACCTGAGTGGAAGGATACATACCTGGAACTACTTTACAGGCTATTTAAACCACACCCGAAGAGCAGCACATGCTTCGCGTTGTTCTGCACCTAGCAGCTGGACGCTCACCGTGTCAGCTCCTGCATCCTGACTTCAGCCACGCCTGCCAGCACCCTGGAACACCTGCAAGGGGAGAAAGGAAGAGAATAGGGAAAGAAAAGCCCTTACCTGCTAAATCTGCATCCCAGAGTCATTTCTCCAACGGCCCTGAAAAGGAAGACATCATTTTAAAGGCATTTTGTTTCGATCGCTGCAGGGCTGCATTTTACTCACCTTTGCAAGGCGCTTCCATCTTCAGCAGCGATCTTCCGGATTCAGCTACGCCCTGGCGCCTAGAGGAAAAAAGACAAGAACAAAGGTGAGAGGGAGAAAAGGAATAAGGAAAGCTCAGTTTCCTTTTAAGTCTTACCTGTTGGATTATTCCCACTGCATTTCGGGTCCTGCCGCTTCCTGGCATCTCCGGACCCCGGCCCCTATGGGGAAAAAAGACAAAGACATTGAATGAGCGAATGCAAAGACATTACCTGAGCGCTCATCCAGAACTGTTTCACTTCGGGTCGGCGCCATATCTCCGGCACTCCGAACCCCAGCCCCTAAGGGGAAAAAGACATAAGCATTAGCGCTTGCTGCAATTAGACAACGAACAGTATTATTAAGCTTGAACTTTTGAACAGAACTTTTACAGCGCCTTACCTGAACAGTCAAGCTTACCTGAACTCCCATCAATCCTCAATCCAGTGAAGTAACTGGGTTTCAACGCGCTCCTGCATCAGAAGCAGGATGGAGAGCTCATCCTTCCAAACCCTAAGGTGAGGCTTCACAGGGAATCGTGGAGGAGGTATCGTGGAGGGTTGGAAGGGAGTGGGAGGCTTGAGCATTGTTCCACAGTTGGTAATACTCCCTTTTCACGCACAGGAGGGTATCCAACGAGCCAGGGAAGCCAGAATAGAGGGGCCCTTCCTGTCCATCTTCAGAGTTCTGCGCCTTCGACGCCGCGCCTCCGTGGGAACCAGGTGAGCGTTACAGAACACGAAGCCTTACCACAATTTCCCACCTGGGCACTATGGAGACTTCCGAGACAGACCAGCTGGCCCATCTTTTAGGGGAATTACGGGCAGAAGTGCACTCAGCCCGCCAGGAGACTAATGCTCCCAGAAGGGAACTAATCCTATCCAAGGAAAGAACTGATGATCTGGCCAAAAGGTTATTGCAGGGCCAGGCAGAGCACACTCCTTTACCTGTTTCCGGAGATATTTCTACAACAATGGGTTCGAATAACCCGGTACAAATCAATCTACCTGGACACATGCCTTTGGCCCCGCCGGAACGTTTTGCGGGGGATCCCAAGAAATATGCAGTTTTTATGAACCAATGCCGTTTACACTTTTTATGCAGGCCCGGGGCCTTCCCCAACGACCAGACCAAAGTAGCCTTTGTACTATCTTACCTCAGTGGCTGTGCTGCCGATTGGTCTATTCCATTGGTAAATCAGGATGATCCCATTCTCCGGGATTTCCAGGGCTTCCAGGCCAGCATGGAAAGATTGTTCGCTCGACACTCGCAGGGACAGGCCCTTGACAACGAACTGCTATCCTTACGACAAGGTAATCAGGATCTTTTGTCCTATATCGCCACCTTTAATAGACTAGCTGTGGAAACCGGATGGCCTGAAAATAAAAGGATCACATTGTTTCATCGAGGCCTGCGCGGAGAGCTTAAAGATGTTATAGCTCAGATAGTAGATCCACCCCAGGCCTGCGCAGACTACATAGACTTAGTGGTTCAACTTGATCACAGACTTCAAAATAGAAAAGCAGATCGGCTCAAGTATGAAACCAGAGTACCTATCAAGACCCACGTTAACTCCAAGAGTACTGACGTTTCCGAACCTATGCAAATTGGCAGTGTTAAAGGACCATTAACGCAGAAGGAACGAGAGAGAAGGCGACAAATGCAACTTTGTCTGTATTGCGGAACTTCCGGTCACTTTCTTCAAAGTTGTCCAGTTAAACCACCCAAGAAGGTGGTTGGAGCCACTGATAACGAGTTATTGACACCTGGTTCGGGAAACGACCTAGCCCGACAAGCGTAGGGGTCCGCTTGCCGAGCTTGAAAACAAACTCTTTGACCTCGCATTTTGTCATGCCAATGGTGCTTGTGAACCCAAAACAGCCTCAGCAGTTGCATGCTATAAAAGCATACATAGACAGTGGAGCTATTGGAAATTACATAGACCGTGAATTGGCTTCCAGGATTAAGCTTCCTCTCTGCCCGAAAGTAACCCAAGATGTAATTACTACAGTTGATGGAACCGAAATAGCCTCAGGGCCTGTAACGCATTCCACAGTTGAAATCACTCTGGTGGGTCAGGACGGACATCGGGAAGCTATCGTGTTTGATGTGATCAAGGCCCCACAATTTCAAATACTTCTTGGTATCCCTTGGTTAGAAACACATAATCCGAGAATAGACTGGCGAGCAAAGAAGATAACTTTTCCTGATTGTGAACCAACCTGTTACCCAAGGAATCCAGCTATGGGTCTAGCCTCTGTAACTTCCACCTCTGTACAGCTACCATCTGAATACCAAGAATTCCAAGACGTTTTTCAGAAAGAGCAGGCTAACACCTTACCTCCCCATCGATCTTACGATTGCCAAATCGACTTGGTACCCAATGCACAACTACTTTGTAGTAGGATATATGCTCTTACTTAACCTGAGAACCTGCATTTGCGCCAGTATTTGGATCAATACCTGGCCAATGGCTTCATTCGCCCATCAAAGTCACCAGTCTCTTCCGCTTTGTTCTTCGTACCTAAAAAGGAAGGAGACCTTAGGGCCTGTATTGACTACCGCGCCCTAAATCAGATAACGATTAAGAATCGTTACCCTTTGCCCCTGATACCTGAGCTTATCGACCAAGTAAAAGATGCTCGTGTGTACACCAAGCTAGATCTCCGAGGAGCTTACCACCTGGTACGTATAAAAGAGGGCGACGAGTGGAAGACTGCATTCCGCACCAAATTTGGGCTCTTCGAATATCAAGTAATGCCCTTCGGTTTGTGCAACGCACCTGCCGCCTTTCAGTACTTCATGAATGATGTTCTTCGGGAACTTATCGATGTCTGTGTCATCGTTTATATTGACGACATCCTGGTGTATTCCTCCTCAGAATCTGATCACAGAAACCATGTTAGGGCAGTTCTTGAGAAATTGCGCCAGCACAAATTATTTGCCAAGCTCGAAAAATGCGTTTTTCATACCACAGAAGTGGAGTTTCTCGGATTCATCCTGACACCTCAAGGAATCCGAATGGACTCGCGGAAAGTGCACGCCATTCTCAAATGGCCATCTCCTAGCTCTGTGAAGGGAGTGCAAAGCATGCTTGGCTTTGCCAATTTCTATCGAAGGTTCATCCCGGAATTTTCTCGAACTGTTCAACCCATCACAGCTCTCCTAAAGAAAAATAAACGCTTTGAATGGACTCTTGAGGCTGAACAAGCCTTTCAGGACCTGAAAACCAAATTCACCTCTGCACCTGTATTGAAGCACCCACGCCCAGATCTCCCTTACATCGTGGAAACCGATGCATCCAGTTCAGCCATGGGAGCTGTCCTGTCGCAAAGAGACCCAGAAACTAACCAACTACACCCTGTAGTCTTTTGGTCCAGAAAATTCTCTCCACCTGAACTCAATTACGCAATTACCGACAAAGAACTACTGGCTATTAAATCAGCTTTCAAGGCTTGGCGTCACTATCTTCTCGGTGCAAGACACACCATCACCGTAATTACGGACCACAGAAATTTGCAGTATTTAAAGACGGCCAAAGCTCAATCTTCGCGACAACTCCGATGGGCTTTATTCTTTGCGGAATTTGATTTTGTAATTACCTATCGCCCTGGCTGCAAGAATGGTAAGGCAGATGCCTTATCCCGGATAGGCATGGAAGAACCCAATTCGAGTTTAGAACCTCTGCCAATCATACCGGAACAAAGAATTCTGGGCTTGACTTCATTGCAAACCATTGAGGACATCCAAGCTCAAGTAAAACAGCTTTTTGACTCTTCTGCCTTACTGGAATGGAGTCAAAAGGGTCCTCACTACACCGTTAAGGCTGATTTACCCTACTTCCAAGAGCGGTTATTTCTGCCAAGTAAAGAATTGCAGGAACTTGTCATTACCCGTCATCATGAATCATTAATGGAAGGACACCCCGGTATCACGAAAACAGAAGAAAAGATCAAACGCCACTTCTGGTGGCCTTCTTGGAGAAAAGACATAAAGTCATTTGTGTTGTCTTGCGGAATCTGTGCCCAAAATAAGAGTCAAAAGAAAAGGCCAGCCGGCCTACTTCAACCTTTGGACATTCCACCAGCACCTTGGCACACCTTGTCAATGGACTTTATAACTGACCTGCCTCCTTGTGGTGGTTACAACACGATTCTCGTAATAGTGGATCTATTCTCCAAAATGGCCCATTTTATCCCTTTAAAAGGATTGCCGTCAGCTTCCACCTTGGCCAAGGAATTTATGGAAAATATAGTGCGGTTACATGGTTTCCCTTCCATATTAGTCTCAGACCGTGGAAGTCAATTTATCTCCCACTTTTGGAAGAAATGTTGCCAACTAGCACAAATAGACGTGCGGTTATCCACCAGCCACCACCCCCAGACCGATGGACAAACCGAGAGAACCAATCAGACTCTCGAGCAATATCTGCGGTGCATGTTACACCAATCCGAGTTAAATTGGAAAGACATCCTTTGGATTGCAGAATATGCATACAACAATTCAGTGCATTCTGGAACCGGACAGACTCCTTTTTATACCCTGTATGGTCACCATCGTCGGACCTCTGACCTAGATCCACCTCTGACCCTGGAGATGCCTGCAGTAAATCACCTACATTCCACAATAACCCAAGCCTTCAAAGAAGCTACAACCCACTTACAGCAAGCCAAGAAAAAGTATAAAGAAAACGCTGATTTGCACCGAAGTAAAACTCCTCCTTACCAAGTAGGAGATCAGGTATGGCTAGCAACTAAACATCTACCCCTCAAGGGTCAGCGAACTTTTAATCCCAGATTCATTGGGCCTTACCCCATCAAAGCTATTATCAACCCAGTGGCCTTTAAACTCGATTTACCATCCAACATGCAGATTCATCCCGTTTTTCACGCATCTCTTCTAAAACCAGTACAACCTGGAACCAGACTGTCTGAGCCCCCAGGCCCTGTCCAAATTGATGGAGAATTAGAATTCGAAGTGAAAGACATTTTAGATTCCAAGATAGTTAAGTCGAAACTCTTCTATCTTGTTGATTGGAAAGGATATGGACCTCAGGAAAGATCTTGGGAACCCAGTAACTATGTTCACGCACCACGATTAATTCAACGATTCCATCGAAGATTCCCGCACAAACCAAAACCCCCGGAGGAAAAGACCTTGGCAGGGGCCTTGAGGGGGGGTACTGTCATGATGCCTACCTCCAAGGAACCAGGCCGGGCCCAGCAACCCCAGAGGCAGACATCATTTTCCCCAGGGAAGTCTCAGCGGGCCCAAGTCGGGGCCCTTTGGACTCAGTCCTGGCGCCTTAGGCGCCAGGCTCATAGCGGACCCCAGTCCTGGCACCTTAGGCGCCAGGCTCATAGAAGAGGATATTGTAAGAGGATTCAATTCAGCACTACAGCTAAGTTAATGCCTAGTCTAGAATACTGAATGAAAACCCTTATTTATATATCTTTATGTCCAGTTCATGCGTTCTGGATGACTACCCCTATATAACACCACTCTCTTGGAATCCCCCTGACCCCACTGAGCCAAGAAGTAGTTCTGTTTTGCAAGTTTAAAAGGTTTATTTGATAATTTAAAATATATATATATATCACACTTTATAATAAATTAATAATTGAATAGCACACTTAATCTGATATGATAAAGATCAACAACGGAGAATCTGGCACTAGCACACTTCTTATAATCACTAATGAGTTGACATGAAATGGAGAAGGTAGCACACTGGTAAATAGGAACAAAAGTATAATGTGGTAGAGGATGCTTTATGTAAGCTCAGGTGGATGCAATATTCAATGAATGCAGTACAGAAAATACTCAATATGATTTCAACCAAACAATGTAATCACTTTTCTCTGGCAATCCCCTCCCCCCCTTGATGCAAGGCAAGGAAATGGAAGGAAAACACACAGTTCTCAGAAATGCAATCAATGTAAATCAGTTCACCCCAGCAAGCTTACACTACAGAAAACAGATAGGAGTTTTGAAAACACAGGCAAAATGCTTTTATATATGCTAGCAATGGATGAGAAATATGCTGGAAATGCTTTTAATTCCCTTTCAGAGGTTCAGGGTGAGTGGTATCTAGTTAATATTAGTCCAGGCCCACACTAGCAATGATGCAGGGATAGTTAGCAGGTTAAACGAATTTCTGGCAAATGGAAGGCAAGCAGCAGCAGTTTTTACATGTGAAGAAATTTGCAAATTGCGGTAAAATTTGCGAATGCGTGTTCCGCGGTTGCGGTAAAACTATAGGAATGCGGTTCATAGGAAAGCCACGATTCTAAGCTTTCAGATAAAAGTTACTGCAAGTCTCTAGCCCAAACGGTTACAGAGTTATGACCGATTGAATAGAGGTCGTTTTTGGTTTTGCAAATTTTAAAAGCTCAAAATGACAAGTGACAAATTTTTGCAGCTAGAATGACAGGTGACAGATTTGGATCTATCAGGCAGTTCTACTTAGGTTAAATAGATTGAATTGGATGAATTTAAACTAAGAGATTGGTTCTACACAGTTCTGCTGGGTACTCACACTATATTCTTGAATTAAATGGGCCTCGTCACGGATCTGGTCAGGGTTTTAAACTGGACTCTGGTCTGGTCTGGTCTGGCCTCTGCACTTCACAGTGATCTGGGTCAGCTCTCTCTGCTGGTCTGGGTCTCTCTGGGTACAGCCCTGCTTTCTCTCTGCTCTGGATAGATTGAAGTCTCTAGTTTGGCTTTCTGGAGTTTGATGGAGGTAAAGTATGGATCTCTGGATGTTGTAGTGTCCGGCAGAGTGCGTTGCAGCAAATGGAATTGAAGGTCTCTACCTAAGTTTCAGTGGTCCATTTATATGTTCTGCAAGTGGGTGGGTGTGTTGGTCATAACTAAACTCGGCCCTCTCACTTATCATTGGTCCAGCTTTCATTCCTCCCCGATTGGGGAACTAAGTTGTGTCAGAGTGATGTCATCCATTTATGATCTCTTGAAACAACTCCCCTATCAACTGTGCACCCAAATCTATATATGATCAAAATCCATATTTCACAGTTACACAGTTGTTTGAAATTACATATACATGGTGTGGCTGAATTTAGCCATGTCTCTGTCCAAATCTGCTCTTTCTAGGAGCTTACATTCAAAAATGGCAACTTCTAGCACTTTTTCATGTGCTGAACAACATTGGATCTTCATTAAATTTTATACAACTGTTCCTCACATATCTACCCACATACCAATGCATTTTCGTTTGTCTAGCTGAAACAGGGAGTCTGTAATATTAATAAACAATGGGGTTTTGCCCCAGAACATCACACAAATTGGAGTTTGGGCTTGAATTAAAGGTAAATTTTTTAAATTAAAGCTCTCAAAGTTATACATTTCTGTCATTTGATTACAAAGAGTTATCAGTGTTTTTGTAAAATATATATTTTACTTTCAATTCAGTCCTCAGAGTGTTGAAGTCCGCCTCCAAGAATTGGGTGGGTCAGTCACAGATCTCTGCTGGCTGGCAGATCTTTGTTGATAGCAAACATTCAGAATTAACATATTCCTTTCAGAGGCAAGGGTCCTTTGTGTGGTGTCTGGCAAGCTCACATCAGGAGGCCAGGGGGCCACTTTGCATTTAATTAACAGAACCCTGTTATTTCCTGGCTTCTTGTGTTGAGTTCAGAAGTGTCAAGAGTTCTCAGGACAGGCAACCCCTTTGAACCTTTGATGAAATAAGACCCCTTTCTTTGCAGTTAGACAATTTGCAAGACAGCTCTCCTGTCAGAGTTTAGACCGCTAGCGCCACCATCGGGATTTTGTGGTTACTGCATCCATCCTTGGGATTTTTTTAGGTTAATTCATTTCAGCAAGTGATATTATATGGAGTATATTGTCCATGTTCAGGACATGGCATTGGTGTTTTTCTGAAGTAAAGTAATTCTGTGCCCATGATTTTGCCATATTTGACATTCAAGAAAAATGAATTCCCAACAGTATGGGTTTGCTTTTGGCAATCAGCATTGCATCTTTGAACCGACAATATAGGCGAAACGGGATTTTCCTGTGCATTTTCTGGGGAGCTCTGGCCATTATGATGTTTTCAATGCCAGTACTGCACAGTTTTGAGGTAGGGCTCGGATGCATGGGTAAATACATACCACAATATGTGTTTAAGTGCTTGGGTGCACACTTACCTGATGCAGACCTTGCTGCTTCATCCAGGCCCTCTTGAGGCCTGAATGGGACTACTTTATCTTTTGGACTACTTTATCACTCGGGTGTGGCCTGAGGAAGAATACATACCTGAGTGGAAGGATACATACCTGGAACTACTTTACAGGCTATTTAAACCACACCCGAAGAGCAGCACATGCTTCGCGTTGTTCTGCACCTAGCAGCTGGACGCTCACCGTGTCAGCTCCTGCATCCTGACTTCAGCCACGCCTGCCAGCACCCTGGAAAACCTGCAAGGGGAGAAAGGAAGAGAATAGGGAAAGAAAAGCCCTTACCTGCTAAATCTGCATCCCAGAGTCATTTCTCCAACGGCCCTGAAAAGGAAGACATCATTTTAAAGGCATTTTGTTTCGATCGCTGCAGGGCTGCATTTTACTCACCTTTGCAAGGCGCTTCCATCTTCAGCAGCGATCTTCCGGATTCAGCTACGCCCCGGCGCCTAGAGGAAAAAAGACAAGAACAAAGGTGAGAGGGAGAAAAGGAATAAGGAAAGCTCAGTTTCCTTTTAAGTCTTACCTGTTGGATTATTCCCACTGCATTTCGGGTCCTGCCGCTTCCTGGCATCTCCGGACCCCGGCCCCTATGGGGAAAAAAGACAAAGACATTGAATGAGCGAATGCAAAGACATTACCTGAGCGCTCATCCAGAACTGTTTCACTTCGGGTCGGCGCCATATCTCCGGCACTCCGAACCCCAGCCCCTAAGGGGAAAAAGACATAAGCATTAGCGCTTGCTGCAATTAGACAACGAACATTATTATTAAGCTTGAACTTTTGAACAGAACTTTTGCAGCGCCTTACCTGAACAGTCAAGCTTACCTGAACTCCCATCAATCCTCAATCCAGTGAAGTAACTGGGTTTCAACGCGCCCCTGCATCAGAAGCAGGATGGAGAGCTCATCCTTCCAAACCCTAAGGTGAGGCTTCACGGGGAATCGTGGAGGAGGTATCGTGGAGGGTTGGAAGGGAGTGGGAGGCTTGAGCATTGTTCCACAGTTGGTAATACTCCCTTTTCACGCACAGGAGGGTATCCAACGAGCCAGGGAAGCCAGAATAGAGGGGCCCTTCCTGTCCATCTTCAGAGTTCTGCGCCTTCGACGCCGCGCCTCCGTGGGAACCAGGTGAGCGTTACAGTCTGTTTTCAGACCGGAATTTGAGACGCTCTGCCGACCGGCACAACATACAGATATGGGCTTCGGGTGTCTAAGCCACCAGGGAAAACAGGGAACCCCATGCATTTCAGAAAAGAGGATACCAGTGGGAATCCGCAGAGGTATGATATGCCCAAATTGCCCCAGAATTTATTACCCAGACACCCCCGCAAAGTCCGAAATGTGGTCAAAGAAATGCATTTTCAGCATATTTCGCTCGGCTCACCCATCGAAACACTCCCCCAGCAATACATGGTCTACTGTCCCATGTCCTACAGGTGTCCCGATGAAAACGGTACCTCACATGTGTGGGTGCACCGACCTGGCCGCCAAGGGGAAAGCCTAAAACACAATTAACCCCAAGTCTGTTTTCAGACCGGAATTTGAGACGCTCTGCCGACCGGCACAACATAAAGATATGGGCCTCGGGTGTCCAAGCCACCAGGGAAAACAGGGAACCCCATGCATTTCCGAAAAGAGGACACCCGTGGAAATCCGCAGAGGTATGATATGCCCAAATTGCCCCAGAATGTATTACCCAGACACCCCTGCAAACTCTGAAATGTGGGAAAAAAGCATTAAAAAAACACATTTTCCGCACATTTCGCTTGGCTCACCCATCGAAACACACCCCCACCTTTTGTGGTGGCACTAATGGCGGGGGGGGAACCCCATGCAGCCCTCCCTGAGCCTCCTAGGAAGGACTGCATGATGTACCCCCCCCGTTTGGTGTGGGTGAGGAGAAGGCCACCACAAACGGTGGGGCAGGACCCTCAATAGATGGGGCTGTAGTGTTTGGGCACCCTGGGGCCAGATTGGCACACTAATGTGGCCATCTGCACTAAGCGAAGTTGGGTAAACAAAGAAAATAATACAAAATCGTAGGCTGCTTTTTAGCGGGGGCTGAGGGGCACCCTAAATTGGCAACGAATGTTGTACTGCAACGGGTGGTGGCACTCCCCCCCACCCCAAATGGAGGTCCCCACCTCATGCATCCCTCCCTGGTGTCAGATAGGGGAGGCCCCACCTCATGCATCCCTCCCTGCAGTCAGATGCCCCTTCCTAGGAGCAGATATCTGCCCCCAGGGAGGGTTACAAGGGGTGCCCCCTTTCTACTTCAGTTGGGGGGGAGGGCCACCCCCCTTTCAATCAGTAAAAAATCCATGGTGGCTAGTGGCCCCCCACACCCTACCCAACCCCACCCCTACCCCACCCCCTTTTCCCATCATTTTTTTTTTTTTACATTCCCTGAAAGCAGATGGTCAGCCATCTGCCCCCAGGGTTCATGTGCATGTGCCCCGAAAATGGCTGCTGCAGGGAATTTACTTTCAGTTTCATGCCGACGTGCGTTACGCACGCCGACGTGAAACTGAAGGTAATCCAGCCCCCTGGCAGTGAGGGGGGACCTCCCCCTCACATAGCCCAGGGGTTGGATTACAGTTTTGCTCGATCCCTACTTTGCAGGGATCGAGCAAAACAGAGTGCCTAAACCGGCAACCTAGAGCGCTTGCCACCGACGAGCCGGCTCGTCGGTGGCACTTAAGGGGTTAATACACTAGGAATAAGTAATAATCAAAGCAAATGCAGCACAGAAAATAATACTTTTGTGTGGGTTCAGATCAGATAGCACTATGGTTTGAGGTTCCCCCTGCAACACCCCTCAACCCCTAATAGGCAATGCAAAGAGATGGGAGGAGAGAGCAGGTATTCAAAAATAGCAAAAATCATACAGAATATCAGTCCCACGTCCCCCTTCCAACACAAGAGAAAAACGGAATTGACTTTTCAGCTGTCAGGATGGTTTTAAAATTGTCTTTTTGAATCGACTGGGAAAAAACACCAAATGTGGTCAAGAATACTTAAATTGCTCTAAATTCTTGTGTGAGCCGCTTTGAACCGTTGCACACAAGCACAAGCAATGATTTAGTCAGCGGAAAACAATTGAAATCTTAAAGTCCAAGTTGGTATCATTTTAAAGCTATTTCACATGTGTAAAACCTTTGACATTTTAAAATTGCGGCAAACTTTTCCTTGCACGATTTTTGCTATAACGAGATAATCGCACTGTTTTGGGTTCAATGGGTAGCTACAGATTTTAGGTACAAGTAGGAGTTGAAATTTCGTTTCATTTCTATCACAAAAACTGAGGGAGTTAAAGAGGTTTTAGTAAAGGTTGTTTTTGTAAAATAGGCGCGAGAATGGAAAACAGAAATGCACTTTTGAAAATGACAAATGGGTTTGCTTACACTAGAGGATGACTATGAAAAATCGAATACCACAGAGGAATCTTACATTTATGTGATCAATGTACCCTGCTTACTGTGGAAACTCGACTTCTTCAAATGAGAAAAGAGTCAGCGCAAAGATGGTTCTAACAATAATGGTTCTGAATGAAAGATAGGATGGATTTGAGATAGGGATAAGACAATGCAAAGATACTAATGGCCACAGTTCTTTCTATTAATACTCACAGGATAATCTTTTAAATTGGACTGCCAGTTTTGGTCATGGATTGGGTCTGGTCTAGGAAAGACAGCATATCAGGCACGGTAATGGATCAGCTAAGCCGGTTGACAGATTTGCGCAGGATCTGCCCTCCTAGTCTGTGGGTGTTTGAATCAGCTAGCTGGCGAGTTCCTCAGGCAAGCCTAGTGGTGGCAAGCCAGAGGATTTCAGGATACTGGTTCAAAAGGACTTCTCATATCACACAACGTCTTACTGGGTGGATTGAATACATTTGAGGATAGGGCTTTGCTAGAAATCAATAGTTCTCTATTGCTGGTAAGAGTTTTGGCCTCTGGATCTGGGAGAATATTAAAGCTAGATGTAGAATGCTGGATCAGAGTGCTTCACCGGAATCAGAAAAGTGAGTGGATCTGTGAGTTCCTATGTGTTGTCAGCTGTCTCTATTTATGGTATAAAATGGCATCATAAAGGGGGTGTATGGGCCAGCTTAGCTAAGCTTCCCCATGTGAGCTGGGATAGGACCACACTTTTACTCCGGCTTGCAATTTGAGTGATTGGATCAAGGCCGGATGATGCCAGATTTTATGGTTTGCTTTACAATCTTTAGAAACCTCCCCTAAACCACAGGTCTCAAAATCGGATTTGATACTAAATGTACATTTCCTCTTTGGTCACATTTATACAAATCACACACAAAGATGCCATATTTTATGTAGCATCTGTTGCTCAAAATACTGTAGGTGTGGGATCTTGTTTCAGCATTCTACAGAATTTTGTCCTTTTTGCTATGAACCCAATTTCCAAACTTTATGCAACTTTCCACAAATATGTGTGTTTAACATAGGGATGTGCATGTACATTTTCACAATTCTAACATAAATACAGTCCCCATAATCCTACATGTATTGCCATTCCTATTCAGAATAAGCTAAACGGTTGTACTAAGTTTTCAAAGGTAGTTCAAAAATGTAGGTTAATTAATCTGCCCTTTTCAGATTGTGCACCCCGTCCGATAATAAGTTATACACTTTCTAAAAATGTCCATTACATATCCTGTTAACACCAAATGGTCAGTATTTGTCACTCCTTGAAACATGTGGTAGCCCCCTCCTTTGGAATTTTCTTCTGTCAGTCAGGAATTTCCTGGACTGCAGCAGTTTTACAACCTTTCACACCTTCAACATCCTGGGTTGGAGGATGTCCATTGTTTAGTCCTGGGCTGGAGACAATAGTATGGCCTAGCCTGTAATTAGCACAGTTCAGCCAGCATCTGCTGAGAGGAATGCCCTCCCCTCGATAGGACCTGTTTGGCCACCCCTTGGCAGAATTACATCCCCCAGCCAGGCTTAATTTAATGGTTAAATTATTTTGGCTTTACTTTAGCACAAAACAAACTTGTTTGTTGCCTCAAATAACAGATAGCATTCTAATTTGAGATTTTAAACCTATGGGATCATAAACAACTACACTATGAGTTCTATCAGTAACAGGCCTCTTATATTGCAAACATTTGACTTTCAGTTTATAACTTTTTAAAGTTTAATCAGGAAGGCCCCTGACAGCTGTCATAACAGGTAGCCCTCTGCTGCACAGAGATTTTTTTGACAGATCCACAGGCAGGCCACTTTTGCTGTGGCAATCTCTTTTTGCTCTTTGCCTTTCAGGATCTTGAAACTTCACAGTGATTGCTTAACTAAGTGAATTGTACCACCCAGCGAGAATCTTGAATATTTGGAAGGTGTTAGGTACCAGCATTCTGAAGTTTCAGCAGCAAAGAAAGGTGATTTAAAGCAAAGCACTGTGTTTTCTTTCTGTTCTCCACTTTCAATTGTTGTGGAGTCCAGTGACACATTTCAGTAGGGAGAGCTCTGTTCCACCACTGAGAACATGCGTGGCAGATTGGGCAGCCATCTTTTTGTGTATTGAAAAGCACAATTTTCAGGGGGTTTTGCGCACAAAAGGGTTTTGCAGCCATTTTGCTGTTTCTGGCACCACCATAACAGAGTGATGCTGCATAGCAGGGCCAAAAGTGGGTCAATACATCCCACAATACTCAAGGGCCCCACAAAGCGGAATCAGATGCAAGTAGAGCTTTAAGGGAAACAACATAAAGGTCATAACCCATGGCCTCCACACCACTTAAACAAACTTTCCCCAGCCCCATGGAGGCCATGCAGCGAGGTAGACCCCAGCCCCACGAACCGCATAGAAACCATGCAAACAGCGCTGCTGCGATGGATCCAGTTCACTTCAAGGACATACTCCCAAAACAAGACTAGGAAAGCAGCGGCTAGACTGAGAACAAAGGGAAGAAGGAGATACCCCAGAAAGCTGTCAGAGTCACAGAGGTGGGGATTTCAACCCTGGGCACACAACGCAGACATTCAAGGAGGACACAGCGAGCACCATCCTGAATCGTCCCTGACAGAATCAAGATCTGAACGAAACTACAAGCAGTAGCGACTGCCGAACAGGGAAGGAGCCTGGGACAAGGGACTGCGACAACAGGATGCTGTGCCCCTCCAGGGCACACAACCACCCCATGGGCTGCAGCTCGACTAGCGCTGGGAGACTGTGCTGAGGACAACACCAAACTCCATACACCGTCCAAAATATTAGCCAAGTGAGGACTCAGAACTGCACAGTGGCTAGAGTTAAGGAACTGACACAAAACTGGGAATGGCCCAAAGTGCGCCCCCTGGCGGCATGAAACCCATGCCGAGGGACAAGAGAAGCAAACGCCACAAAAGCTATAAATGGCGAAGGGAAAAAAGCGGCAATCATGATTACCATTTCCCCAAAAGGAAGGACTGTGCAAAGAAAATAACAAGCTGACGGCACCTCAAGAAGCTCCTACAATGCTGTCCCCCAATCCCTAGGCAGTAGTGACTGCCGGACCAAGCGAGGGCACTCCGACATTGGAGCTGGGTCAGGTTCTGGCGGAAATGCGCTCGGGCTTCGCTGCCATTAACACGAAGTTGGACGGAACGGCATACAAAGTTGACTGAATGCAAGAACGCATAGATAAGGAAAGCAGTAGAACCTCTGAGGTCGAGACCAGGGTCAGTGCACTTGAGGACACTAGCAATGAAACAACACGTTCAATCTGGTAACTTCTCAGGGAAGTGAAGACCATCAGAAGCAAGAACAAAGACTTGGAGGCGAGGTCAAGAAGAAATAATATTAGAGTGGTGCTATCCCAGAGTCAATCTTACAACAAAACATGGAGGTATTCATGGAGACTTTTATTAAAGATGTACTGCAGGGGCCACCACTGTCCTCCCAATTCCTAGTGGAGAGGGCACATCGGGTGTCACAAATCACTCCAAGACCGGGACAGAATCCTCGTCCGATAATCGCACGAGTTCTGAAATATCGGGACTGAGATACCATACTACGAAGAGCAAGGGAACTTGGGGACCTCACATATGAGAACGGTAAAGTGTCCTTTTTCACAGACTTTAGGATATCTATTTATTTTATTATTTTATTTATTGAGCATTTGTAAGGCGTCTATCCAGCAAATGGTGTTTCCACATGCCACAAGTTAAATGGCAGTGGGGCTGTGGACATAGGAGAAAACAACACTACTAGGCTTTATGATATTCAGATTGTGCAAGTGTAGTAAAGTAAGTGCCTGGGGAGGAGGCAGATCAGGGAGGAAGTATGGAATAAGGGAGGGGGAGATGGAGAACTGCAGGAGGGAGGAGACCCAAGGGATTGGGCAAGTGATAAAGGGATCCCAAGAGGACAACATTGGTGAAGGTCAACTAGTGTGTGGATGGGGCTGGTCCACACTCAGTAGGCTAGTCAGGGAAAGGGTGCCTGAGAGCAAGTGCTGGTTATGGGAGACTAGGGGAGAGAATGGTCGAGGAGGGCCTGGCCCCTGTAAGACTCAGAAGTGGCCAGGAACTAGTCACAGTGACAGGGGGGAATTAGCAAGGAGGTCCGGCTCAAGTCTGCGAGGAGCAGGTAGGCCATTCCAGAGGGCGGCATCTGCTGGAGAAAGATATCTACCCCCACTCTCTGCTTGAAGAAATGTCTGATCTGCAGAAAATTAGAGCTAAAGGACCGAAGGATTATAGAAGGGGTGTATTTAGGGAGAGCAAGTTGGATGTAGTGAGGTCCCAGGGCCCGGAAAGCCTTGTGGATGGTGAAGAAGGTCTTGAATTTGATCCTTGCAGCCCCCGGGAGCCAATGGAGAGATTTTAGGGCTGGAGAGATGTGGTGCCTGGGCTTGAGGCCAAGAATAAGTCTTGAGGTCCTATTCTGGATTCGTTGAAGAGGGCGTAGAGAGAAAAGAGGCAGATTGAGGAGGATGCTGCTGCAGTTGTCCAGCACAGAGAGAACCAGAGCTCTGGAGAAATTGAGTTTCTGTGGGAAGCTAAGCTAAGTGAGAATGCCTCTGAGGAGGTGAAGCTGAAACAGTTCCTTCTTGGCAAGTTCAACGATATGAGGTGAGAAGGAGAGAGAGAGTCTAAGATTGACACCCATGTTTTTTGCCTCAAACAAGGGTGCAGCGAGGGTGCCCAAGAAGGGCAACCAGTGAGTAGGAGGTGAGGGAGTATCAGGAGTCCCAGTGAGGAGGATTTCAGTCTTACTGGTATTTAGGCAGAGATCATTAGCAGCACACCATGCCTGAATAACAGTCAGACAGTCAGGAATGTGGGAAGAAGGAGAGGAGGTAGAGGAGGGAAGTTTAAAGGAGAGGTGTGTGTCATCAACATAACACTGCAAATGAGGAGAGACGATGGAGATAAAGTCAGCAAGAGGGGCAAGGTAAATGTTTAAAATCCATGGTATGAGTATAGAGCTCTGAGAAACGCTACAAGTAGAGAGTGAGGTGGAGGAGAGAAAGAGCCCAATTGAACCTGGGAGAGCAGATCAGAAAGGAAAGAGGTCAACCAATCCAATGCCTGGTCCATGATGTCAACAGTATCACAGAGCCAGTTTATGAGGTTGGCATGATCAACACTGTCAAAGGCAGAGAACAGATCAAGGAGGATGGGAACAGAAAGAGAGTTGGAGTCGAGATTTGAGAGCAAGTTTCACAAGTGTTCAGGAGAGCAGTTTCAGTGCCTCTGTCTGCTCTGAAGTCCAACTGGTGGTTATGGTGACAGCCAGCAGATTCAGCTTGATGGATTAGTTGGGAGATGACCGGCTTCTCCAGGAGTTTTCCCAAGTCGTGGGTAGTGGAGAGGAGAAGGGTCCGCAGATGGCTTTTTTTAGGAGTGGGTGCAAAAGAGAGAGATTGAGGGGTAGTGTGAAGGAACCAGTGGCAAAGGAGTGGTTGCAGAACTCAGCCAAGGAGGGAGCGAGGAAGGCAATGTTGTCCTTGATAGTTCTGGGGGAGCAGGGAAGCATCTGTTTGGAGGAGACTTTCATAGAGCAGACTGTCTTGGTGATCTCATCCAGTGCTACGAGTGAGAATGAAGAGAGTGGAAGGGAAGGGGGCAGGAGGCCAAGCAAGACCTGAGAGCAGATGGGGGAGAATGGGGAGGGGTAGAGGATAGTGATTACAGATGTAATTTATTTTTGATGTGGAATGTGGGGCCAAAGCCGTGCAAAGGGCCTGGGAAGGAAGAGAAGAAGTGGAGACTGCAGTAGAATTGGCAAGTTCCTTAAGATTCTGAAAAGTTCAGCTGTGTTGTTAGTGGCACCAGAGATGCATGCTTGGATATGGGCCTGCTTCTTGGATCAGATGGAGAATCTGTATTACCTTTGAAGCAGGCAACAGGCTAGTTTGCTACTTATATTCGGCAACTCTACAATTGCTTTTCAGCTGTACCAGCTATTGCACTTGGAAGCAGACTTGATACGGATCCTCATGGCAGGGGCAAGAATGTCAAGTGGTGTTGGAGATGGAGAGGTGAAGGTTAGCAATGGCTAGTCAGTGGGAGAATCAATAGCAGGAGTAGGAGGGGGAATGAAAGAGGTGGCCAAAGCAGCTACTGACACTTGCTTCACTGGTCGAATGATGGCAAAGCAGACTGGCAGTGCGGGCAGAGTCTTAGCTGGAGAGCTCAGGAGCACAAGATGAGAGGAGAGGAGAGCATGGTCAGACCAAGAGAGAGGTGTTGTGAGAGGGTTAGAGAAAGGGATGTCCACTGAGATGAGAACTTCTAGGGTGTGAACCAGAACTTCCTGAGTGAGTTGGAGCAGTAGGAAGAATGGTGAGGGAAAGAGAGTCACAGAGGTTTTGTGGAAGAGTAAAGTGGCCGCATCAGGAGAATTAAGAATATTATAGTCCCAGAGAAAGAGAAGCTTAGAGGTAGAGGTCAGGAGGGAAGAGGCGAGGTTGGCCACCTTCGAGAGGAAGAGGGAGACCAGCCCACGGGTGCTGTAGATGGTGGAGAGAGTGGTTGAGAGGGTAGGAAAGACACATCTTGTAGACAAGGCTTTCAAAGGAAGAGCAGGATTGAGTGGGTATGATAGAAGCAGGGAACCATTGAGGGAAAACAAGGACAACTCTACTGCCAGACTGGTTAGGCCTGGGCTTGGAGAGGATCGTGTGGCCCTCAGGAAGGAGAGGTTCAAAAACAGTGACAGAGCTGGCATTGAACCATGTCTCAGTGTGGGCGAGGACATCAAGTTCAAAGTCTTCAAGGAGTAGACAGATGTCAGACGAGTGCAAAACAGTAGAGCGAGAATTGAGGGTAGCAAAGTAAAGCTGGTTGCCACATTTAAAGGTCTTCCAATGGAGGGTACAGGGACAAGGTAACCCATCAGTGGAGGAGACAATGCCAGTGAGGTGGCAGAGGGAGGGGTGGCAGCAGAAGGGAGGAAGTTAATGAGAGAAGGGAGGCACCTATGAAGAAGGAGGAGGTTGGGCTGAGAGCACTGGGCCATGATAGTGCCATTCTAGTAGACACTAATGATGCACCTGGATGATCAGAAGTGAGCCAAGAGCGCTATCCATCTAATTGCACCATTAATGATCAAAGGAGAGAAAGGGGAGAGGACTGAGAGCATATGTGGAGTCCATAGGTCTGGGGACAGAACAACACAGAGGATGTCAGTAATATTCTGCCTGGAGGAAGCACTGACATAGGTGTCAGCAAGGGGGAGGCCTGGGTTAGAGACAGGAAACCTTTCTTAAACGTTTTTCCTTCCAGGCTTTGTAAGAGAGGGATGATTGGTAACAGAGTAGCAATTTTAATAGATAGGGGTGATGGAGAGCACCATGGGGAGGAGACCGATGAATACCAAGGGAAGAGTGAGAGACAAAGAACTGCACAGTGCACACAAGAATTTACCAGTTAGCCTAGCAGCACCACAGGATCAAGTGAATCAGGTGAAGGGCATTTAAAAAAAGTGGAAACAAGGGAAGCAGATATAAAAGACATCCTAATTTGTGATACCAAAATACAACAGAAATGCTAATATTTAAACAAGGGCAGCAGATTTAGAAACATTAAGAATTGGATTACCAAAATACAGGAGAATGCCAACATTTAAACAAGGGCAGTAGATGTAAAGACATCCAGATTTGGATTTCCGTGATTCAGGAAAAAAGCCAATGTTCAACAAAGGCAGCAGATTAAGAAAACATCCAGAACTGGGTTACTAAAATACAGGAAAATGCATTTAAACGTGGGCAGCGGATTTAAAGAAGAACATCCAGATTTAAATAGCTTAATAGGTTGTTAAAAACATACTTTTTAAGAACATAGAGTTACAAGTAGGCTAGATGTGACTTTTTTAAACAGGTTGGTGAAAACATGCTTTCCAAGCACAAACCATATTTACAGGTAGGCAGATTGGATTTTCCTACCAGTTGGGAAGAAAGCGTACATTTTAAGAACAGCAGGTACATGCTAAGTAGATACTTACATGTATGTAGTATTCTGTGGGCAGCCGCAGGTAGGCTTGAAATGAGGGAGGTGGGAAGCAGTTGTAGAATTAATGCAGGAGCAGCAGGATACCAGTTAGATGGTCAGCCAGTGAGGAAGCAGTCAGTAGTGGATATAGCGACCAGTAAGAAAGGTCAGTGACAGAGCAGAGGTGAAGGCAGACAATTGTTACATCCGGCTCATATGAATGAGCATGGAGAATGGGCCGGGTGAGGAATAGCGGATGCTGAAGGCAGATTAGGCAGGAGCGGTGTAGCATATGAGCGATACACAAGAGGCTAGGAGAAGGAGGGAATTAAATGGGGGAGAAGGCTGCAAGGCAGTTATCAGCTGAGCCATGCCTGGGCAAGAAGTAGCCACAACAGGAGGGCTGAATGCTCTGCAGTAGACAGGCAGACAGTGATCTGGGGCCCTGCGCAGATGTTCACAGGCTGCAGTAGGTAAGACAGAAGGGAGCAATGGCTTATCGGCTCCTGTGTGTGCGCCGAGAGTGGGAACCACTCGGGAAATAGTACATGCATGCTGAAAGGTGGGGGCCCTTATTAGCCCTCCAGGGCCCTGTCAGGTCCAGACAAGATCTGCAAAGGTCCTTAAATTGGTCCTTGAATGGGGGCTGGCCTCGCCTGCCAGCTCCCAGGGCCAGGTGCTGATGTTAAGTTGTCAGCCAATCAGGTGATCGTTCAAGGCCACAGAGACCAATCAGATGATTCTCCATGCCACAAAGGAGTGAAGTGACTTGGAAGCGGTGCTGGGTGGCCATATTAGAGAGACCGCACTGGGTATTAGATGCAATGCAGCACTCTGCAGGCACCAGGCTCAGTGTGGAAGATGCAAGCCCCAGGTGCAGGATTTGAATAGGCCCAGGGAGGATCTGCAAAGCTCCTTAAAAGTGGTCTTTGAATGGTGGCTGACATTGCCTGCTGGCTCCCAGGACCAGCAGCAGATGTTAAGTAGCCAGCAAATCAGGTGATGATTCCAGATCAGAGGAGCCATTCAGATGATGTTCAAGTCCACAAAAGAGTGAGTGGCCTGGAGGCGGTGATCTGCGGCTATGTTAGAGAGGCCACACCGGTTATTAGATGCAATGCAGTGCCGTGCAGGTATCATGCTCAGTGTAGAAGATCCCAGCCCCAGGTGCGGGAGTACTATTGCTGGGTTGCTAGCTCATGTGATAAGCACTAATGGTGGTGGTGGCAAGCCTAAAATTCTGCCTGGGCTAACCAGTCCCTTCATCCTTCAGAGGTGGGAAAATTAAGTAACATAATACTGGGAAGCAATAATCATTATTACAACACGTAGACGCATGGAAGGCAGGATCAGCATGAAGCACTAAATAAACTGATAGTATATATAAAATGATGTAGAAAATATAATTAGACATCTGTGCTGACCATTGAGTTTTAATAATGAGATGTATGATTCCTAAAGGTTTTCAATATATATTGTATTAATATTCAGAATTCAAATGTTTCAATCATAGATACATATAATGCCAGGATATTTGCTCCTGTACAGGTACTTCAAAAATATTGTCCCCTATATCAGACTATATACATAAAAAAGTGTTAAAACATACATAAATATAGTTATAGGATATTTTCTCCTGTACCAACCAATCTAAAAAAAAAAGGTAACTCCAAAATACAATCCCCTGTATCAGCCGACACGTGCGGCATCAAACATTTCAATCTTGCAATTAAGCAGTAAACAGTTATCTCATTATGTAAGATTTTATGTATGCTGCTGCTACTATTGGTGCTACTTCTGTGTTAGGCAGAATCCAGTGCAGTTCCCTTAGGGAGCACTAAACCAGATTAGGACTACAGGTGAGAGCAATACATCCCCTTTGGTATGAGTCTGTACCACAAAGATTTAGTTGGTAGCTGTGGCTGAGCAGCCAGACTTATCTCAAGAGGGAGATGAGCAGTATTCAGGGTTTACACAATAGGCAGTACAGTACTATGGAGCAAGGATACACTGACCAAAGCTTTGTATCAAAAAGAGAATATATTTATTCTATACACATCTAGTTTCAAAACATACATCACAGTTGATAAAGTAAGTTAAGTTTAGTCAAGGAAAAGCATATACAACTCCCTATTCAATTGTAGACAAGTTTGCGGTAAAGTGAAAATTGAGCAAAACGGCACAGTGAAAACCAACTACAAATGGCACTCTAGCAATTCAACGAAAGGGAGGGAAAGCACAAGTTAAACCGAAATATCTTCAGACACCCCATAACAACACTTCCCTGAAGTTTTGTGAACAAGTAATGAACAGTCACACTTTAGCCAAAAGATAAGTGAATGAGAACTGAGCAAAATGGCACTCCACAAGTTAAAACAGTAGGAAGGAAGAGGGGTTTAGAAGATATAGGTGCATCAACACATTTCTCATTCAAAACCAATCTAGTGAGAGCAGATCTAGCAAATCAGCCAGAGTCAATGGGCCTGAGCCAGAGTCAGTGGTACAGGACCAAGATTATAGGAGCAAAAATGTTCTTGTAGCTGCAGTCAAGTCTTTAGTAGAAAAATATTGAAGAGGTAGATGTGAGGCGAAAGACAATGTTAAGAGAGAGGGCGGCCGACCCCACAAGTAGTTAAAGGATTTAAAACACCTTTAGGGCTACGACGGAGAAAGGGCGGCCTGGCAGAACAATGTACCTTAAACGTGTAGAAGTGGCTCCTGCTGTGGCGGTTGTTCCTGGTAGTTCCTGCAGGTCGAGGGGTCCAACAGAGGAAGAGAGGCTCTTGTCATGGAGGAAGGTTTGAGTCGCTGCACTACCTAGGGATTAAACCAGCCACGGTGCTGCCAAACAAAGTTTAAAAGGTACGCTCCTTTTAATCGTGGTCCAGGTCGATAGCTGCTTGGCTATCCGGTCTCCAAGTGCTAGGCACTGTCAATTCGACCAAGGCAGGTCCGAGGAAGCGATACGTGAACTGGTTGACCCCACAAACTCAAGGGAAGGAGGCTCTTTCACTGAAGATATACTCTCGTCGTGTGGAAGAAAAGTGGTGAGACGATCCAGCATGGCTTCACCAGTGGTGTATATGGTGAAGATGTCTGTGGCTTCTCTCCCCTTTGGTTCTGTAGTTCGAGTGGCGACGTCTAGCTCTTCCAGTCCTCAGGAGCCTGCTTTTATGCAGAAAGAGACCCATTCATGCTGTGGCAACTCTGTCCAGGGGTTCTACTCCCCCTCCCAAACAGACCCACCCCAGACTCAGAGGCGCCGAAAGGAGGGCTTCTTGGCAGAAGCCCGCCAAAAGAGTGAACAAAGGATCCCGACCTGGATTAGGAGTTTAGAGTAAGACACGAGAAAGAAATGATATCAAAGTTCTGGCAAATAAAACCTACCAAAGTTAATAATAAAATAAACCGGCGGTATGTTAGAGGCTGTCAATAGAAGTGTTAGCCTCGAACAATGGGAAAATCCCATAGGGAAATATTCGCGGTAGAATATAAAAGGTAGTAACCACTGCCACCAGCCAGAAACTTTGTAGAGGGGGACTTTAAGGTACCCTCTCGAAAATGAACATAGGGGAAAAACTATTATCCCCTTCCAGTACTTCCATTTTAAGATGGGTTGTACTGGTTTGGTTCATAGAGATTGACTAGTAAAGTCAATGGGGACTTTACATGCCCTGTGAGACAGTAGTCAGTTCCAGGGTATGGAGTCTATGTTTGGGGGTCGCTAGAACACCCCTTTGTCACTGCACGGAGGGTGCTGTGTAACACATGTGCATAAAGATGGTTCCTATGGGTGAGAGAATAGATCCCATAGGCATTATACACAAAAATAGCCTAGAACACACATGGCAAAGATGCCTAAGAGTGGGAAAATGAGTCTCACTCTTAGCAGGTAAAAAGAAATAAACCGTCAAACTCTTCAAATCCAGCAAAGCTGCTGGGGGACTCTATAGGTAAGGGAAATTAGCCATGAAATGAGAAGTCTCCCTAACACTCCGCCTCAGCACCACCCCCAGCCCCTCCACCACCACCACCTCCCCAAGGGCCTGCAGAGGGGAACAGGCATGAGGATGTAGAGGAGACGGATGAAGAGGATGAAGAAGATGAGGTAGTGAAAGTTCCTACTACCAGCACTCGCCGTGAGTCTTGGGTGTGGCGGTTGTTTACCACTCTTAATGGAGTGCCAAAAGCACGTGCGAATAAGGTCACCTGCAATCAGTGCCACATGGTGCTGAGTTGGGTAGGCCTGGTTCGTACAGCTTTAGTATGACATCAATTAAGCAACACCTAAGGTCGTTCCACGGTGGGGCTATTCGCAAGGTTGTACCTTGTGATAAACGTAGTAGGTTGAATTCCTCTACAACATCCTCCGTTTCCGCTCCTGTAACCACAAGAGACACTCCTATAGGACAGTGCATCACTCCAACTGCCTCACAGGCTATTCATGATGCTGTTGACCCTTACCTTTCGAGGGTCACAATATTGTGTGGTGGAAAACGTTTTGTAAAAATACTTTTTTGGAATGCTTCCTTGTGGTGTCTTTAGTATTTGAACATACTCCATTGCTAGTAGTGGCAGTTGAACTGTTTTCTGTACCTTTCAGTACCTTTATTTTAATTTCTACATTTGGATAGAGGCATAACATTCTCCTTACTGGTAGGTGCTTTTGTTTTCCTTTGTGCCTGTATTAGCTTTGCTCTTTCAACTGTATGTACAAAATGTGTTAGAGGTGCATGGCTACTTTGTATGCTTTTAGGTACAGCTGGGTTATATTTGAGTTGTTTTCTACTGAGTTCCTTGTTTGCTATGCATTCTGTAGCAGCTGCTGGAGAAAAAAAGAAACCTGTAGGTCTGCAGATTTTGTGATGTATATGTGTGCATCTGTGCGTGAATGGATGAGTATGAGGGTAGTAATACAGATATAGGTGTGTGATTGTGTAATGGTGTATTAGTGTACAGTGGGAAGTGTATATTGTTATTTGGATGTTACTATAATGCCGGCGACATAACACTAAGTGAGCAACTGCAGAGGTGCACTTAGTAAGCATGAAGCAAATACCAGTGGGTTGATGCTATTGTGTACCTTAATATACAAGAAACAAAGCAATGTCTTAGTAAGATGTGCACCTCCATGGGACCATTCCACTTGCTTTGTTGGCAGTCGACAGTAGGCTTCCTCTGGGTTGCATTTTGAAGTTGACATGCCACTGGCTTTTAGGACATAGGTGGTTACTGCAACTGTTAAAGAAGACAGTAAGACCATTTGTTTGTTAATGGCATACTGACTTCATTTGGAGAATGCATTACATGACAGGGTAGGGGATGTGTTAGTAGGATAACATACTGTGTGTCTTTAATTGGACGGATTTGTGTATGATTGAGGATTTGGAAGAAATATCATTGTTGGAAAGGGGGTATATGGTTTATTTGTAAGTGTAATGTATGACACGCTGTTTAGCAAGTGTGTGCATTGGAGTAGGACTATTTACTTTTCAAATGGATTAGTTCTAGGTGTGGAAGGGTGAGAAAAAGGTTGGGAAAGATATAAAGCTTGGAAAGGACAATGAAATCCCATTAACATTTCTGCACACATATGCTTCCTACATGAGTACAGCAATTATTACACTTTTTGGATTTAGGTATACACATTTACGCTTGATACTGTTGTCAATGCACACATACTTTTTTGCCTTTGTAACTAATGTTACATTCTGTGAAGTGTGCAACTTAATTGGCAGGCACCCTGTTTTTATGCATGCAATGTATGTACTTGGTTGAGGTTGGTAGGATACATGCAGTGTGGTTTTTGTGCAATAATTCTACGAATTTTGTAGGAGATGTGTTAGTGCGGAAAATAAATTGTACCATTGTTCAAAGGAAATAAGAGAGTTCTTGTTTGGATATTGCAATGGCTAATATGGGTAAATGAAAACTTTCAAAGCACACACTAATAAAGTGGCACTTGATGGTAGGTGATGGGAGAAACAACAGTATGCTTTTTGAGAATGTTATGGACGTTCAGTGGCAGATAACCTGTTTAGAGGCAAGTATAACATAGTTGTAAAAATACGTTTTTACTTGGATGACACGTGAATTGCACTCTGAATGTTTAACAGTACATATGGAGTGTTGTACAGAACTGCTAGTGTTACATGCAAAGGTCTAGGATGTGATTGGTGGATGCGTGTGTGACTATTTAACAGTACCCAATGAGGGAGTGCTTGAAGAAAGGTAGTGGAAAGGGAAGAAGGCTGCTACTGCTTTACTGGGGCACAGCACTTGCAACTTGGGGAAGCACACGTGCCACATCCTGACCTTCTCGCCATGCTGGCCATGGGAATCGGACTGAGGGGATTATCCAATCAAGAGCTGAGGGTGTGCTTTACAGTAAGAGGCAGAAATATTTATTTTCATTACTCTGCATAGTATGGGAGGCAGGCAGGGAGAGACGCACCTTGTTGATCGTGGGTGATGCCTTTGTGTTAGATCTGCACAGGTATGCCCTGGAAAGAGACTTTGAAGGCAATTTCGATTTGGAAGGAGTGGAGGCTTTGTGGTGCAGTGCTGATGTGCACAGTTTCTGCATTGTGCTAGCACTTTGCAGAGAAGTGGCCACTTTTGCAACGGTTTATGTTGTTGTGGTGCACTATGGCATCCAGCATTTGGGTTCCATGTCTTGTTCACATTTCTTCTATCAACTAAAGAGGTTGATGAAAGCTGTGAAGTGCCTTTTTTCTACTGCGAAGTTGGTATTCTCTTCAATACCACCAAGAAGGGTATGGGACTATCCCAATATGCTTTGTCCCCAGGCAGAGGTTGGAAGGTGTCTTTTGAACAGAAGCATGTGTGATTTTCTGTGCGTTGCTGGGATGTTCTTCTGTAACAATGACATAATGGATTCTTGAAGTGTGAACCTTTTCGATGCAAATGGCATTTTCTTGTCTGTCATTGGAAATGGTGTTTTGTTTCACCATCTACAGGATGCGTTGAAGACGTTATTGTAAGAATGTGAGGAGAAGAAGAAAACACAAACCCCTATTAAAACCAAAAAAAAGGTGTTTGTTTACAAGCACCAACATAAAAAGACTCTTTTCAGAGCCACCACTAAAGACATAATGACCCTTGCCCCTGTCATGAGAATCCGCCTGAAGCCCAAAACCAAATGTAACTCCTGGTATGACTCTGATCTCGTCACCCTAAAACGCAAGTGCAGGGTGGCAGAGAGGAAATGGCGTGCTTCATGTTCATCCTCTGACAAACTGGCCTGCCGCCTGCTCCAAAGGCGATACCGTCTCTCCGTGCTCACCAAGAAGAGAGCCCTTACCCAAGCCTGCATCTCTGCGGCATCTAACAACTCGGCACAACTCTTTAAAATCTGCAAGGAGCTTGCCAACCCTGCTGCAGTCTCTACCTCTCCTGTCCCTTCCCAGGCCCTCTACACTGCACTGGCCTCTCACTTCATCTCTAAAACTCAGGACATCCTGTCCTCACTCTCCTCCTATCACCTCCCTCCCTCTCTTCCCGGCTTTTCCTCTGGCCCTTCTGCAGCCACCCCTCCTCCCTCCTTCTCTGCCTTTCCCCTTTTTCTGCTGACGAGGTTTCCAGACAAGTCCGATCTATGAAAGTCTCGTCTAAACAGGTTCACCCCTGTTCCTCCAAAACTATCAAGGACCACATCGACTCCCTGGCTCCTGCCCTGGCTGACTTTTGCAACCACTCCTTTGCCTCTGGAGTCTTCCCATCCCCCCTCAAGCACTCCCTTGTGCACCCTCTTCTTAAGAAACCCTCTTCCGACCCCTCCTGCCCGGCTAACTATCGCCCAATCTCCATCACTCCCTTCCTGGGCAAGCTCCTGGAGAAACTGGCCATCTCCCAGCTTAACCTCCATGCCAAATCTGTTGGTAGTCTTCATGACCATCAATCTGGCTTCAGAGCGGCCAGAAGCACGGAAACTGCTCTCCTGAACATCCGTGATGACCTGCTCTTGAACCTCGACTCCAACACTCCGTGTGTTCTTATTCTGCTCGATCTCTCTTCTGCCTTTGACACTGTCAGCCATGCCATCCTGCTCAACCGTCTCCGTGATAACCTGGGTATCACTGGTCAGGCTCTGGCGTGGCTGACCTCTTTCCTTTCCAATCGACCCTCCCAGGTCCAACTTGGGTCCTTCCTCTCAGATATCTTTTTCTCCACCTGTGGTGTTCCCCAGGGATCTAATCTCTCTCCCTGGCTGTTCAACCAGTATCTGGCACTCCTTGCCCACCGCATAGCCGCCCTCTGCCCCAACTTTCAGTGCTATGCGGACGATACCCAGCTCATTTTCAGGCTACCCTCGGCCTCCTCCTCTCCTTCCCTCATCTCTGACTGTCTGTCTGCTATCCAGGAATGGTGTGCCGCCAATGACCCCTGCCTTAAGGCCAGTAAGACTGAGATTCTACTCATTGGCACACCCATTCCCTCCTTCCCTGCAGTTCTCTGGCCAGCCTCTCTTGGCTCTCTTCCTGCTCCTACCTGCAAGGCAAAAAACCTCAGGGTCATCTTCTACTCCACACTCTCCTTCTCTCCTCATATATCTGACGTCTCTAAGAAGTCACACTACCAGCTGCACCTCCTCAGAGTTATTCTTCCCTTCCTCTCCTTCCCCCAGAAGCTCACTGTCTCCCGAGCCCTGGTTCTCTCGAAGCTGGACTACTGTAACAGCCTCTATCTTAATCTGCCTGCCTCCACTCTCCGCCCTCTGCAACTCATCCAGAACAGAACTGCGAGACTTGTCCTTGGCCTCAAGCCCAGGGACCGTATCTCTCCAGGACTGAAATCTCTACACTGGCTCCCAGTGGCTGTGAGGATTAAGTTCAAAACCCTCTGCATTGTCCACAAGGCCTTCTGGGGCCTAAATACCTTCAACTCTCTCTTCCTAAATATCTTCCTTCCAGAGCCCTTCACTCATCCGTCTCCAACTCCCTCAGGGTCAGCCGCTTCTCGAAGCAACGAGCTGGGGGTAGATCTCTCTCCGCGGCAGGGGCCTCCCTCTGGAACAGCCTTCCTGCCTCCCTGAAACTTGAGGAGAACCATCTCCGGTTCCGGAAGCACCTCAAAACCTTTCTCTTTGCTTCTGCTTTCTCTCTCCCCTGCTAAATTCTTCACTGAAACTGCACTGAATCTGCTACTGGTCCACTCTCACCGACCTCGGTCCTGGACCCAGCCACTCTCCACTTGCACTGCCTCCCTGGCAACCCCTGCACTGTGGGGCTGTCTCTGTATCTCTGCAGCCCCCCCTTCCCAGCACTTGTCTGCACTTACCTTGCACTTGCCACCAGCTGGCCCTATTTATTTATTTTTTACTCTACTTACTTTGTACTGCACTTCCCCCCTCCCCTTCCCCCTGCACTTTTCCCTTCCCCCTACCCCTGCACTTGCGCGGTCTGAATGACACCTGGCCTAATAGGATCGTTGTCTATCTTCCCCTTGTTCTCCCTCCCTGCCTCGTCGCGCCTTGAAACACTTGTATATAGGCGCGTTACAAATGCCGTATCATATCATATCATAATCCCTTAACCTGGTTGAAATGTGTTCACTCACTCCCGTACAAAGCACAATGTGTCCACGGATATTGCAATATTTGCAGGATGGCACGTAGCACATCCGGGGCTTTTGAGGATGCCAGGCATGGGAATGGTACTTTGGAGGCTAACGGATTGGCCAATAAGGTTTCTGGGTGTGGTCTGTAAGCAGATAGTGCAGTGTTGTGAAGTTGGCAACTTTTTCGCTATATTTAGCGAGAAATCACGCCCCCCTAGTGACTTTGTACTGTAGAAGAGGCTCACAGGAAAACAACCTACTTTCTTCCATTGGTTTGGAAAAGTACAATTTTTTCTATTGCTTTCCAAAACAATTGAAAAAAAAAGTGCTACATTTCTTGCTAGCCGTGCGGCTAGTAGTTGCCCATTGTTTCTGAATAAATACTCCGTAGTGTACAATTTGCATCCCATTTCATGAAAAACTCACAGTTGTGTACTATTTAAAACAGTCTGCCACAAAAAGAAGGAAGAGCCATTTGCAAATGTGTCTCACTTTTTCATTGGTACCCGACAACATTTTATGCCCCAGTCGAACCGTGATGCTGATCTAGTAGGGTCTTCTGCACATCAGAAGCAGGTAAGTAAGGTGCTTTGTTAGAGCAGTGTATTGTGTCAGTACTGGAACTATGAACTTTTGGGCACTTTGAGGCTCCCACAGTATTAATGAAACCTGTGGAGCTATTGAGTACTGAAAGAGTTTCTGGTTTGGAAGCGGACAAGGGCCCTGCAGAGGAATTTTACAGGTTTTTACCTTTTTCCTGCAAATCATAAAGAAGCTAAATATAGTTATTACTATTTCTAATAGGTATTTACTTCTGGCTATGATATATTGACATGCATGCTGTACTTCACTTATGCATTATGTTATGTACTGCCATCTGTAGGTCATCAGACCATGACCCACTTATGCTTAGGCAGCTAGCTGGTTGAAAAACTGAATCAGAGGCTATAACATCCGTGCCCTTGGTAATTACCCATTATGTACATGGGCAATTATGCAAATTAGGGGATGACGTTATTTAGCTACTTCTAGCTACTTTTAGGACAGCCAATAGCTACTTTCCTTACGCAGGGGGTGGCAACACTGAGAGCCTGTGACAGAATGTCTGTTTGTAGAGAGGAATGCAGAAGTGTATGGTTATGGTTCTGTGGTTCAGGAGGCTAAGTATATGGGTTTCGGGGACTCTTAGATACATTTGTTGGAAGTGCATGCAAAACAGTGTGCAGTAGAGGCACATTTTGGATTCTATTATGTGCATGTACACTGATATGGAGTCTGTGCAATGAAGTGGCTGATTGTGGTTCCTCTTTCTGCCACTTTGGTGATGCTCAATCATACAGCCATTCTTATTCTTCATTGTGGAGGAAATAGTTTAGTACATGTTACCGGAATATCGGTGTAATTTGCGATGAAGGAGGCACTTGGTTAGCTCATGGGTATGTTCCTGAACTCCTGAGTTCTTTTTTTCTCACATTGCGCAGACAGATGTGGCTGCCTTCTTCTTGCTTTGGTGCATAAATGGAGAAAGCGAAGTGCAATGTCAAGAAAGCTGTTTGTGCCTTTTTGTGAGTCATACTTCCACAATGCCAACATTGCATTTAGTAGCACAACCATTTTTCCCACAGATAGAGTTCATCTTACTGATGCTGATAATCAGCTTGTCTGTGAAATATGACAAATGCATTGCTGCACTTTTTGCAAGTGCAGCAAGTATTTTTCTAGTAGGTGTTGCACATTGCAATCAATCAAAATGCACTCAAACACCAGAAAAAGCCTCTTTTCAGAGCCAGGACTTTCTCTCAGAAACAACTACAATGTTTTTGACTGAGCTACCACGCCCATTATTGAACATGAAATCTGTACATCTTATCGGCTGCGTGTCAGCCTGCATCGTTTCATTGGCAGTCCTATTTGTAAACTTTGAAAGTTGGCTCTAAAAAGAGTTTTTTTTTAAAACTTGTTTTCCTATTTTTGTTGTTTTGTATCTTTCTAATTCTTGTAACACACGACACAGAAGGAAAGGAAGGGAAGCGAGGGTAGTTAGGGGGCACCAACCATAGAGATAAGATAAGGGACATGCACCGAGAAGAAGATGTTGGGTGGCCCTCAGTTAGGTAGGGGACACTCATTTGCATGCTCCTGGACCAACCCCTCGAACATACTTCGAAGTTGCTCCCCTCTGCAGAGTAGCACGTCAAAGTACATGCACAATCCAATGACCTTTGAAAGGTAAGGATCAGCTATGGTGCATATAGCCTGCAAGGCTGCTTTAAGGATGCCTTGTCCCACAGGAGTGTCCCTGGTGGTGGCAGAAGCAGATGCAGAGGATGCAGTAGAAGAAAGTAACCTACTGCCTTGTTTTAAGGGCACTACCGTCTGAACTGTTGTCGCCTGGTTTGCTTTGAGATCTCATTGTATTGAGGTGGTGCCGTAACTGTACACGCTGCAACTGATTGAGTGGATCTTACTTGGTTAGCACAACATTTCGGCACGTCTCCTACGTTGATAAATAGTTTGCACACCCAGCACTCATGCTGCCTGCAGGTATTGATGATGTTCTCTACTTCATTCTCGTTGTCCTTGTGATCTATATGTACAACAAACACCACGTCTGTTCCCTTGTGCAGGCCCTTCGGTAGGAAGTGGTGAGGGTCAGGGTGTGGGTACTGGTGATTTAGAGGCAGTAGCAGCAGTAATGGTTGCCATTAGTTTCAAAGGTAATATAGCACAGTAGAAATGATGAGAAAGCATTTCCAGCATGAAGCAACGTGGCCTCCTACTCTGCTCTGAAAGGACACAAATTGAATGTGGCGCACCTCTGGGGTGTGGCTTTTTGTAGGGCTGTTGTGCAGCACTTGGGGTCGGAAAGCAGGCCAAATCCTTCAAACAAATAGTCACATGTAGAGTGGCACATTGTGGGACATTTGTAAGGCTGTACTTTCACAATAACACTCCTTATTTTGTAGAAAACACACTTTTCCAATGCCCAGGGGCTCCAAGTGTGTCTGGTAAATAAGAGTCTACATAAAGCATGGATGCCGTCACATACTGATGTTGTGAATGTTCTCCACTGGGACGGGTGTTTGCAGGACCTGTATTGGACGGAATACTTTGTGCGCATGTGCATAGGTGTGCTAAGAACAGGCTCGGCCTCCCCAGGCTTATTAAAAGTGTGACACATGTCCAGGGACTATGTTCACACAAGCTGGTTGTTTGTAGGCTCCAGCCAATACAATGTTCATGGTCACAGCTGTCTGTAGGACGTGGGTGGATGCTTAGAAGTACTGAAAGTACGTCCCAACTTTTTCCTACCATGCTGCACAGGGCCGGTGTTACCAGGGCACAGAGGATGACATAAGCAAGCGCATAGTTGCGGGATGTACAGACGTGCGCTCCCACAACTAATTAAAGGTGCATCACAAGATGAGGACATGAGGCCAGTACTGCGTGCTATGGGTACCTGCACTGTGATTGCGCATACGCTGGGCAGGTGTGGTGCCTGTAGGAAACCTCAATTTTGCTTAACTGCAGCCATCCCGGACAGTACTGTGCGCTACAGACTTACAATGGAATTTTAAAATAAAAGGAAAAGCCACTCACACACCGAGCAACACTTTACATCTACACCTTTAATTTCTGACATAGATAGAAACTATTAGGAAAGGGAAGGGGTACCGGAAATGGATACATACACTGGGGAAATGGGGATTTGTACAAGGTCGTCATGAGGGGAGGCAAGCATTGAGATCTTATCATAATGTCTGTGATCACAGGGATGTTGTTGGGGATGGTGGGCTGGAAAATGCGGAAAGGGTACATGTGCAGGTGGGGCAGTGTTATTTCATTTTTCCCATATTATGTCCTTGCACACAATCTTTTAACGCAGCTAAATTGTTTAGCAAGTGTTCCATTTTGGCATAGAGTCTTTGTAGACTGTTACCTACAGAGTTTCCTACCTTTCGTGTGTATATTCCCGGCAGGAAAGATATCGCTAGGGAATCACTGTGTTTAAATGCCACATTAAAATGTTGCCATTGATGTACTGTTCTTTTCATTGTTGCAAATGTAAAATGAAATGCGTTGTATTATTGCATTTGTTTCTCTTCTGTTTATTTTAGAAAGACTGCCTTGCAAAGCTGGTAATGTACTATTTTGAAATTAAACTATTATAACACACCGTCTGTTTAAGGGTGTTTTTGCTTCTGTTTTTCTTTGGTGCATTTAAACCATACCATACAAGAAAAGGGGAGGTTGTTAGGTATATACGTGTCAAATTTCCTATACCGATGAAGTAATGTCATTAGCAATTATAAATAGTTGTGTGCGTGATTCCACTCAGGGTATGTGTGTGTGGCTTCTGAGTGGAATATAATACAAGTCTGCTGAGCGTACATGAATCAGCAGAGAGAGACCTCTGGAAATATAATCTCACTAATGTAAATAAATTAGAGATAATACCACAGGGGTTTGTGAACGCTGTATGTGAAAATTGTGGTATCCATAAATGTAGGTCCGAGGCCTCTAGTGATCACACGAACAGACCAAGCAAGAAGAAGGGGGTTTTGTATATTAGGGCCACCAATAGAAAAGAAAGCTATGCTCACCACTATAATACAACAAAATGTATACCAACAAAATGTATCTGTGTACTGAAATAATGCATAGTCACTATACCACCATAAAGCCAAACCCAATCTAAATGCAAGGAGTAGTCATTGCTAAATTACCTTTGTTTTTGGCGGTAAGAAAATACCGCTAGGCCCCAAATTTACACAAAAAATATCCTACAGGTCTCAATGCCCATTGTAAGGATCCCACATTAATCAAGGAAACATTTCATATCAACGTGACCTGCACAATGATGTTGGACCACGTAAACACACAAGGGTCGAGGTGGTTGAATTTTGCACATGAGTGTGAGATGATCACGTTAAATGCCAGGACCGAGGTTGGTGTAACGGGTACATCTACTTGGGAAGGTGGTCTGGATAAGCCACATTAGATTATTATTTTGCTGGGATTGAGAGAAGCAAAGTGGTAACACAGGAATGTAGGCATGTGATAATGTGTTTAGTGACCATGGATACATTGACAGAACACTAGATATTAGCAGTGAGCTCAGAGCCTGTATTGGTGAAGTGTAGATCAACAGTGAGGGAAAATCGGGTCTATTAGTCCATAGACAACATAACGGCTGTGAACAGAATTGTTTCCCTAATGGAGGAGAATGAACGGTTGTGATAACAAGACATGCCTGCCAATGAGATGGAAGGTTGGATTAAAGCAACCCCTTCTGTGATTGCTGTGCATGGCAAGGTATATGTTATCATATCAGGGACAGAAAGGATCATAAGAATCGCTATGATAAAGAGATTCGGAACACCAAGCTTCTTCTAAGAATGATGTTGTGGCCAGTTAGGTGCACCAGAATTAGGGATGTGGACATAGCCAAGAAATGTAAGATACTCAAAAAACAAATATCATAATTGAGTAAAGAGCAAGAAGCTCTTTACCCAAGATGAAGTTATTGCTAGGATGTGGTTAATGGTTATACAAAGCAAGATTAACCTAAATCGTATCTGTCTGCGGGAAGGACTCGTGTGAATATGTTAGCTCCACTCAGTCCCTCAAATTGATGTCACCCTCTAGAACTCACCATTTTCAAACTTGAGTGAAACCACTCACAATAGAGATTGAGTGTGACATGGCCCGTGCTGCAATGAATTATTCAAAGAGTTCACGGGTGCCTGGCCTGAATGGTATAGCAAATGGCGTGTTAAAAAACAACGCAGATATTCTGGCCGATATATTAACACTGCTATTTCTAAAAGTATGCAAGGAGGGTAAAATACTGACATCTTGGAAAGAGGCTATAGTTTTGACAGTGTACAAAAAGAACTCACGTTTGAAGCTTAAAAACTATAGGCTTCTATCAACGTTAGACATTACTGGGAAGCTGTTTTCGGGTGGGTTTCTGAGAGAACTCAATAGCTGGGCTGAGGCTAAGGAAATCTGAGCACCTTTCCGACGGGATTTCGAAAGGGCTGCTCGACTTCTCATAACTAAATTTCATAATCAATGCCGCAAAGACCGGGGTAATCTTGCTCTTTATGTGGCCTATATAGATTTTCAAGCAGCCTTCGGTAGTATAAATTGTTTGTTTCTGTGGCAGAAATTTGAGAATTGTGGGGTGCTGATTGTGCTCCTAAATATGTATCTACAGCTGCATGAAGGCAGAAGTGTACACCTCTGCCTACTAGCAGGGGGGCGTATACTTCTAATATACCCAATGCCATCGGCCTCAAACAAGGTGGCGCACTTGCCCTCTTGTTTTGCCCTGCCGACAAGACTGGAAACTGCTTGTGACTCTGGAAATCACCACCTTGTATATCTGTCTTATTCAGATGATGTCATGCTTCCAGACCATACTTTGGTGGGACTAAAAAGAACAGTGAATATTTTGTGTGAGTATGCTGTTGAAAATGGCCTTAGCATAAACTTGAGTAAGACCCAGTGTATGTATATTTGACACAAGAAGCATAGGATTGCACAGCTACATACTTCAATGGGATTGATTGAACGTACTGACAATTATTGTTATCTGGGACTGGCCATACGCCTTACTCAGGGATTAGACATAGTCTTTGAATTCAAGGACAAGAATGCACTTGTCCTAAGTTTCCTGAGTTGTAAAATGACAGGCCAGACTGCTGGGCTTAGCCTTAAAGGAGTCTTGCTGCTACATAAGCAGGTCTTCTGCCCTTCAATTGTCTACAAGCTGGAAGTTGTAGGGCTTCAATATAAGATATGGAAGTGGCTCAATATCGTTGGGGGAAAACTGTGAAAGAGAATATTGGGACTCCCCAAAAGTATAAGGATGGTTGCCCTAAGACTTGAATTAGGCCTGACTTCGCTTGCAGGACATGTGAAGTACATGCTGGCCATAATGTATATTAAAATGAGGATATCTCTGTAGTGCTTGCTAGTTTATGAGTTCAGATTCTAAACACAGATCTGGGATTCCAACCCCTGTTACTCTGCGTGGTCTTGCCTCCAAGACCAGCACGTTCCCCCGTGCTATCCTCCGTTCCGTATTTAAATTTATAAGCTACTCCATTGGATCCACCCTTTCAAAAGCCTTTTTTAACGTAAACAAAATATTGTTTGTTGAGGGTGGTTTGATGCCAGACTGATCAACAGCATTTATATTGTTAAAGTTAGACTTTCAGAAAAAAGTTGTTTCGTAGTATTTGTTACCTGGCAGGTAATTAAAACATACTCTGATAACTCAAAGCTAGATCACAGGGCCCTAACTATGCCCAGATGTCTGATATTGTGTCCTTCTCCAGAACTCAGAAGATATGCTTATGCGTCTGGGTAGGCTCCCTACATTGTCGGTCGAAGGACCTGAAAGGAATATACCTGCTAAAAAATGGATCCGTCGGATATGCAGCTCTGCAAATATGATCAAAACCCTTCATCATATGATGACTTCATGTAGTAAATTGGGTGCACTGGACGCCATTAGGAAGATGTGCGCATTAATATAATACGATAACAACAGACGAGTTCTGGGGCCAGATTACAGAAGCTTTGCACCGGTGCAAGTGCAATGTTTGCACAGTATTAGCAATAGTGCAAAGTTTGCCCTATTTCTTAAAACACTGGGACATATTAGAAAATCATTGCACCATGACAAGTGCATTTTGCATGGTGTAAGCACCAAGGCAAACATTACCCTGGTTCAAAAAAGATACATGTTTGAGGCATTTTTGAACTGGGGCAAAGTTTGCCCTCGTGCTAATACTTTTACGTATTAGCACTAGGGCAAACTTTGCCCTGGTGCAAAAAGACAATGGGCCTCATTACGAGTAACCCTGCCGATGCTAGCGGTGGGTTGCCACCGGACCCGTTATATTTTACTGCCGCTGCTTACAACTCCGGGGACCCGGGAAGTCAGGCGCTGGTAAAATGTAAGTTCCGACCCTTTGAGAGTGGGGACACAGAAGCACCGGCACCGTTGCTAATTGTTCTGGTGCTTCTGTGACCTGTCTGCCTACCGTGGTCGCTGCACCTGGCAGGGTCAGACCTGTCGGGCACAGCGACTCCGGCAGGCAGAGTCAGAGTTTGCCGATCCAAAACAAAGGGTGCCGGTGAGCTTACCAGCACCCTTGTTTCCGGACCGGCAAACTCCTAATGAGCCCCAATGTATCTTTTTGCACCAGGGCACTTTTTGCCCTAATGCTTATAACATGCCAAAATGCACTTGTCATGGTGCAATGGTTTTCTAATATTTCCAAGTGTTTTTAGAAATCGGGCAAACGTTGTCCTAGTGCTAATACCGTGCAACTTTGCACTTGCACCGGTGCAACGTTTCTGTAATTCGCCCCCAGAAGTTATTGTTTAAACTCAAAAAGCCTTGCTTGGAACCTGGAAATGAGTGGATGTATTGGATCGATTAGGTTGTTTTCTGTATGTGTGCCATTGATGTTTTTATGACCGCAATCGTATGTTGATTAATTATATGAAATTTAAGTGTGGCTATTATGGCAGTTTAGTATTACTAATTGATTTACAGTTGTATTGTATTCATTGTATCTGTATATACAAATGTAAATATAAATGGATTGTGTACATAAAAAAATTAAAAAAATACTTTGTTTTTACTTAAACCTGGAGTGAAAATCAAATAGTTCTATCCTGATACAATTTAGAGTGGCACATAGCAAGTTATTTGTGAATTAGCCTCCATTTTGGTTTAATGCAGCAGATGAATTGTGGATATGTGTATTTGTTTTAGGGTGTTTTGGTGATCTGAATAACTGAGTGAGGAACAATATTTTAGGTGGCGAGTGGCAAGTGTCTGCCAGTCTCCTTGATGAGAGGAATGTATACTTTTCGTAGCATTGTTTCAGCTGTCTGATTCAATGTTTAGGTACATCAAGTAAGACAGCTCAATGAATTAAGCACCCATAACTGAGATCTACATGTAATATACAGATGTTCAAATCCTGGTAGGGTCCGCTCAGACCTTCCATCCTTGCACGCTGGTAAATTGAGACAAAGCAGCACAATGATATAATTTGTTGTACCTTACTTTGTTACTGCCTGCATGAAGTCTGAAGCACTACCGAGACATTAATTTGTTATTACTGATAAATACCTCTGTAACTGAGTCAAATAATAATGCACACCATTCTCAAATGTAATTTGTTTCTGAAGATTAAATACACAGAATATGTCATAATGTTTTCATTAGTACAGTTGAAAAGCAATGGGCATCACCAGGCAGCAGTTATTCACGAGTTACTGCATTGTCATTATCACAGTCAAAACTATATTAATAATATCTTATTCAGAGGAAAATGGAAAACCTTGCATCTGGGCAGTCACAAAGGCATTACTGTAGCTTGTGTATTGCGATTAAATATATACCAGAGTAAAAATGGTCAGACACTGGTAACAAAAACTTGGAATAAGTTTCCAAAGTGCATAGTATTTTCCTTTCAAATGGGGCTGTATGCGTACAGTGCAGGGAGCCTCACACGTGTATCTCGCATCCTATCCCTTTGTGTGGCTTCTTTCTAATTAAACTTCAGACAATGGCTAAGATTGTGGCGAGAAACGGGTAGATTTAGCACGTGTGTGGCTGGGTCCATCACAGTAAGCAACAGTCTATTGGTTTTGTGCTTCACATAAAACCAATTGGTGCTGCATTTTTAATGTGAAGGAATGCCGTGACCAGCCCACACAATGTATTGGGATCACCAGCATCACGTTCAGATAATCCACTGCTAATAGAACGAATTGCATCAGTTCCGGAATTACTAAAACATGATTAGGGTGCATTTACCAATTGTCAATTTTACAAGTTAGCTTTGAAAACAAATGAAATGACATACCATGTAAATTGTTGCACGTATTTTTTGTGTTTTAAAATATCAGATACATTGCCAGTGACACCTTAGAGAAAACTAACATACTTGCAAAAAACGTTTTAAATTAAAACAAAATGGGGTTCTGCTCTTGGTTCCAGGGGGCAGCTATCTTGCTTGCCCACTTCCTCACATATTGTCATGGTTCCTCTTGCAAATTGTTAATAATAGTTTCAGCTGATCACAATGACACACATGCACAACAATGACGGGCAATAGTTGATTTTATAAAATACTGAACATTTACTACACTTTCAGAAACATTTTAAACTCTGAAATAAAATAATTTGATTCTGAAATTGACTAACTAGTAGTATCTACTGCTGTTTCGCAATGGCATTCTGGGTCTCCTTCCACCTGTCCTTTCTCCTTTCTGTCATTGTTCATAGACATTTATTTGTTTATTTATTTATTTCTTTTTCATGTGTTGGTCTTTCTTTTCTTCTTGTCATCCTTTCTTCTCTAATAATCGTGTTTTGCCTCCTTTACGAATATCTATCCCACTCTCTTTTTAATTCATCACTTTCCTTCATATTTTTTTTATTTTTTATTTGGTTTAGTTGTAATACAACTTTTCAAATACTTTTTCTAATATTACATAAACGCTCCAATGTACAGATATATATATATATATAACATATGAAGCATACCAATACTCGTCCTTGAAATAATTATAGCATATAATTACAATGATTGTTTACATTGACTTCATAAAACCATAATCAATAATACATACTTTTAACATTTCCTTTTTGTCCTGGGGAGTCTATAATTCCAAAGTCCTTAAATATATAACAAAGTCTAAGTTCAGAGATATCTTTTGAGCACTACATATTATTATCCAGAAACCATTATGTGATGTCACAAAAACCACAAAGATGTTTGAAAAAATATTCAGTTCGCAGCTCTTTCAGAGCTGTACATTCAACCAAAAAGCGCTTGAGTGTTTCTTTCTGTTCTGTCGTAAGGCAAAATTTGCAAATGGCACTTACGCGCTTGCATGAAAGCGATGCTAGCGAAGCTCTAGTTGGCCTCAAATCAAATCTTAGTCTCATGATATCAGCTCTGAACCTCTGGGCAGAAAACCTGGCCAAATACTTGGGGACGTTGTTCATTTTTTTTTTTATAACAAAGCTTCCATTATTGAATACATTATACTTCAGACATTCCTCTCTGGTATTTATCCAATCCTGGGCCCACCATTTCGATTTCACTTTCTTCGGATTACAAATGAGTACATCTAGGTTTATGTCTGCCAGTTTCATTGAATCACTGCAAGCATTGCTCCAGGTTACTAAGGGTTTCTTGGTATCCAACCCAGCTTCAATCGCTATTTGCACAGATACTTGATATCGCTCTTTGGCTTTGCATTTGGCATAAAGAGTAAGTGCATTCCAGTTGACTATGGCTCGTAGTGACAAAAGGCCTAACTCATATCTGACTACTTGAATTGGGAAGAATTTGGGGATAGATAGTAATGATTTAAAAAAATACCGCTCTAGTAAATTCCAATCCAGGTGGGACTGGGGAAGCTTCGTATGAGCGCCTTATGTCAAGACTGGAACCACCTTGAGCTTATAAAATTGAATCAGTGGCATGCATCTGTATTTCCCATACTTTGCGTGGAGAAGTTGTGCTTGAGACACCAATGCTTGGATTTTATAGCACAAGGTTTTAAGATAGGCGGCTCCCTTTTTTTGAGTCACACACTATTTGGCCTAAGTACTTATACTCAGGCGTTGTCTGAATTATAAAACCACCAACCAACCAATTAAAAACAAGTTTCTGTTTTTTGTTATAACATTGCCATTTCATAACATTAGATTTGGATACATTGATCGCTAGTTTATTCCCTTCTACATACATGGTTAGGTTTTGTATTTGCCTTTGTAGGCCAATCAGGGTGTGATCAATAATAACCAAATTGTCTGCATAGAACAGATGTGTTAGCATTTGCAACCCAATTTTAGGAGGAAAAGAATGGGAATTCTGAAACAAGCTATACGTATCTTTGATGTAAAAATTAATTAGTGTGGCCGCAAATATGCAGCCTTGCTTTAGCCCGGGGTTAGTGGAAATTGGCTGAGATAGTAGGCCATGTTGTGTCAGTTTGATCTGAGCTTTGTTTGTTTGTTCTGCTTTCCTTTCAAGAATGCCTTCCTAATTTCATTCCATCTTTTTTTTATTTGCAATATTCCTTCTTTCCAACTTTCACTAATTCTTATTTTTTTAATTTAATCTATCATTGATTTGTACTTTCCTTACATCTTTCATTCAAACACTCCTCTTCACTTGTTTCTTTCATTCCGTCTTTCATTGTTTTGCTTTGTCTCTGCTTATTTATTTGCTTTCCATCTTACCATCCTCTTAACCTTGTTTCCAAATGGTATTCTTTCTTTCCTGCTTTATATTGCTCCTTCTTTCCTTCTCTCACATTCACTACTACTTTCTTTCTTTCTCTTTTTCTCCCTTTCCTTCGTTCTATCTCTCTCTTCTCTTTCACTGAATCAGTCATCCCATATATACTTATTTCTGCTATTTCATATTTTGTTCTTTTACTCATCCCTATTTTCTTTTTTTTTTCATCTAATAGACCACACAATCATCAAACATTTAATAATTGCAATTCTTATGTGTACAATTTGCTAGATGAATTGAAATTAAATATTTGCAAATATTTTGTAATCATGGAAGACAATCATATGCAATTTTTGTTTCAATCATGGAAGACCACACATACCAGAATTTTAACAATGTTAGCATAATGTGATGTCAACCAATTGGTGCATGGTCCAGTGATGTTCAGGACATGATGTCTTGCATAGTGGGAAGGACTCTGGGCAGACTCAAGATAATGATTGACTATCACTGGGGTCTGTATCTGTACCCATACAGTCCCCCCACCCACTTTTCTTCTGCACTTTTGAGATTTACCCTATCTGCTTAACCTAGCACTTGCCACTTGATGGCTGCACTACCACTGTTTTTCACCTTATTTATTTTACTTATTATTATTTATTCTGTCTCTCCTCTGCTCTGCACTATCCACCTCTCCCCCCAGTCTATGCACTTTCCCCCTTTTCCCTTTTCCATGCACTTGCGAGTTCTGAAAGTCAGTGAGCCTATTATGATTGTTGTTTTTGTTTTCCCTTGATCCCCTCCCTTTGCCTGGTCGAGCTCTAAATCACTTGTGTACGAGTGCGATATAAATAAAATATCATATCATATCATATCAAATCATATCATATCATATTAGAAGAAGGAAATGTATATAACAATGCATATGTAATTTTAACAGACAATAGTAAAACAATCCAATCAGTGTTTATATGAGTGTCAGAATGAGGGAACTGGGCAAAATGACTGAGCTTAAAAGCCTGATTGCATGATTTGGCCACATTTTGGCTGTTTGAATATTCTGAGCAGCCAAAAAGTTTGACCAAATCGCACATTTGGTGCTGGGATCTGCGGGGGTGTCTCCCGGACTATTGCTCACTATATTGTGAGAGAGGTTGATGGCGGTGTCCCCTGCAGCCATCCCCCCAAAAGAAGAAAAGAAAAGGACCCTGTGGTGCTGGTTCCAGATCACGTCAGTGAAAGGGAACAGGCGTTGCAGGGACACAAGGTACGTAAGGGTGTGGGGGAGGGATGGAGGTGTGGGTGTGGTGGGGGTGGGGGTGTGGGTGGGGGCAGTGTCCAAGTTGTAAATGTTCATGGGAGAAATTACCATTTATTATTTTGGAAAAGTAATCTACAGTCTTTTCTCCCTCAAAAATGAGGATTGTGGGCTTTCAACCCCGATCCGGAATGAGAACGCTAATGTATGTATACACAAGTACGTCATCACACTTACCTCGTGTGGTGTCATCATGCAGTGAAGATGATGTCATCATAACAAAATAGTGCTGTTTATTGGTAACCGTAAGACAACAAGTGGAGAACAATTTTTTTTGTTGTTGAAGAAAATGTTCTTGCATGACTATTAAAGGTAAGCAATCTAAGGGCTTCTGCTAATGCTTAGCATTATTACATTTCTGGATTTCTCAAGTTTAGGGTCCATTTTCAATAGAATATTATATGTATTATTACAGACAATTTATGAAACACAGGTGCAAATTGAGTATAAGAAGTTGTAAAGATCCATCTTGGCAAAATGGCAAGTAAATGACCCAATTCAAGTAAATTATTAGACAATTACTGTACCACAAAAGTATAAGATTTAATTGATGGATAGAAATATATCTATTTGTTGCAGGTATACAACTCTCAACTCAGAATATAACAGTGATATATTGATGAAGAGATCAGTTTACAACATTTGATGGTAACCTAAAACGGTTTACATGGGTACAAATTATAATATCATCAATGAGGAATCCGAATATGATTTATTAATGAAGATAGTGGGCTAAATTTGGGCCTTTCTATTTTATGTTTCTCTTCGACTTTTCTCCGTTTTTCCTCTCCATGGTAACTTTGAGAATTTAAATTGGATACTATTTATCTAAATTGAATTCAGGATTTATAGTTGGTGGAAAATAATTAAGTTTAAGTTATGTTTTGTACTACTATTTACAAAGACTGTGGAGGTGAAACACTTGCATGTGTACTAATTGGATTGTGTTGGCTTGTATTTGGAGAAGTGTACTAGTGTACTAGTCTCCAACTAATGAGTCTGACTCATAGCTGAAGCATTGTATTAACTTTGATGAATAATTCAGAATATATGAAATGTGTTAAGTGTGAATCAAGTTTGCAATTAAAATGAATGGGATAAATTACACCATTAAAGATTGGCGTTTCATTTGAATTATTTCTTACTCAGATCACTTAAACTAGAATGTGGTAACAGGATGAGGTAGTTCGACACCACAGGGGCTTTGACAATCCTCAAATGTGCAGCTTCTGGGTACCAGGTGGCATGAACTACCTCAACTAGGATGTGTTAGTCCCCTGAGCAGGATTGGGGAAAGAAAGACCACAATTTCCATAAATATTTTATTGAAAGGCCTCACAACCACTGGTAGTGGGAATAAGGGGGCCTTTGAGGCCACCTTGCCAGATGCTTGCCGAATCTTGGCAATCAAGGATGCTCTCTCTTGCAAACAACATGAACATGCTCTCAAAAGTGTCAATGTTTTCACTTGTAACACATCCATTTGGATATTTCAAGGATTTATGTGCAAATGCTTAACATGTTTTACTACCTTGTTTACACTCTTTAAAGATCCTACAGTATTCATGTTCTAAAATGATGGACTGTGTTTTCGACTTGCAATCGAGCCGAATGACCTTTGAGCTTCGTTAATGTTTAGGTTGACCGAGAGCCGAATGTTTAACTTATGCAAAGAAACCTTGCGCTTCATACAAACTGCCATTCAAGTGTTGTCTGCGCTCACAAGCCTCATCCTTGTATAAACACTGAAACAATTAAGCGTAAACTTCGATCGTATGCTTTAGCTGAAATGCATTGTAGTGACTGGAATAAGGCTTACCGTGGATTTGAGAACCAACAGTACCATTGAATGTTCATGGACATGTAAATCTGTTTAATCCTTTGTATAATATTGTAACATCTGTCATGTGAACTAGGCACAAACTCTAGCCCGCAAATTATTAACATGGACAGAGGCTGGACAATATTGTAAAAATAGTATAAATATGTCTTTGTTTAGATGTCCAGCACTTGTGTCTGCTAGTACACACTGCGAGGTGTTAGGAGCCAGATAGCTATCTGTTTTGCTTTGTAAACTGTACAGTAATAGAAGATACTTGTATCTTTTCAGCCCGTGATTGGTGTATTTCATTTTGGTACTAAACCTCGATATTTCTTTGGTCTTTCAGATGGCGCCCGAATAGGGACACTCAAGATTGATGCCACCTCGTTGAAGAAAAGACGCGGCTATTGGACCGAGATTGGACAGTGAGAAAAACAGGGCCCCTTTGTATGAGACGCGATACCTCGACAGTACTGCATGATCCGATCCCTGGGGGCTGAGCACGCGGACTTAGAAGCCATCTTGACGAGGGACCACGTATCGCAGCGGGCAGTTTTGCTGAAGTCACCAACCCCGAGGGTCCTTTGTCCTTTGTAATCGTATCAGACCTCCCCAGCCCTTTGTAATCAGGTGAGTTGTGCCCCGATTCCTAAGTATCCTGATATTTGGTTGCAGTTTTGTCCTCATGAGCACAAACAACGCCAGGTAACACCAGTGATCTGACGTGCCTGGGAAATGTTCTGCCTGTTTCAGGGCTTTATTCCCCAGAGACAGACAATCTTTGGAATTTGGCTGACCGGCGCCACTGGAGGGGTCGCCGGCATGTACTATGTACTGTAAGTACAGCATTGATAGTATAGCATTCAACGATATTTGGCACAGACAATCTAGACATGCTTCCGAATTTCAGTGGCCAGTCAATGGTAGTTTGAGATTGCCCGAATAGACTATTTAGAGTCCATATTGTTAAAGAAAAAAGCTAGACCTGCAGCATTTGATGTAATTCAGGATTGGAAAAAAGAAGCTATGCAGAAACTTAAGAGTAAAGAGAAGCATGCACGTCGTCATATGTCTAATTCAGAAAAGGCATTATTGTATGATCACCAGAAACAGTCAGAGTCTGTTAGAAACATGGATAGAGCTTTTCAACTTGGTGTACAGAAAATATATCCGCCTAAAGATTTTCATGTCTCAGATGAACTTGTCATGACCCCAAAAAGTCCCAAGACCCCTGTGATAGCATTGGGAAAATCTGGTCTGAGAGGCTGGCTGCTTGGCACTTGAACAGGCTCCTGCCTGTACTTCAGGTATATTGCCCCATTCAAAATGGCCCCCAGGCTGGATCATTCAACCGGATCCAACATGGCCCCTAGAGGGCTACAGTACAAACATCCATGGTGGTCTAGAGGTGCTGGCTGGGCCCAGGGCTATATAAACTCAACGCTGGGCCACACCCAGCGTTTAGCGTTTTCTCCAGTTGAAGATTCAGCATGGCGCTCACCCGCTCTGATCCAGCACTTCTCAGCGTGTCAAGATTCCAAAGATTACAGGGCTTCACTACGTGTCAAGATTACACAGCGCTTCACTATGTGTCAAGACTCCACAGTGCTTCACTACGTGTCAAGGATACTAGATCAGCTGCTTACCTGGAACTTACCATGGCTACCCGGGTCCGCCTCCAACATCATAGGAACAGCATCGTTCAACGTGCGTCTTCCCCTAGGTACTCCGCGGCTCCTGCAACACACAAGAACACAGAGAGGGGTCAGCATCGAACTATTGACTCTACCCATACCCCTCTCACCTTATTCGCGCTACTTACCAGCAATAATTCGATCCTCCAAGTAGCGGGTGCATGGTTGCCAGCTTCCAACTGCAAAACTCCTCCAAAGGCACACCGGACCCTGTGAAGAACAAAAGGAAAGAGTTAGACATTGTAATATACAACAAGAAACACGCAATCATTGTGCTCACACTAATAACTCACAGCAAACTACAGAAGACTATTTGCCTACCCATTAAGGCAACACCAACGCGGGCTGGTGCGCCTCAGCTGGCCTGGGCCACAATTACCCCAGTGAAGGAACTGGGAAGACAGCACAACCGCCGTGGGCCAGTCAAGTAACTGGAGAGACACTTACCTCAAGATACATCTGGAAGGATTCCAGTGACTTGGCCACACAAGGGCAATACGGAACATTGTTTATCCAGGCCACTCCTACCTCCCTAACCATTGGGTGATTAAACCTGCAGTGAGCAGGGCGGAGAGAATGTTTTGGGCAATGACAGGAGCAGAAGGCGGTCGACAGACCGGACCAGAATCGCTGACAGACCGGACCAGGCACTCCTGCAGGGCCCCAGAGCTAAGCATTACAGAACGCTAAGCCCACATTATTGCCTTGCCCGAGTGTCATGGCATCAGAAGTAGACCAGTTGGCCATCCTGCTTGGCGAGTTACGGGCCGAAGTGCATGCTGCACGTTCAGAGACTAACGCTATGAGAAAGGAGTTTGTGGTGAACAGGGAAAGAACCGAGGAATTGGCAAAGCCGGTCAGACCCCGTTACCAAGCTCAGCAGATGGAGCCACAGCATCTCAGATTCAGGTAACCACGCCTGTGACCGTCCCCTTGGCCCCACCTGAAAAGTTTATGGGGGATCCTCTGAAGTATGAGGTTTTTATGACCCAGTGTTGGCTTCATTTCCTTTGTAGGCCAGGGGCATTTCCGATAGACCAAATTAAGGTGGCCTTCATCCTATCCTACCTAGGGGGGCATGCTGCTAGCTGGTCAGTTCCATTAGTCGACCGGGATGACCCTGTCCTATATAACTTTGGTAATTTCCAGCAAGAAATGCACAAGCTGTTCTCCCGTCGCACCGGGGGACATGCTTTGGATGGGGAACTACTAGCCCTTCGACAGGGATCTCAGGACTTACTCGCATACATTACCATGTTTAATCGGCTGATGGCCGAAACCAACTACTGGGGTCTACGAAGCGAACTGAAGGACGTTTTAGCACAGGTTGTAAATCCACCGGATCGCTGCACAGAAAATATAGATCTGGTAGTACAGCTAGACCACCGTTTACATGAAAGGAAGTCTGATCAGAACCGTTTTGAGAATCGGCCATTGTATGTGTGTCCCTGGGAAGCACCACGTACCACCGACAACACACCTGAGCCAATGCAATTGGGAAGCATAAGGGGCCATTAACTAAGGAGGAAAGAGAGCGGCACAGGGATCAACAGCTGTGTCTGTACTGCAGTAAGGCAGGACATTCCATGAAAGATTGCCCAAATAAGACTCCTCGGAAGTCCTTGGGGCTTCTAGATACTACGACAGAACTTTCAGAGTCACCGGGAGACTGCATGGCTCGACAAGAGTAGAGACCGGCTTGTCGGGAAGAGGAGAGACGTCAGCAGTATCGCATTTTACAACACCAGTTATCCTACTATGCCCCGAACAGCCACAACAAATGCATGCCCTAGAAGCGTACATTGACTGCAGAGCAGTAGGTAATTACATGGACATCACCATGGCCCTACAGGTAGGTGTGCCCATCCAAAGACGGGAAAGAGTTGATAACGTTTGTCCGTGGGTGGATCTCAACTGTCACCAGGACCTGTGACCCAATGTACTGGAACCGATGTACTGCTATGCCATGACGGGCATCGGGAAGAGATTATCTTCGACCTCATCAACGTTACCCAATTCCAGCTAATCCTGGGAATGCCCTGGTTGGTGTGCCATAACCCGGCCATAGATTGGCGTGCTCATACTGTAACTTTCCCAGCCGAATGCACTCAAACCTGTTATCCTGTTTTAGCCAAAGACCACGATAACCCCAAGCCGGTAACCAGAACATAAGGAACCATTCTTGGACTCATAGGGCAGCTACCTCCGGAGTATGATGACTTCCAAGATGTCTTTCATAAGGAACAGGCTAATACTATGCCGCCTCACAGGCCCTATGATTGCCAGATCGACCTGATCCCGGGAGCGCAACTTCCTTGTAGCCGTATCTACGCCCTTACAGAAAAGGAGAACCAGCATCTATGCAAATACCTGGATCAGTACCTGGCCAATGGGTTAATTCGACCTTCCAAGTCCCCTGTCTCCTCAGCTCTCTTATTTGTCCCCAAAAAGGAGGGAGACCTCCGAATTTTATAGACAATAGAGGGCTCATCAAAATCACCGTAAAAAACGGTATCCTTGCCCTTGATTCCGGTACTCCTAGACCAAGTTAAAGAAGCAAAGATCTATAAGAAATTAGACCTTAGCGGAGCCTACCACTTAGTTCGCATGAAGGCCAGGGACGAATGGAAGACGGCTTTCTGTACCAAATTTGGGCTGAATGAATATGCTGTCATGCCCTTCGGACTGTGCAATGCACCAGCCGCATTTCTATACTTTATGACAGATGTATTAAGAGAACTATTGGACGTCTGCGCTATGGTGTACATAGAGGAGATCTTAATTTACACAAAATCTATGGAAGAACACGTGCACCATGTACGGGCAGTTTTGGAAAAACTGCGCTAGAACCATTTGATTGCTAAACTCGAAAAGTGTGCTTTTCATGTTACCACAGTGGAGTTCCTCGGATAAATGCTCAGCCCTCAAGGCATTCAGATGGATAACCGCAAGTTGGAATCAATATTGCAATGGCCTTCGCCCACTTCGATCCAGAAAGTCCAGAACGTCTTAGGCTTCGTCAACTTTTATAGGAGATTCATTGATGACATTTCAGAGGTTGTCCGTCCTATAACATTGTTACTTTGAAAAAATTGCATTTTTAAGTGGACTATCGAAGCCGAGGTGTCCAGAGCTTCTTAGGCTTCGCGAACTTTTATAGGAGATTTATTGCTGACTTTTCAGAGGTTGTCCATCCTATAACATCATTACTTCGAAAAACATTGTATTTTTAAGTGGAGGAACAGGCTCCTGCCTGTACTTTAGGTATATTGCCCCATTCAAGATGGCCCCTGGGCAGGATCATTCAACCGGATCCAACATGGCCCCTAGAGGGCCACAGTACAAACATCCATGGAGGTCTAGTGGTGCTGGGTGGGCCCATGGCTATATAAACCCCGCCCTGGCCACACCCAGTGCTTTAGCATTTTCTCCAGCTGAGGATTCAGCATGACACTCGCCTGCTCCAATCCAGCACTTCTCAGCGTGTCAAGATTCCAAAGATTACAGCGCTTCACTACATGTCAAGATTACACAGCGCTTCACTACGTGTCAAGACTCCACAGCACTTCACTACATGTCAAGGCTACAAGATCAGCTGCTTACCTGGAACTTACCATGGCTACCAGGTTCCGCCTCCAACATCATAGGAACAGCATCTTTTGCCGCTCGTCTTCCTCCAGGTACTCTGCGGCTCCTGCAACACACAAGAACACACAGAAGGGTAAGCAGCAAACTATTGACTCTACCCATACCCCTCCCACCTTATTTACGCTACTTACCAGCAATAATTCGATCCTCCAAGTAGCGGGTCCGGGGTTGCCAGCCTCCAACTGCAAAACTCCTCCACAGGCACACCGGTCCCTGTGAAGAACAAAAGGAAAGAGTTAGACATTGCAATATACAGCAAGAAACACGCGATCATTGTGCTCGCACTAATAACTCACAGCAAACTACATAAGACTGCCTACCCTTTAAGACAAACCCAACGCGGGCTGGTGCGCCACAGCTGGCCTGGGCCACAATTACCCCAGTGAAGGAACTGGGAAGACAGCACAACCGCAGTGAGCCAGTGAAGTAACTGGAGAGACACTTACCTCAAGATACATCTGGAAGGATTCCAGAGACTTGGCCACACAAGGGCAATCTGAAACATTGTTTATCCAGGCCACTCCCACCTCCCTGACCACTGGGTGATTAGACCTGCAGTGAGCAGGGCGGAGACAGTGTTTGGGCAACGACAGGAGCAGAAGGCCATTGACAGACCGGACCCGAATTGCCGACAGACCGGACCAAGCACTCTTGCAGGGCCCCAGAGGTAAGCGTTACAGAACTAATTGATAAGCTGTTAGATGAACGTAGGCCTGGTGCCACTGCACCACCTCCTTATGTACCTCTTCCTGCTGTTTTACCTCTTCCCGCTGTTGCACCTCCTCCCGTAGCTGTCCCTGTTCTTCCCGTTGTTCCTCTGCCACAAACTGTTGCTCCTCTTCCTATTGATGTTTTTCCTTCTCTATCTACACCTGTGATTTCGTCTTTGTTACCAACGGTAGTATCTCCACTACCTGTTATACTGGATTTGTCTACTTTCTCTTTCCCAAGCAGTTCTGCTCCACTTGTAGCCGATGAAAGCGCGAGTGCTGAATCAAAAGTACTGACTCGTAGTACAGTTTCTAAAGATAAGAAGAGAGAAGTGTATGCATGGGCTAAGAAATGAATAGAGAAAGATGAAAAAGCAGTTGTCCTAGCTACACTTCTTGATCTACGAAGTATTCCCGAACAGAATGTTTTTTATTGACAGGATGGGAGTACACTTGGCTGTAACATGGAATAATTTGATGGACATGGATGTCCCACAAGAGTTGAGGGATTTGAATGTCTTAGATTATTCAATGGATATTGCAGAGAAAGTAAATGAGCATGTTGAGAGGGTTTCGAGTTAAAAAGGGAGTTAGAACGATTATGGAATGATGAAGTAGATGGTGAAAGATTGGACGATTTGTATGTACAGAAACGTTTCCTTCCTCCTTGTAAATCAACGAGTGAAGAGACACAGATTTGCACAAGGGATGCGCTTAGATGGATTTCGGATGTGTCGATATCTCCCAAAGAAGTATATGATACGTTTAGTCAGTATACTCCAGAAATGCAGAAGAAAGTGTTACAGTTAATGGTAGAATACCTGCAGGATGAGTGTATGAAGAAAAAGATTTGTTGTGCCGTAGAATTGATGATTATTTATAAGAGAGCCTTTACGCCCGAAACTGCATCGACCACTTTAGTGCTCGATCTAGCTTTATTGCTTAACAAACGTTCGGAGTTGCCTACTACTCAGTTGCCTATGAGAGAGGTTCCTCCGACATGTGTTCCTAAAGTTGAGATGCCAGCTAATGTTGCAGCAGGTACGCAGCCACTTCTATTGAAGCTCACTATGTATCACAATTTGTTCCTGTCCCGTTCTCCAGACAGGAAGTGAAAACTATTAGGCAGTCGATTCCAGACATTAGAAAAAATCCAACAGGGTTTTATAAAGAAATAGAATCTGTCTTGCATTCATCGGTTTTCACCTTAGGTGATATTGGGGGTCATTATGAGTATGGGGGTAGGGGCTTAACGGCACCGTTAAGGATGGCTGTGCCGTTAAGCCGCTACCACCATATTCCGAGGTCCCTTAGCGGGTCCCAGTTGCAACGGCTGGTCTGACCAGCCATTCTTTGCGAGACCCGTTAAGGGACCTTGGAGCTAATAACAGGGCCACAATTTGCGGGCCTGTTATTAGCGCCTACCCCATTCCCATTGAGCCCTATGGGGGCTCGAATGGGAATGGGGAATGGTTTACTGAATGGGCAACTTACCGGGTCCGCATAGGTCGTAATGTCCCGGTAAGTCCCCATTCAGTGACACCGGACCGGGACCCGGGTTTGGAGGCAGCCATGGCGCTAATGGGATTTTTTACAGTCTTGGAGATGGCAACTCTTTTCAGCCTTAGTGGTAATCCTTGGTATTTTATTGTTCTGTTGTTGTTGCATACAATGCCTTCCTGCCATATGTTTGATGTTAGGGGCATGGTACATTGGGACCAAAAATATATGCACCTGTAACACTCACCTTGTATCCATGGGGACGCCTCTTGACTGGCCGGGATGCTCTTTGGTCCCTTCCCCTTCCCTGCAGTTCGTGCTGTTGAGGATCGGCTCTAGAAAACAGGAGGTAAAGTTTAACTGCTGTTCCTTCCCTGGCGACCCACTTTCCGGGTTCCCATTTCCCCTTGCGGTTTCCCTGTGACGTCTCTTCCCTTGATTTCTATAAGGATGCGCTCTCCATCCTGCTGCGCTGGGCAGGGGTGCGTCTTCAATGGCACCATTCTGCCGAGTTTCTTCTCTGGCGAGGGCTGGAGTCTACTGGGAGCATCCTTGCAAATGGCTAACCTGTGCTATTGTTGTCTTGCAGGTCAAGAAGAACAGAAGATGAGCGGTTCTCCAGAACCCAAGGAGGCGGAAAATGTTTTGGAGAAGATGGCCTTCCTGATGGACTGGTAAGAAGCTCACACAATGTCAGAGATGGTGCTGGAGGAAGATGGTGAGCGTTGGATGATTTTGGTTGCCGGAGGATGCTGCTGAACAGGTAAGGATGGCAATGCTTCTTGCCTTTCCTCGCCCTTGCAGGCCAGGATGCTGAGAAGGATCCGGTGAACGTCACGCTGCTAGAGCAGAATAACGTGAAGCACGTGCCTCTAATCGGGTGTGGTTTAAATAGCCAGCAGGTATCCCAGGTGCCTTTGGGGCAAACCCCGCCCTGGATGCTAGACCGCCAAATGCAGTTCCCCAACGTTCCTCATGGGGGCGGCCATGCTTGTCCATTGCCCATTGAAACCCCGTCCTAGCATGTGCCTCTGATGCCAACAGCGCCATGACTGGCTCCAAGGGATCCGAGGGGGACCGAATAGAGTCTTTAGGGCCCCGTGCACACTCGGTGGGGATAAGGTTATGACAGCACCTGAGAAAATGACTAATGTTTTTGTAATGAAGGACATCACTATCAAGGATCTAATGGCACTTGATATATCTGAAAATGTGATTCAGGATGTACGGACATCGAGACATGGGGTTTTGAGTAAAGCAAATGGTTGAGTAAAGCTCTTGGCTTAGGCCAAAAGGAGGGTTTGTTAAACTGTAATCATATAGTGCCTCCTTATTATGAATATTGGGCTAAGGCCATTCACGTTACGCAGCAAACCGCATTCGCAAAGTTCTGATTTTTCGCTGCCATTTTAAGACTCATCCGCCATTTTGATTTCAACTCATGTTCCATGTTCTGAAAGGGTGGTCTGTGTTTTCGACTTGCAATTGAGCCAAACGACCTTTGAACTTCATTAATGTTTAGGTTGACCGAGAGCCGACTGTTTAACCTATGCAAAGAAACCTTGTGCTTCATACGAACTGCCATTCAAGTGTTGTCTGCGCGCACAAGCCTCATCCTCATATAAACACTGAAACAATGAAGAGTAAACTTCGATCATATGCTTCAGCTGAACTACATTGTGGTGACTCTTGGAATAAGGCTTACAGTGGATTTCAGAACCAACAGTACCATTGAATGTTAATGGACATGTAAATGTGTTTAATACTTTGTATAATATTGTAACATCTGTCATGTGAACTAGGCACAAACTCTAGGCCGCATATTATTAACATGGAGAGAGGCTGGACAATATTGTAAAAATAGTATAAATATGTCTGTGTTTAGATGTCCAGCACTCTCACTCCTCATTATGTCTGCTGGTACACACTGCAAGGTGTTGGGAGCCAGATAGCTATCTGTTTTGCTTTGTAAAGTAATACTTGTATATTTTCAACCCGTGATTGGTTTATTTCATTCGTGGTACTAAGCCTCAATATTTCTTTGGTCTTTCAGTAACGTTGGCTGAGGGATACCAATACTCTCAAGGAAGATGCACATGTGATTCATTAGCAACACACATAGTAAAGTATCACAGTCTAAAATAAAGTGAATGTCCATTAAGGTTCTATACAAATATATATACAGTAATTAAACACGGCATCTGCAAGAAAACTAAATAGAAAATCACTGTACAAAACCCACCCCTGTGGATATGTTCAATGATGGAAGATGCAGCACTTTGGGTAATGGACATATGAGGAAAAGGCAACAATGAACCGCAATGATTGCAAACAGGATGTACCTGGGTGGAAATGGATGAGTGGTGGCCCAACCAATCCCTAGTGCCCAATAATGGACTCTATCCAAATAAAGGAGGGTTAGGCTTCTCCTTAATGTCCCTCACATTGCTCAATGTTTTGCTATGCACCATGAATTCAACGATCCCTTTTTTAGCAACAAACGTAGGTTAAGGCATATTTGCATGGGGTTAAACTCATAGATAAATTTGGAAGCCATTTTCTCCTAATAAAATCTTCAGGGATATTTTCTCTCTCTTTCTTTCTTTCTCTCTCTAAATCTATCTCTCTATCACTCTCAATCGAAAGACAGAGTAAAAGAGAGAGAAAAAGAGAGAGAGCGAGAAAGAGAGAGCGAGGGACAGATAGAGAGAGAGACAGATCCCTTGTTTTATCTATAGATATACATCTTTAGTGAAACCAAATTTAGTGGTTTCTTTTTCAGGAACTGGGTTATAGTATCAGAAATAATGCAGGGAATATTAGTGGAAAACTCAATCCTATATGTGAAGTATAAAGGCGGGAAAAGGAACTGCTGAAACAATCCAATAGGAATCATGGCAGTATCTCCATCCCATGTAAAAGGATAGACTGTATGACATCACGCAATGGCAGGTCTCTAATAGCTTAATTCAGTTTTGGCTTCTTGTTGATTGGCTGAGTATATACCTGGAGTTACCACTCACCCAGCCCCATGGTTTACACATCCATACTGCCCTTATGAAGAGGAAGATATAACAACACTTGTTATGAAAGTTATATGCACAGGCAGAGGAATCTATTCCCAGTATTCAGGCATGTGGGTATTAAGGCAATTAAGTCTGTTTTGCACTATTGACTATTGGTCCAAGACATGGCTGTTTCATTGGTACTAAAAGGTACCTCTGTATTGCCCTGGGTTTAAAAAAGCCATCACATAGCTTGGACATCGATTCTTTAATTATCATTTACTACTATTTTCTTTTCCATGTGAGCTACCGGATCTGTGTGAATTTTTATTTTTATATGATTTTATCTTCTTTGCCTGTGTATGTCCACTGAAAAATATTTTATTTTACAGTCACACATACTTATGCTGCAAAATCTATGTTACATACTTGTTTTGTTGGAAAAAAAAAGTACTTGCCACTGGTGGTGGTGATATATTTAGGAATTGTGGCAAATATTCAGAAGCACTTAATTTTGGGGTTGATTGTATTCATGGTCACAAAAAAGACTCAGAATTGCCAACAATTGCTCAAAGAATAACCTTCCCACTGACAAATACTACTTTTAAATAAATCCTATGTGCAGTTTCTGTGTATGTCTTATTCAAAGCCTACATCCGAGGAGGGGGGGAAAAGTGGTTCATGGAGCACAAATAGAGAGAATGAAAAATACATGTTAACCCATTTTTTGTAAATACAAATATTTGTCTGGTCAAGGGCTTTTTTGAGGTATTTTTGCTGATTGTGAGGCATGAATCAGCAGTCTCAGAAATTGCTCAAATGTGTCTATCATTGCTTAAAATAGCCCCTGACCGCTACATAAATATTTGTGTTTTATTATTATTTTTACAAAGAGAATAATGCAACATAGAACATGCACTGTTTTTTTTAATAAGGTCAGGGGAAAGGAGGCGAAAAAATGGCAGAAGGCAGACAGGCATACTAAGGGGGGACCGTACTCCTCTGTTGCCACATCTTCACCCTCCCGAATGTCCTCCTATCCTTGCCCACACTAAGGCAACAGTGGGAGGTGAAAAAACTGTGTTTTTAGGTTTAAACCGAGGAAGCACATTTTCTCGTGGTGGTGTATTTCCGTGTTTTATCGGATTCAAAGTAAAACTGTAATGCCTAATAAATGTACAGGTCTATTTGTATTCTCCAAGGTTCCACTTGTAATAACTTTAATATTTTAAAATGAAAAGCAAACCCACACGTGTTTCCCTTTAACAGCCTACCATCACTTTATGAGCAAAAGTTTAATTTAATACCAAATAACTGATTTGAGAAGGGGCATACACCTGGCCAACCGGCTCTGGGCCTGCTTGCAGCATAATGCTGGAAAATAGATTTCGATGCAATTGTTTGTAGTTTTGGTACCCATTTTTCTATTGGTTTTTAGTAAGTGTCTGAAACTTTCCCCTGTGTTTTAGTGACTTAGTCCATAAGTGTGGTCTCTCGCTGTTGCTCATTGGCAGGCCCACTTCATCTTTGGGGCTGCTGTGTATGTTTGGTGCATTGTGGCACTCTCTCTCTCAGTGTGATTCATGGAATTATTTGCGTCAAAAACGCAGATTTGCGCGCCTTTCTGCCCGAAAATCCCTGTTTGAAGTAAGGAGATTTTCAGGCAGAAAGGCAAGCAAATCTGCGTTTTTCACGCCATGAATCAGGCAGTCTCTCTTTCATGCTACGGCGTCTCTGCGCTGGATCTTCCAGAAGTGAGGGCAGGTTGACAGCTATGGAGGATTTTAGATGTGGGTGTTGATTGTACTGATGTTGCTTTGGTTCTTGTGTGTTTGTCAGTCCGGTCACTGAATATTTCTGGATATCTGGAAAAGGAAGGAAAATACTGCCGAACACCTTTATCAATGGGCATGGCAGGTGTCACTGGCTTTAACTCTAAAAAAAAAACGCTGTGGTGCATTTCTTTGACTCATGTTTTATCAAAGCTATCATTAGCTGCTCTGAGGCGAGTCGGAAAGAAATCTCACTGTCATCTGGTAAAATGGATTGCAGCATAGGTACATCTGACTGGTCCAGAGGCGTTGCTAGTGGGGGCTAAGGGGGCTATAGCCCCTGATCCTTTGGTTGTAGCCCCGGATAGAATCTCAGGAGAAACAGCCAAAAGACTAGCTAGCCCCCAGTCCCAGTCCCAACAGTTCCGACATCAGCTTAGCCCCGGGTATTTTCCAGACCTAGCAACTCCCCTGGACTGGTCCCTTTTCAATAATAATCACGTGCCCCAGGGGCTTTTCATTAGCACATTCAGATGCATGCTATTTTCAAGAACAGCAGTCACGTGATTGACATGTTTACTCCTGATTTGACTTTGAACCTTGGACCCTTCATGATTATCTGCACACTGGCAACAATACACAGTGTGGCAGATATTGTGTTGCACACGGGTGCAATTCCACGGCCTATTAACAGGTAGAGATGGGTGAAGTTTCGCTAACAGTGCTGCCATAGTTGTGTAAGCATTGTGTTAGTCTTCTAAAACATTTGCCTCTCAATAGCCTTGAATCCTCCCATTTTGTCATTCACGCTGCCATTTATAAAAGTGCTAGCACGCCATTACACTTGCCACAGGGAGATGTATGTTAGCTCCCTCAGAGTCAATTTTACTAGAAGCACTACATTTAACTCGCGTTCTTTATTAAATCAATACACAACATCTTCGTTTGCCTTCCAAAATCATTCTCACCAATCAAGTGTTGCTTTACGTTTAGCTCTTCCACCCGAATAATCTATAAGGTAATTATGCATACACTTGCAACCAACCTAAGCATACAGTATGTCTCAGAATCTCTTTTCATGATGCTAGTCAGGCTGTTTCTAATTCTGTCCTTTACAGGTTTTAGAATATCATACCACATCCTACATCTAAAGCATTGTCGAGGCATAATAATTATTCATGGAGTTGTCTTCTTTGGATGCAAACCTTTTTTTCTGCCATTCTCAACTATTATGGGTGTAACCGTCTTTGTCACTTCAGCTATCTCCCTAAATAAATTAAAAGTTTTGTCACACAAAATTATTATGTGAGCCAGGGTGCACTCTTCTCAATTGTAAGGGCCTGATTCACGGATCGTGTTTCAATGGGATTTCACCATTGTAAAATGCCTTTGTAAATCAGGCCCTACAAATCTGAATAGGTAACATGAAACAAGGTTATATACCCAACTTCATTCAAAAAGGCTTAAATAACCATTTAGTAAATCACTTTAAAAAACAAATCTAATGTCTTGAGATCAATATCTTTTGTCACACGTTTCAAAATAAGACTTTCAAACCATGTATCAACAATATAATAATGGGCCTCATTACAAGTTTGCCGGTACAGTAACAAGGGTGCTGGTAAGCTTGCCAGTACCGTTGTTACCGTACCGGCAAATTACGAGTTCTGCTCGCGGGCACCTTTTCGACAGCCAGGTCTGACCTGGCGGGCGATCGGCACCCGCAAGCAGAACATGTCAGATGCACCGTCATCTTTCAGAATGTTGCTGGTGCATCTGGCCTCTCCATTCCCATTGGGGAGCGTTTTTTACCAGTGCCTGGGAATGGCCAATTACCGGGTCCGGCGGAGTTGTAATGACCAGGTAATTGCCCATTCAAGTTCGGTGGCAACCTGCCGGTTTTACTGGCAAGGCTTCCGCCAAACTTGTAATGAGGCCCAATGTCTGTGATATTTCCCACAATCCCTCAGGAGCGAGACAGGGTAGCAAAAGAATCTTAGAAACTAGGCATTTGTCACCGGAATATCTTGTGTTGCCTCATACACATAAACAACAACATTATGAAGTACAGATCAAAAGACCTATTTGAGGGAACTCATTATTCTACGTGGTTCTGGTATAAACACCATTAATCAGGAAACAATCAGAACATTCTCCTGCTTGTCCTTCAAAATTAATACAGACATAGCACGCATTACTAAATCAATCTAATATGGATGAGACCAAAAGTATGCCAAAATCATCAATTTCTTACAACGTTGCTTACTTAATACACATTTCCCAAATTATCCTACACTGTCACTTCCTGTTTATCAGTCCCCAACTATGGGTGCACTGAAGGGTCTATTGAAGATGTCCACTTCTCCAAGCAAAGCAAAATAGGTGATGGCTAGACAGAAATATTTAGAATGCAGGGGTTTAGAACTACTATTAACCACCTCTGGCCAAACTTCCAGACCATAATTCTTCAGCCTGAAAAGACAGTCCAGCTCAAACTGCTTGGTCACATCCCTTCTGCACAAAACCACATGCACCTTTAGACATGATCAAAACCTGAAATAACCATGAACACTATTTTCTGATAAGTTGTTACCCCTAATGTGATATTTCAATATATTCCACTGGAGAAATTATAAGGGTTTGGTATAGCTTTAAAAAAAAAAAAAAAGAAGTCATGGTAATTTTTGCACCACAGCAATGGCCACATATTTTTATGATTGGCAAATAAGTGTATAAAAAAAGAGTTGCATGCTTCAATATATACTTAATGCACATTGGACGTAGAGCTTCTTTATTTTTTCAAAAAACTGAAGGACACATTAATTTGTCTGTAACCATAAATCAAATACACTCTTCACACATCCTCAGAATTTGCATGTGAGAATAAATTGGTTGTGACATTGTTCACTTCATTGGATTGTTGGAGTAATAAGTGCACTCATTTCAGTGGTGACACTGACTTCAATAGGGATAATGTGCACCATTTATAAAATTCTGCGAGTTTTGCAGCATGTGTTAGGTGTGACTTAGCACTGATTTGAGGCACTGAGGGTAAACTAAAGAGGTGTTGAATTGGGGACCAAGCATAGCATAGGGTAGTGTATTGTACTAACGATCTTAACATCACTAAATACTAATTCTACTAACAATAACTAATTATAACCCTACTGGCATTAGAAATTAGACTGGGATGCGAGTGGTTTGCTTAGGGCATAGACCTGCTGCAGTATAGGAAATTAAGGCAACAATGTGAAAGCTGCACAGCAGTGTGCTTTGCAGATAGTAGAGTCAGAGCACAATTAGGCAAGTGTTTTTCTTTTTTTTGTAAATAGCTCCCTTGTTCAAACAGGAAGTCCAGAAAGGATGACAGGATGCCACGTTGTGTTTTTTATCCAGGCTTGATAAAAGTGCTGTACAGGTGACATCACTGTAGAGAACCAGAAAAAGGTTTTGAAAAGTTACTGGGGGTGTTGGCTAAAAGGGGAGGTTATGAATGACTGATGACATCTGACAATAGGAGGAGAAAGGGCCATGAAAAGATTGAGTAGAGGAAGGGGAAGAGTAGTAAAAAATTATCCAGGAGTTGGGATCGGGGCTGTGCTGTCCTGTGAGACGGCAGGCTTGCTAAGGGGGGGTGGGGGTGGGGGGCTATATAGTGAATGGATACTGGTGTTAGAAAATCTAGCTGTATCCCTACAGAGACTTGAGAGTGAGAGAAAGATGTGGAGAGAGTGCCTGTGAGATGAAGGGCAACCTGCCATGCAGGCAGAATCAGCAGGCTGAAATTAGTATGTTTAGGTCTAAAAATAAAATGCCTGAAACAATGAATTAGGATACCCCTGGTTTAATCTATTTATGTCATGAAAGGGCAAGAACCATTTATTTCTCTGTCACCCGTACACAAAAAATAACTTGTTGGAAAGAGGGAATTTGCAGCACTACTAAAGTTTATCATTCACACTTCCAAGGTTAGTTATGAAAAGTATGCATATATTCTGCCAAGTTCTCTAGAAAATAGCTAGTTTTGCTGAAGGCAAAAGCCAAAAGCATTTTCTGGTGTTGGGGATGCCATATAAGATGATGCCAAATTAACTGAAAATATAAACACACTGAGCCGTATTTTCTGCTAAGCTGGGTCATGCTGTCCTTCCTCTGTTTTACATGTGTCCAATGAACATTCAATGGTGTCTATAGAAAGGAGCGGGAGAGCAGATCTATAGGGGTGTTCAGGAGAGCAATGTCTGTGCCTCTGGCTGCTCTGAAGCCAGACTGATGGTCATGGAGACAGCCAACAGATTCAGTGTGGAGGGTAAGCAGGTAGATGGCCAGCTTTTCTAGGAGTTTGCCCAGGAAAGGATTGATAGAAATCAGGTGATCGGTTGCCAGGCGAGAAGGATCGTCAGAAGGCTTGTTTAGGTGGTGTGCACAAGGAAGTGCTAGGTAGAGTGGAAGGATGCAGTGGCGAAAGAGTCATTGCAGAAATCGTCCAAGGCTTGAGCAAGAGGGGCAAGGGTGGCAATGTGGTCCTTGATGGTTCTGGAGGAGCAGGGGAGCACCTATTTGGACGACAATGTCATATACCAGACTTGCCTATTGACATTGTCAGGTGTTCTCTGAGTGAAGGAGGAAACATGAAGAGGAGAGGGAGAGGTGGCCAAAGAGGACCCGAGAGAGGTAGAGGGAGAGAAAGAGGAAAATGGGCACAGGAAGTCCTGAGTTTTCCAAAATATACATTCCAGTTCAGTGCCCTTATGTCCACAAATCCCCAACTTTCTGCCCCATATATTGAGGCTGGCAGGGCCTGTTTTTAAAATAGACCCAATGCTGGGGTGACTGCTAAAAGATTTGGTAGCCACACTATGTTTGCATAGGTTTATGCTAGACCTTTCTATCTGCGCGGACCAATCCCCATTTTATTGGAACCAGACTCCTAAATAATCAAAGAACCTTGCTTGTTCCAGTTTTTTTACCATGTATTTCCAGTGATAGGGAGCAGTGTTTTGTTTTTAACTTGTTTTTAACTGAAAACAATTACCTTTGTCTTCCCAATATTTACCTCTATTTGGAACTCATCCCATTTTCTCTTGAAGACATTCAGACTGGTTTTCATGTCTTTTGGCAAGGTCAGCAACATCACAGCATCATCAGCGTAGAAGAGTGTTGGATATTGTTCAGTGCCCATCTTGGGACAGTCCAAAGATCCCTCTAATAGTGCATCAATTACCTCTTGTATGTACACGCAAAACAATAGCGGAGCAAGTACACATCCCTGCCTTACACCTTTTTTACTACATCAAAGGGGGAAGTAAATTCACCTCTGAGTCCGAACCAAACTACAGCGCGATTCTCTGAGTAAAGCTGTTGGCTTAATGAGATCCGATGCACAGGAGCTTTCCTTGGACGTAACATTTGCCATTGGTCTTTCTAGAAACACTATTGAAAACAATCCTTAAATCCAGAAAAAACGGCATATAATTTAACTATTAATAATATTTTGCACTTCTGGATTAAAAGGAACAGAATAAAACACCTATCTGCAGATACCCTTATTCTTCTAAAACCTGTAAATAAGTGATTATGTGGTTTGTGTCTGCTCACTCTTGAAGATAACTTTGTATAACCTTCCCAAATATGTTGCCTGAGCTATCTAATAGGGAAATTGGCCCGTAATTGGCCAGCTAGTCTCTTCCTCCTTGTATATGGGGACAATCAATGTATATTTCCAGGAAGAGGGTACCTTACCTAATCTGATGATGGCATTACAAAATATACACAAAACAGGCACGCAGATCCTAATTCCACCCAAATATAAGTCAACTGGGACAAAATCTGCTCCTGCTGCCTTCCACTTTTTGGGGATTTTAATGCCATCTCAATATCCCTCACACTGACATTAAAGTCTAGCATTCCTAGTCATGCTAAACTCTTCGTATAGAATGGCAGTGTTAGACTCCTCTGCCTGGTCACTATATAGACAACAATAATGAGACTGCCATGCTTCTTAGGTAATACAACAGTTAAGATCCTGTTCACCCCTCCATCCTTCCCAGTGATCTGCTTCCAAAACAAAACACTAAACCTCTCCTTAATGGCTTTATTAAGCTTGTGCCATTGCTTCAAAGCATATTCTTTCTTTTTCTGGGCAACTATATTTTTATATTATAGTCTGCTCTGAACAGTCTTATATTACCTTTGTCCAGTTTAGCACCCAGTTTGATACGGACTATGATCATCTTGTTTGCCCTTTGACAGTTATTGTCATGCCAAACCCTTTTATATACGGCTTTTTTCCTTAATATGACACCTAGACAAGGTAATACAAAGCATGAGGTTTTCCCTGAGTACTTCAAATTCAGACAGTACATCGTTGTCAGGACCATCAGCACTGCAAATAATCAGACAGTAGATCCACTGCAAATAATCCAGAGATTGTCCATGATTGCCCCTTACATAAACTGCAAGACTTGTCCTTGGCCTCAAGCCCAGGGATCATATCTCTCCAGGACTGAAATCTCTGCACTGGCTCCCAGTGGCTGCGTGGATTCATTTCAAAACCCTATGCATCATGTGGCCTCAATACCTTCATCTCTCTCTTCCTAAATATCTTCCTTCTTGAGCTCTTCGGTCATCTGCCTCCAACTCCGTCAGGGTCAGTCGCTTCTCCAAGCAACAAGTTGGTGGTAGATCTCTTTCCTCGGCTGGTGCCTCCCTCTGCAACAGCCTCCATGCCTCCCTTAAACTTGAGGAGAACCATCTCAGGTTCCTGAAGCTCCTAAAACCTTTCTCTTTGCTTTTGCTTTTACTTGTACTACTACTCTCCTCTGCTGACCTCCTAGCTGTAACTGGAACTGCACTTATTACCTGGAGACCCTCTCATCTTGGGACCAGGTCCCTACCCCACCACCGTTTCACACCTGTACTGCCCACCTGGCAACCGCCGCACTTGGGGACTGTCTCTGTATCCTTGTCTGCACTTATCCATGCACTTGCCACATGCTAGCCACTACTTACTTATTGTTATCATCTTGCTATGTACTGCACTGGCCCTCCCCCCTTACCACGCACTGGTGCGATCTGAATAACACCTGGCCTAGTAGGATCGTTGTCCATCCTCCCTTTGTTCCCTTGCCTCGTCGCGCCTTGAAACACTTGTGTATAGGCATGTTATAAATGCCATATCATATCATATTATATCATATCATATTTGGTTTTAATGCTGTTTCCACTATCCCTGGCCATATTACAGCTTTACATACTGTTTACATACATACTGTTTACATACTGTTTACATACTAACACATAATGTCCTCTGCCTTCCCCCATATGTAACTCATTTTTTGTTCATCTTGTTTCTTGTCTTTTGTGTTTGCCCTGAGGCCCTTGGGTCAGTGGCGCGGTACAACAATTTAAATACATATATAAATAAATTTGCGGGCCTGCCCAGTTATGGCTATTTCCTGAGAGTTCATCTCTGTCTGGCAGCCGCCCCTCTTCATTTTGTTAATTGAGACGCTTAAACTAAGTGGGTTTTGGTCACCATCAGATCCTTCCATGACCTCAAAGTCTTGTGCCTTAGCCCAATCTTTACCTGTAGTTAGGATGTTGTCTATAACTGATTGGCCGTTAAAGCCCTCAGAGGTGTTTTTAGTATGCTGGTCCTTTCCAAAGCAGCCAGTATAAGCCCTTAAGGTCACAACATAATCTGTCTATTTCAAGTGCAAACCAATGAGTTCTGCTTGTGGGTCTGGCTACCAATGTAGGTATATCCCACTCTATGTCTTGGTTTTCCCAAATTCCATCTAGTTCCCTCTTGGTCCAATCTGTATGTTTATGTCTTCCGCTCCCAGGGTAAACATAATATGTTGCTTCATGTTGCTCCTCTCTTTTAACCAGGCATGAAGTTTTCCATTCCCCTGCATCCCACTGGACTATTGTAAACATTTAACAGTGACAATTCCTCCCCTTCTTTGATTCAAAAAGTCAGATGTTGGAGGTCAGGCAAACCATTGTTTTCAACCGTCATCTTCCAGTTTAGTGTTGAGTCTATCCAAATTAGTAGGCCACCACTCGCTCTACCTTTGGGGCCTTTGTTAGCCAATAGAGAATGGTATTGGAAGCATTGAAGCTCAGTTATTTCTAGCGTCCAGGTTTCTTTAGAAGTTGATACAGTCTGCTTTTACGAGACACTTTGTGAGCCGGGCAATGTTCAAAGATATTTCTTATTCACACCAGACAGACTTAACTGCAATCGGGTGCAGATGGTAACTAACTATACATAGGAATTAGAGTGTGTGAGTACTACATGATCTGTGACTGATTAGCTCATTTGAATAGAAAGGTTTTTAGCATCTTTCTGAATACCTCCAAAGATTGTCATGTCCGGATTTCAACTGGTAACTGAAAACCTCCTATCGCTCTGAAAAATATGTTAAGCCTGAGGTACGCACATCAACTATTTATCTCCGGAACAGAGATCTCATGTTGGCTGATAGTGACACACCCTGATAGTCAGATATTTTGGTGCAAGAATATTAACACATCTGTACATCAGAAAGGCCACCTTGAATTTGATTCTGCCTTCCACCAAAAGCCAGTTAATGATCTGCGTAGGGCCGAGATATTGTCCCTCTTCCCATGATGACCGATCAACCTGATAGCCGCATTCAGGGCTGTCTGGACTCTAACCATCTGGTTCGCTGGGATCCCTGTCAGTAGACTATCACAATAGTTGAGATGTGAGTTGGTCAAGACCCCTGCACCACTGCATGATCTTCCGTCAAGACAAGAAAGGAGCACATTCCTAAGCTTACACAGTGAATAATGCACTGCCTTCACCTTGGCGCCTACCTGAACTTCTCTGCACAGGTTTTCCTGCCAGATACACCCAAGATTTTTAACTTTCCTCTAAAACTGAATTTCCTCATCCAGAATCAGGATGTGTGGCATTTGTCTTCCCACCATCAATTTACCTTCTGACCCAAATAGGATCACCTCAGTTTTTGCTGCATTTAGCTGTAATTGGTTACATGCCATCCACCTCTTAATCTCTCCCATTCATTGATTGATCTCCCTCAAATGCATCTGCAATATTCTCTGTCTCGATGTAAATGTGAGTATCGTCAGCATAGGAGTGGAACATTAACCCATGCCTGCTCAGAATATTAAGTACTGGGGCGAATGTACAGGTTAAAAATCAATGGCGTGAGTGCTGAGCCCTGTGGGACTCTGCACTTTAACCATAATAAGTCTGAGAGGAAGCCTCCCAATGTCAACCGTTGTGTCTTTCAGGAAGGAACTAAACCATTCCACCACTGATTTTTAAGCCATCCCGATTTTTTTTTTCCTTGGAGCATGATCTGATGATCCACTGTATCGAAGGCCGTGGATAGGTCCAGCATCAACAATACTGTAGATCCCCCTCTATCCTCAGCCTCCAGCAAATCATCCTGGACTGCCAGCAGTGTGGTCATTGTCCCATGCTTGGGTCGAAACCCAGACTGGAGTTTGTCCAGTAATCCCTTAGTGTCCACAAAAGCCTGGAATTGGACAAGATTTTATTTGGCCAGCACAAGTTGGCCACCGGGGCGGTAATTTTCTAAAACGGTTGGGTCTAAATTGGGCTTCTTTAACAAGGGTTTCACCAGTGCCCTTTTCAGGGTACTTGGAACATGGCCCTCTGTTAATGATTTTTTTTATAAAAGCAGTTACAAATGGGGTAATATTCACTGTCAGGCGCTTGGCCGTACATGTCGGCATCGGTAATGCTAAATCATTTGTTGGTTTCAATTGAAGTGTCAACAATAGGACAGTTTCCTCTTCCATACATTGAAAGTGAAGACCCTCTTTTCTCCCTCAAACTCTTCTATGTCTTCTCTTCTAAGGGCCCCTCCCACTTTTCAAAGACCCTCACTTTGGAAATGCGTTCTTGAATGTCCATAATCTTTTCTTAAAAGAAGTTGTTAAACGTGTTGGCTTGTGCCTGCGTGGGAACAATGGGCACTGGCATACATAATGGATTCCTGAACCTGGACAGTACATCAAATAGTGCCCTTTCTTGGTTCCCTGCCAGTTTCATTTCTCTTTGGAGGAACTATTTTTTGTCAAGAATAAGGCTAATTTATATGCTTTTATCAATCCTTTCGCCTTCCCTGAGTCACTGTCCAACTTGGAGGACCTCCACAGTTTATTTGCCTGTAGCACCTGTTTGCACATTAGGGCCAACGCCGGTCCAAACCAAGATTTAGATTTATTAATAGTCTTCAGTTTTAAGGGCGCATATTTATCACAAATCTCCTTTAAGATATCTGATCCCATTTTTAAAAAGTCCTCACAGGGAAGCGGAATATCTAGGTCTGCTAATCTTCCCTGAATCTCATCTCCTGGGATTTTAGCCAGGTCATCTGCCTTGCGGATCCACACGGGCATACTCTCCCACCCTCCGGCGTTTTGTACCTTTTTTCCCACTAATCCAAATAATTGTAGATAATGGTCGGACCAGAGTTCTGGGAAGGATTCAAGAAATTGTGCAGCCCCTCCTTTTACTGCTATCATATCTAGGCAATTCCCCTTATTGTGTTATATTGTCCTAGTAATAATCTCCAGACTATGATTGTCCAACAGTACGGCCAGTGCAGCTGAATTTGGCTGTGTGTCATTCTCCAGCCAGATATTCCAGTCCCCTGCACACAAACATTTCTTATATTTACTCCCAGTCAGAGTAAGGAATGAGTCTAATGTTTTCAAAAAATATCCTAACAGGCCAGCTGGTCTACATCCCAGAATCACCTTTATCACCCTCGTATGGGATAGTGAGATTAGGAATTCCCTGATCTGTACATTATCACTGCAATCCAACATCTCCAAATGTGAGATGTTAAGGGGTGATTTGTAAATTATGGCAATGTCCCCCTCTTCTGCCAGTTCTATTAATAACTTGAATAATATGGTTCTCCTGCACCAGTTTGTGAAACGCAGTGTGGGACCCTTCTGTAAACAAAGTTTCTGTCAGACAAAGGATCTCAAGATCATGCTTCTGAATCAGTTCTGCCACCTCACTGCATGTGCCACTGCTGAGCGCGCATTCACTGATGCCACTTTTATTGTAATGGCCTCATCCTCCCTCCTCCTTCCTCCCCGTACCAGCTGCATTACTTTGTCCAATCGATGTCCTGTATTCTATGCACGCTTCTCAAATATAAACTGCTAGACTGATTGTTCAGTTTTCTCGGCTGTGAGGCTGTATCACTCAATTGGGCCTTCTGCATACCTCCCAGAGGCATCTTACCTAGTTATAGCTACTTAACACAGCGTCCTCAACCCCAGCGTTTCCTGCCAGCTGCTGGCTCCCAGGCCGCAAACACGAACCAGTTAAGGCCTCTGTCTGCCAGGGAAGATGTGCTACTCGCACGTCGTGCACCCGTGCTTCTGGGCAATGAAGTCCCTGCTTTTTTCTACAATGATTTCTGTTGGCTAGCAATAACAAAGAGCCATATCAGGATGGCATATCTGCAGATTGCACTTATAGAAAGTCGAAAAGCACATTAAAAGTATATTCATCACTTCAATCCTACACGCCCTTAAATAATTCCCCAATTTAAAATGCTCATAGCAATCTGCACTATTTAGGCTATCTCCCATTGCCAGCGATTAGTCAATCTACTTGTATTCGGTGTATCCTGCCTCTTGATTTCTAAGCCGGGCTAGGAAAGGTCCAGTGGGCTTGAGTGTTATTTTAGCATTTGGTGGGTAAGACCTAAAGTCAATGCCCAGTAACACATCAACCAAATCCCATGATATCACAAACACCTGTATATAAGCTAACATTGGGTTCGGTTTAGGTGTCCTGATGCACCTAACCAGATCTTCTCTGAATATTGAGAGGCAGCCTCTCATGTGTCTAAACCAGTGTGTGGCATTGTTGATCAAGGCTTCTTGATCGTCATAAGAATTTGAGGATATGTGGCATACGTTAACCATAATTAATGAGGGAAACCTCATGTTAAATTTGCTGTAAGGGGTGCTGCCAATTCCTTTCCTGGTGTTGTCGTTCCCATCGAGTCCCCTAATTGAAATTAAATTGAAGCCCGAGAGTGGAAGGTTCTGTGGGCCAAGAGGCCAATCATGGCTTTTGCTGATCCCATATGGACATCTTATTTCAGGTTTATTTAGTCATTCTGTCTGAGGTAAAGAAAGGCTTCAGGGGTGCACTATTTGTGTTGCCATGTTTCCCATGCATAATTATAGGATTACCGCTCACATCAGTGCACTTGTTCTTTGTATGAACATAATCTGCATTCAGGGTGATCAGTAAAGCAACCTTTTCCTTTAGCAACCTAATTTCATCAGCCATTTCCCCGAGCTGGCTCTCTAGTTTGTTTATGAGTGTTTCCTTAATTTTCAAGAACGTCCCTTCCACCTCTGGGCTTATCACACACAGACCTGGCATGGTGTTAGTTGTAAGGTCCAACACACAAGTCTGCATGCATCAATCACTACTCTTACCAATGTGGGTTGTTGGTTGATTTCTTGCACTCTTATTTGAATCCTTTTTTGCCACAGTTGGTAAAATCTGCCTCCTTCTTACCCCACCTCTGGTACCCACAGCTATTTCAGTGGCGCCCACATTAGTATCCCCCGTGGCTGGCTCCTCACTACTACCCATGGTGGGGTTGAACCTGCCAACCTTTAAGGACACCATCTCCCCACACCCTCATTTTCTCCCCCTATAGTAAGGGTCAATACAGCTGGGGCATCTTCAATTAGTTCCTTGGTTATTATGCCATTAGTTATGTTTGCTTCATGGGGATGGATCTCAATTATTAGTTTCCCTACCCCCAACCCCTTTTCCTAACCTAAAATATTTGACAGGGAGGGCATAGTGCTCCCCCATCCCCTTGCCCCGTTTTCTTTTCACCTTGGAACAGGGTAAATGGATCCTCCCGAGGATCTCGACCAGTGGCAGCGCCTTTAATATTTTCCTGGGTAATAGAAGGATCATAGGAGACTATCATCAAATCACTTCCCTCACTTCTTGCCACACAATTGGACAGGTGACCTGTTGCCACTAACTATATCGTTAATGACTATACATTTAAACGTCAATGAACAATTGCACAATCCACAATGATTTATTTTGCCAATGCTTGTTTTAATGGCAGTATTATTGCATCTTGTTTTATTATTTCCAAGTGTGCACAGTAAGTCAAGTGATGGGGATGCATATCTCTAAGAGCCAATTCCACGCCAATCAACTGTTGCTCCCTGTTCCCAGCTCTGGGTGCTCCAGTTGAAGTGGTTTCTCTGGGTGATTTGGACATCCTTAAATATCAACTCCTTGTTTTTTTGGTTTGCTGAAAGTTGAACATGTGTGAGGGGCTTCTCTCAATGTTTTCTACCCCATCACCTGTACGTTTCTTATTGATAACGTAATAGAAATCTACAGTTGTATGTTATTGTATGGAGGCAACACTGGAAAGGATGCTGGAAAGGAAAAACATTAGTAGTCTACCATATACTTATTTAGCAGCAAAACATGGAATTCCCTTACCTTGGATGTGAGGACTGATACTAACTTGATTTATTTTAGGAAACATGTCTGTTAAGTAGAACTATTTGATAGATCCTTATTATTCTATATGGCATGCATGTGTTCTGCATCCCATGTTTCTATGATGCAATAGAGTCCATGAGGCAACACGTTGCGCTTTAAATATATACCGAAAATACACAATATCAATATTTCTTGCAGTAGTTAAGTGAAGGATACTGTTGCATTACAAGGTAGGATTTTAAAATAGTATTTACACCGCATTACTTACCAGTTGCCAGACATTTCCTATCAATTATTTTCAAGCTTGAACAAGGAGCCCACGCCCACCAAATGGTGTGCCGTCAAGTGTGTGTTGAACTGCCCTTCAGAAAAGAAGACATAGCTAATTAAGTAAGGTAAAGGGATGTCAACGAAGTACACTCATCAGTTGAGATAAAATTAACTTAGGAACATGAATCCTATCCCTTCATTAAGGTTTTCAAGAGCAAAGTCAATCTTTCACTTAAGATTTATTAACAAAGTTAATTGCCAGCTAATGATTGTCTCATAGGGCTGTGTTGCTTCTGTAAGTCCTTTGAATCTCCAATATGAGTCTATTCTGATACAAATGTATCACTTTCATCAAAGATGCATTATTTAAAAATAAAGCACAATGCAACTTGAAAAATGTACCCTTTGAAAAGTAAATTGTCAGGAAGGGCCTTAAAGGCGAAAATAAAAGTTAATGTGGTCATGTTTTCCCAGGCTTCATCCCACACATTGATTTATGCGGTTTGCATTGCGACCTCTTTAATTGAATGGAGTGCATTGACAAGCTGTCTACTGCGGTGAGGGTGGGGATGCAGAGAGTGTATGCAAACCCTTTCTTGATGTCCCTAACACAGAGGTTCTGTCGACTGTCTGTAAAGAGCCCACATGTTTCTTATAGTAAAGGCACCACGTTGAGTCTTATAGGCAAGAGTATTTAAGCTTTATAAGTAAGAGTAGTGTGATTAAATGCATCTTGTAAAGCGCCACATGAGACAACTTGCTAATGCTTGAGAGGTTTTGAAGGTTAAACGGTGCATCTTGAGAGCTGGTTACAGTATTTGTTCTTTGTATCCCTGTATAATGCACAGGAATAGCATATGTCCCCGTAAACTGTGTGAACATGTAATGCTGTGCGCTGACCCTTTCACCTGAAAGAGACACAGGGAAATGCTATATGTATTCTGCCTATGACTCAACTTACATGTCGTAGCTACACAATGTGTTGGCTCGGGAGTATATATACTGATTTGATTGTAATCATGAGTCACTGTAGAGCAGGGGTCTGCAATTTGTCACTCTCCATGTTTTGAACTAAAATGTCCTTCAGCCCTAGCCAGCATAGTCAATGGTGAGGGATCATGGGAGTTGTAGTCCAAAACATTGGGAGAGCTGCCAACATTAATTTTAAGGAATAGGAAAATAAACATAATGGTATACATCAGCCCTTTCTGATAGAAAGGCGCACACATAACTTTACATTGTCACACAATTTAATGAGACACAATTCATATCTCAAGCAGCAACTTCTCTGAACCAAAGGTTCTTTGCCCCCACAGCCCTTGGAATCTAACTTATATTAATGAGTGGAGACAGACTGCTCCCTCCCTTCATCGTCCAATTTCAAGATCATTGTAGAACATAGAGTAAAATATATCTAGTTGAGCGAGACAGTGAAATAGAGAGAAACAGAAATGGGGTGGTGGTGATAGTGGCAATGTGAGGAAGTGTAATGGGACTTGTCTGTGAGAGGCCAGTGTAGGAGCACCAGGACACCAACAGGTTGTGAGGCCTTTTTCATGGGTTTGTTTCTACTACTTCTAATGTTGTGGTCATGCCTTGCTAAGCCACATTAAGACCTGCCCATGCAGGTCTCTGGCTACTCCCTGCACTAACATGCTCAAATTATACATTCCAAGACAAACTATGCATGCCAATTAAACCAGTCACACATGACAACTGTGCACCTTTTCCAAAAGACAGAAAATACCAGACCAGCATATCTCTACAACCATCTCTCCTATCACACCTTCAGTGAATGCATCTTAGAATTCCGGAAATGTGTGTCACCCTTTTGGGTGTAATTAACTATATCCTCTTGACACAGAAAACCTAGAAACTGACCCACGCACAGAACTCAGGTTACTTTCGGTGCACACACATGAACACAACTGTAAAGCTATCGTGTATTTACCCTCTCTCCCCACTAACTCACACATACTCCTCTCTTTCCGATCCAACATAACAGTATTAAGTGAAAATGTCTTCTTTTTTTACACAAAAAAAGACAGAATTAGAAAGATCGCTCTGTGACCGCACAGACCGGTCTTTCTAAATCTAACGAGTGTGTGCAGGGGCTGACAGACGCGATCAAGACAAGCATGAGAAGACAGAAATTGAATGTGAGCTTGGGTGTTGCTAGGTCTGGAAAAGACCCGTGGCTATGCTAATGTCAGACATGTTGGGACTGGGGGCTAGCTGGCCCTTTTGTTTGTAGCTCCTGAGAACCTATCCAGGGCTACAACCAAAGGTCCAGGGGCTATAGCCCCCTTAGCTACCCCCTAGCAACGCCTCTGGATGTGAGGTAAGTGTGTGTCTGCATGTCTGTGTGTATGTTAGGGTAGGGGACTAGGGAGAAGGTGTGTGTGTATTTGTGTGCATGTTTGTTTATATGTATATGTGTGTGGGGAGCATAGGGAACATTATGGGAAGAGGGTGGAAGATTAATGGGGGGTTTGAGCATGAGAAAGATATTTGGTGAATGTTAAAGGCTGCACCCAATTGGGCAAAATAAATCAGTATTTTTTGTGTGCAGCTTATATTATTTTACAATTTCACAAATAACCAACATAACACCAGGAGAACATGGAGATTGCAGCAGATTGCGGGATGAATCCCAACACCACAACACAGCACAGTTGAAGCAACCAAAAGCCATCTATAAGAAAAACCTTCAGGAGCTCCACGCAATAGATTCTGGTTCAACGTTAACCTCTAATCTTTATGATATGACTTGTTCCTGACCATTTTTTTCAGTTGTTTCTGCTCAGTTGGGGCGACTGACTGAATGAACATGGGGCTTGTAAGTGAATCACAGGCATCAATTTAGTAAGCCTTCTGATATCTTCAGTCTAATTTCAAATTAGTCGCTGAGATTGAAGATTCCTGCATTTCAGAAATTATGCTGTTATGCTTTTGACACAGAGCACCTTAAAAGTGAATCAAATGCAAATCACAGAGCACTTTCAGTGTGCACAAATAAGCACACATGCAAAGCTGTTCTCTACCCCTAGCCTCACAACCAATATTCTCTCTTTCAGATCTGCCTGAACCCATGAAGAACATTCACATGGAAGCAGAGTGCAGCATGAGTCTCAACAACACAACTAACAGTTTGGCAATTTCCAATCTGCTGCATAAAACCTTGTCAATTTTATTCAAATTTGAGGACATCCAGGTCATAAATTCTGCGAAAAAGTGAGCCGTGCCAAAAAGTCTCATTTAAATTATATGACTTTTTGCCTAAAAAAGAATGTCAGTGGCTTTGTATCAATTGGGAATTGTGAAGAATAGAGTTGTAAATGAATTACAGACATCAATATTGCAGACACAAATGTAAACTGTTTGCTCGTAGTAGAATTGCCATATTCTGATCAGTGTCTCTAAAGCCCCCAAACAATTGAGGGCAATAACTTGACTTAGCTTTTACAATGTAACACTCCCTTTGTTGTCAATTCATAGATTTTATTCCCTGTGAAGTGCCTTAACACTGCCTCTCTACCCTCTCTGATATCAACTCTTCCTCTTTTGAATATGCCACCATTCAATTCCTCCCTCCTGCTCCTCTCGCCAGGTCTGGACAGGGTATCGAATCAAATGATGAAAGATAACCCGGAACAATGGGCTAACCTGTTGGATGTGGTAATCCATAATGTCTTAAACAAAAAACTGATACCGACATCATGGAAGATAGCCCACGAAATCCCTATATTCAAAAATGGCCTAAGATTGGATCCCTCAAACTATAGGCCGAAATCCCCCTCCTTGATGTTATGGGAAAATTATATTCTTTGTTACTATTAAAAAGACTGAATCTGTGGTTGCAAACCAACGCTCTACAGGATACATTTCAAGATGGCTTTGCAAAAGGCATAGGCACTGCCCCAAGCTTTTATTATCTCTCTGCTGAAAGCCAAAACTTTGCTGTCAAATAATAAATTACATCTGGTGTTTGTGAATTTCACTAAGGCCTTTCATAGCCTTAACAGAAATCGACTATGGAAAAAAACTGTCAGAGAAAAAATGTCCAGCTGATCTATTAGAGCAAATAAATGGCATTTACTCTAATATCTCTATTAGAGTTCGACTTAACATGGCTGGCCTTTTAAGTGACGAAATTAAAACTCATAGAGGAATAAAGTAGGGATGTGCTCTGGCTGCGGCACTCAATAATTTCTCTATTGCTGACCAGGAAGAACATATGACCTCTATCCGTAGTTTGCCACCAAATAGGAACCAATGAAAGTATCCCACCTACTGTATGCTGATGACCTCGTTCTGCTGGATTTTACCGAAATTGGACAGAAACGTCAATTAGAAGGACTCCAGAGGTGTGCAGAAGTGAACAATTTCTAAATCAGTACAAAAAAAAGAAAATGTTAACCCTAAAAAAGGGCACTGGAGGAAAAAAGAAAAAAATCAAATGGTATCTGAATGACGTAGAAATAGCCAAGGTTTCGTCATTCAGATATCTGGTCTCTAGTAGTATGGTGTAAACTCAAGCTGCATTGATATTCAAGGCAAGGACATTGGCTACCCATGCAGCGATTTTGAAAGGGAAATATTGTACATATTCATTGACACCGATCATAGATTCTACACGCCAAAAGTGATACCAATTCTAACATAGGGATCTAAAGTATTCCTGAATCTGTCAGTAAAATGGTAGGCCACAACGGAAGGCCGGTTCTGGAAAAAAGTTCTGGGGTTGCCTCGATCAATACCAATCCAGATGATTAGAAAATAACTAGGTCTAAGCTCGTTGTTAATGGCAGTCCAATGGAAGAAATTGAGTTTATATGCAAAATGTCAGAATAATTGACCATCCAACAGGAACTTTTACATTGTACTAACCCTCTAATTATGACTTGGAAAAAGGAATGTGTGACAATGCTTGAGAAGTTGGAAAGTCAAATGAAAGACTTGCTCCTTAGTCCAGATACAATTAAGAAAAAACTAAGACAAAAAGATTGGATAACAACAATAGAGGAAGTAGCCCAGTTAACACTCCATCAGGACCTTGCAGCGGAAACAAGAAAATGGGGCCTGATACAACCGTATCTAAAAAGATGCCCGTATCCAGGAATCTGAGCAACATTCATGAGAATCTGCTTTAATTTGTGCAAAACAGGGGGAAAAAATTGCAGCACGTGACCCTAATAATTCTAAGAGCTCTTCATGCAGATTCTGTTACTAGGAGGACACAAAAGAAATGCTTATGCATCTCTTTACGACCTGCACTCATTTCTCACACCAAAGGACACACACTTTTGGTCACTTCCTAACTGAGTATAAAACGGTAACAGCATACATGTGTGGAAAATACATGCTAAGTGGATCCAAAACATCAATAACAATAGCTATGGTTGGCTTCTATGGGACTGTCTTGGAAAAAGCGCTTGTGAAAAGAGCCAACAAGGACATATTTGAAATCTAGGCCCATTGACCAGGCCACAATGAACTTGGAAGAACTTTGATTGAACTATATGAGGATACGCCGCATTTTGCTAAATGTTTTCTTGTAAACTATAAAGCAAGAATAAATAAAAAACAACAACAGCAAGCAGAATAAATTGATCCAAAATCAAATAGGAAATATGTTGAGTTGGGTTCCTGGCCAAAGATGACACTGACAACAGTGTAGGGACAGGTAACATCTTTACTCATGTTCAAGCTCGAGGTACAGGGATACATTAGGCCACATCAGGGAAGGTACAGGTACAGAACATCCAACGGCATCCTCTTTCAGTCAACCCATCTTCTCAACTGACATTCACAGAATCATTCAGAACATAACATTCTCACACACAGCATTCCATGTCAGTCACTCACAGCATTCCATGCATACATGGAAGGGTGCAGGGAAAGACAAGATACAAAAAGATACATGGATTCACCAGAAAGGGAAAGAAGATGTGGGAACTTCAGCATTGGAAGAGGCAGCAGGCAAGAACAACTTGAACAAAGGTGGAAAGTACATTTTGTGTGACATTAGGCCTCATTATGAGTTCAGCGGTGTGGGCAAAACGTGTTAATGAAGTGGTAATAGGATAACCACTGCATTACAGACCGCCAAACTATTGGTTTGAAGTAAGGTGGAGGAAAAAACACCATCAACATGCTGGAAATAATTCCACCAGCTTACTGCCAAAGAATTGCAATTTCAGCAGAATCATTGCTAGTGGCAAGTCCACCAAAATCCCCATGGATTACTATGCACTCCATTAATGAATGAAGACTAGCACCACCATACTGCTACTTGCAATCTGGCGGTAATTCCGCTGGACCAAGTGGTGGTAACGGTAAATCTCATCATGTTTACAGGCAAAATACCACCAAATTTGGAATGAAGCCAATAGGTGAAGAGTGCCCTGCTTTTGTTCATACCACCAGATGAACTCTGCATGTCACCTTTTTCCATTGGTGTGGCCTCAAAGAGCTGTAGGTGAACGCCCTTCAAGGACCGAAGTACAAGGTATGGGAAATTGGTCAGAGGAGTTTGGAATGCATGTGTCCATTTTAGCCAATACAAAGGTAGGTAGAGGTGGCCAAGCCGGGAGAAGAAGGCCGCAGAAAAAGGCCAGCGCTCCTCTTTGCAGCTCCGCTGCGAGCACACATGAAAGCTGGCCCCAGATCAGCTGTTTGTCTCCGCTTCGGAGACTTGGATTTGAAATCTACATTTGCCACCCTACGAGGGGGATTCTAAGATGGCCGCCGCCGACTCGAGCTCCATGTCAACCCATGATGCTACCACGAAGCCCGCGAACCTGCCCGCAAAACAGACACCAGCAGGCCTGTGCGCCTATTCGCTCTCCCGACTGGCCTGCCCCGCCCCTCCTGGTTTAAATGGAGGAGGAGTGGGCCGTAAGGCGAAGCCGGGAGAAGAAGGCCACAGAAAAAGGCCAGCGCTCCTCTTTGCAGCTCTTCGCTGCTCGCCGCCTACCGCCTGCAAAGACATGCTGCAAATGCTGGTAAGAGGGTCCTCGCATCCCCTCCTATGCAGCCCCAACTACTGGCATCTAGACGTGATCGTCTACGCTCACGTACCCTCGCTCCGCAACTTAAATCTCTACCGCAGCCCACAAGCACACGTAATACACGCCTTCCATCAAGGCCATGTGCTGCCTCCCGACTAACCTACGTGATCGCTGCTATCACATTCTCCCGACACAAAACCGCAGCCGCTACCTCCCACCAGCTGACTTCTCTCCAAGGCTCCCGCCCCTTATCCAGCCTAACAACCAGCACTGTCACTATGGCAATAAACACTATGGCCACCACCAAGGCACCTGACCCCCCTAAGGGCGAACCTACGGTCCTCACAACCTTAATGCCTGTTACCCCCGAAAATGGGACTCCCACTATTGCCAATTCTTCTACCATAACCATGCAATGTATTGATGTACCTGTTACTGCTACTATGCCTATGACCCCTGAAAATGGGACCCCCACTATTGCCAATTATTCTACCATAACCATGCAATGTATTGATGTACCTGTCACTGTTACTATGCCTATGACCCCTGAAAATGAGACCCCCACTATTGCCAATTCTTCTACCATAACCATGCAATGTATTGATGTACCTGTCACTGTTGCTATGCATATGACTCCTGAAAATGAGACCCCCACTATTGCCAATTCTTCTACCATAACCATGCAAAGTATTGATGCACCTGCCACTGTTACTATGCCTGTGATCCCCAAAACCTCTGCTTCCTTACCAGAATCTAACCCCTCCACTCCCCCCATTCCCCCTCACCTCAAATGTGCCTTGATCAATGCCCGGTCTGTCAATGCCCATGCATTGCACATCCATGACCTCATCACCACCAACGACCTAGACCTCCTCCTGGTCACTGAAACATGGTTGCACGAAGACTCAGGGCCCGCACTCTCCCTTGCCCTCCCACCAGGCTATGCTGTCATTCGGCAAGATCGCCCTACCAAAGGTGGAGGAGTAGCAATCATAGCCAAAGATTCCATCTCCATCAGAAAAAATGACAAAACTACCAATGAAAACAGCGACTACCTCCAACTCAAACTCACCATCTCCCACCACTGCACCATCACGCTCCATCTTATCTATCGGCCACCCGGCCCCATAGGGGATTTCCAATCCGCCATCACCCACCTCTTGGCTGACAATCTAAAGAAGTCAACCAAAGCTATCCTCCTTGGGGATACCAACCTTGGACTAAATGACCCCAAAGACCTTTCCTCTAAATCATTCAACTCAGCCCTTGAAACTCTGGGCTTCACTAACACCGTCACAGATCCCACCCACTCCTTAGGGAGGACACTTGACTGGATTGCACAGCACAACTGCCCACTCACAATCACAAGCAACTCCCTCACCCCGTGGTCGGACCACCACATCATAACCTTTGACATCCCAACCGCCACTCCCCCACCCCACCTTCCTCAACCCCTGCCACCTGCCCTCACCAGAAGCGCCCACCTGCTCACCAAAGAAAGACTCCTACCATTCCTTCAGGGACCTGCCTTCAGACCTCCCTTCTCCAATGACCCAGAAACCCTGGCGCAAAATTACAACAATGCTATATCGGCAGCAATCAACTCCATTGCTTCACTCAAACCACAGAAATCCAAACCCACAAGCCACACCAACTCCTGGTTTACCCCAGACCTCCTAAAACTCCGGACGGACAAACGCTCTGCCCTTGCACGCTGGCAAACTTCCCAAGATGACAAAGACAAACTTGACTTCAAAAACCGCTCCAAGGAGTATAAAAAAGCCATCATCAAAGCCAAAGCCAAATCATTTGAAGCCAGAATTACCGAAGCAAATTCCAACACAAAAGAAATGTTCACCATTTTCAGGGAACTTGAAACTCCTACCCCCGCACCCCAAAACTTCACTAAAGATAAGGCCTGGTGCGATGGCATTCAAACAGCCATGTGCAACAAACTGGACCTGCTTCAAGCCAAAATTATGAACTCCAGACTCACTCTCCCTAGCCCCCCTCCCCTGCCCGCCCTCACACCTCAGATGCCTCCCCCACCTTCTCCATCAAAACCTTCCAGGAGAAAGACATCATTAACTTAATGAAAGGCATCAAACCCTCAAACTGCAAAGGAGACCCCTGCCCCGCCACCATCATCAAAGACTGCGCTGAGCCCCTCGCCCCATTTCTCACAGCTTTTGTCAACGCCTCCTTCACCTCAGGGCAAGTACCCTCATCCCTCAAGGAAGTGTGGGTAAGGCCTCTCATAAAAAAAGACACACTCAACCCCACCTCACCCAACAACTATAGGCCCATCACCGCTGTCCCCTTCCTCCTGAAAATTCTAGACAAAGCAGCATACCTGCAAGTCCAACAATTTCTCGAAGAGAACAAACTCCTAGGCCTGAGACAATCCGGTTTCCACCCCAAACACGGAACCGAGACCGCCCTACTCGACCTTAAAAACCAAATGGATAAAGCAAGAGACCTAGGCAAATCCGTCCTGCTCCTTCTCCTCGATCTCTCCGCCGCGTTCGACCTTGTCTATCACGACGTCAAAGGCCACCACCTGACCACCACTGCAAACTTCTCAGCCCATGCTACCGCCTGGATTGCTCCTTCCTACAAGGAAGAACCATGCAGGTTTTCTCTGATCTAGCTACCGCCTCACCCACCATCATGCTATGTGGGGTACCACAAGGCTCATGCCTCTCTCCCACCCTCTACAATATCTTTACTCGCCCCCTCTTCCTCATCCTTGATGCCATGGGGATCTCCTACACTAATTACGGGGACGACACGCAGATCCTCCTCACCCTGACAGGCGACTATGACACTGACTCCAAGACCCTTAACATCATCTAGAACACCATCCAAACCTGGATGGCTGCTAACAGACTCTGTCTCAACTCAGACAAAACCGAACTCCTGCTTGTAGGCTCCCCTGACACTCCCAAGAAACTTGACAACCAGTTTAGTCACTTCATCATTGACTCCATCAAAATCCCAGTGTCCAAGTCAGTAAAAACCCTAGGCGTCTACCTGGATTCAGGTCTGTCCATGACCAGACAAGTGAATGCCATTTTCTCCTCAGCTGCCTACCATGCCAAACTCCTCAACACAGTCAGACCCTACCTCTCCACAGGTTGGACTACTGCAACGTTCTCTTCCTAGGGACCTCCACAAAAAATCTTGAGAATCTGCAAGTTATTCAAAACAATGCTCTACGTGCAGCCCACTGGCTCCCCATAAAACAGAGGATTATATTCAAAGCCCTGACCCTCACCCACAAATGCATTCACCTCGCCGCAAGAGCTTACCTATCACAAAAGACCCACCTTACCTCATCCTCAAGACCAACTAGGACCCCCTATGCCAACCTTCTCACCGTACCCACGGTAAAAAGAGCAAGAGCAGGTGGTGCCAGCTTCCCCTACCTAGCTGCCCTGCACTGGAATGCCCTCCCCACTGCCCTGCGAGCTGAACCCTCACTCACCACCTTCCGCAAAACCTTGAAAACCACCTTATTCGCCTAATCGCCACACCCTGTCATGACGTCCATGGATATGTTGACTATGTTTATCTTATGTATAACATGTACTACATCTCTGCGCTCAAATGTTGTAACTTATGCATATTGTAACTAAGTTTGCTGCAAGTAACAGCGCCACAATGCCCCTGGGCTGCCTGTGCACTATATAAATGTAAAAAATAAAATAAAACAAGTCCCTGTTAGCTACCCATGTTGAGCTGGCTCGTGAATGGGTGCTGTGAGTTATTCAGGAGAGTATGCAAGTATCCAGCCCCAATTCTTGTCATGGAACATAGTATGCAAGTGTCCAGACTACATTTTTGTCATGGGAATAGCTGCACTATTATGGCAGAAATGGTGCACTGTGTGTCTTAAAATAAAGTATGATAGCAGATGGGTGCAGGTGGGTGGCCGTGCCAGTGGCTATCATCCATCAACATGGAGTGCGATACTTACCTGTGTAACCTGTGTGGTTTCTTGGTATCGTAGATGTGGCACGGATTCAGTCCTGTGATATGCTGACGTTTATTCTCTCCGTCGCTGAGTAGCTTTCATGAGGGGTTCAATGCTGCCTCTGCCTCTTTGAAAGGTGGTCAAATAACCCGAAGCACGGCAGATGCTGAGGGGAATTGCATTCCAGACCCTGGATAAAGAAAAGATGCAGACATCATCAGTACAGAACCTTCAGAAATGTGAGGACAGCAGACTTATGGCATAAACTGAAGATTTGGAAAGACCCAAGGCACTGCTGGGACCTGTGACAGCTGCAGCATGGTAGTCAAACACTGCACTTGTTCACTATAATAGGTTAACCTACCAAAATCCACGACTGGTTGATTTGACACTCAGAATGATGGGAGTCAATAAATGTTGGATGCCTTATGTGACTAATTTCTTTTACTAAGGTCCAGTTTCCAGTTTTTCTCTGATTAAGACTTCCTATGTTAAACCACCTTCTGTAGGGACACAGATCTACTCTGCTGGCAAAAGAATTCAAAATATTAGCCAGATTATTACTTTATGAAAATGCTGTTAATTAAATCAAATCTGAGATCCCACACGTGGACTTAGATATTCAGTGTTATTGAATATTAATGAAGATCCCAGGATGAAGAAAGTGGCTGCAAAGGGGCTGTTGGGGCCAGGAGGAAATTGAAAGCATTCTCAATCGAGTCCAAAGAAGGGACACAGATAGAGAATACTGGACCTCAGTCAGGTAGGGAGTGTTGGCATGCAGGTGCAACATCCCAAAACGTGGAAAGAGGGCCAGGCTGCGTACATTCTATTCGCATAGACAGCTGGCCATTCTAGTGTATTTTTATTATTTGTTTTAGCATTTGTGTCCACGTGTAAAGTGCACCTAGTTTTGACACACTTTAGAAAGCATTATTGGGTGAAATAAGGAGCTGCAAAAGGTACTGTCCATTACACTTAGCACTTAGGCCTATACCACTACAAAGATTTTCTAGCAAACATTATTGACATAGATTATGTGCCTCATTACGACTTTGGAGGCAGCCATGGTGCTATTAGCACCATGGCTGCCTCCAAAATCGTGTCTGGGTTCCCTGAATGGGAAAATACTGGGCCATTCCGACTTTGGAAGGCCCGGTATTTCCTCCTTCAGGGAAGCTGGGCCCGGTCCTTCCCCATTCCTATTCGAGCCCCCATAGGGCTCAATGGGAATAGGGAGGGAGCGCACAACGGGCCCGTCAATTACGGGCCTGTTGTTAGCTCCCTGGTCCCCTCACGGGACTCGCTATGGACGTCTGGAAAAACCAGACGTCCAGAGCGGGTCCCGCGAGGGGACCTCGTAATAGTTCAGAGTGGGTTTAACGGCGCCGTTAAACCCATTCCGCACTAGTCGTAATGAGGCCCTCTGTCTTTTTTATAGTAGAGAGAATTAAATTATGTCACTATTGTATTACGAAAAAACTTGTGTTACTGTTGAATATATGGCTTATGGACCATATAGTGCAAGCCTTAAGTAGGGTACATATTAATCATTATTAGCATAAGGGCCATCTGCCACCTTAGCCATAGCCCTGACATTTTTGACTAAGCCCAGTTAAGAGTTGGTTGTTTTTTGTCATTTAGGGCACTAGGTCGCATTTCTGAGCTTCTGTTCTGTTCATTTAATAAGATTTTATTCCTGACCTCCCACACCCCCCACAACCTCCCTGTGAGTGTCTAGATGGACAAGCTCCTTGAAGGAAGGGTGAAGTGCCACAAATTGATTGGTTATTGTTGTGAGGCCTCACTGTTCCCAGATGCTTCAGGCAGGAGATGGATAACGCTATGTTCCCAACTTTAGATAAATGTAATGGCAGTGAAGGATACATTTTAATGTGAACAAGGTTGGGTGGCAAGACATAGCCAGGGTATTGAACAAGGTTGTGGTTATGTTGCCCCCATTTTGAAGTGCTAGGACCATTGGAATTGCAGCTGGCAGGCAAAATAGAGCACAATAATATGAGAAATTAGTCCTCAAGAGCAGTACCCCAACAGGGTTTTTTCTAAAGCCACCTGTTTATCAAGAGATTATGGATAATGTGTACTATGAAAGCAACATGTTTCAAGATGGGAGTCACGGGAGGTGTTGCCAAATATGAAGCTCCAATGTCTTAGAGTCGCGCCAAGTTGTCTGGTCTCGTGAGAAAAGGTATTGTGTCCATTTTTTGCAACAGGGTACTGCCTTCAATGTTCACATTCACTTCAGGATTGGGTTGTCTTGGGGGGCAAAGACATCATGAAGTTGTCCTTGTCAATGGGAGAAGGCCATTGTTGTAAAAGCAATATCAATAATGTTGTCCAATCAAAACAGAGTGTCTTCTGCTGACTATACAATTAGGTCATTTGTTGGGGGTGGCATTTAAATGATCCTGGGTAATTTACTAACCAATGGGTTTAGGTTGTATAGAGTGTCTTTAGGTTTTTGTATCAGGGCTAGACAATAGCGAGAGTGGAATTAACATGTACTTGGTGTTGTAACAACTGTTAACTTGTTTGTTTCCTTCTATAAATACTCATCTTAAATGTGACCAAGAATGTTTTCAGTTTTTCAGTTCTACGGAGCTGACTCACCCTCCTGGATGTATTTGCATGTAATAAATTCAGTTTTTCTTGCATATCGTGCACTCCTTATTGATTCCTTGGATTGTTTTTTAATTATCTGGTTTTCAGCCTACAATACATTTGGTTACCCCAACATCATTTTGGGATTTCCAAGAGATTGGGGGCTCTACATCACACATCCTGGGTTGTAGCGTCTATCTGCAGTGACCAGTTCATGCACACACCACAAGGAGGTTTTCAGGCACCATGTTTCTCTGAAGGCCAGCCTGAACCCTGGAGCAGGGCCCTGCACCCAGCTGTGCAGGCAATTGAGGGGGAGAAAGAATTGGAGGACCTCGAAAAACACATAGAACGTGAGTGCGCACTTGCAGGAAAGACAGGGGGGAATTAAGTGCTTTTGTTATTGTGCGGTGCATGCGTGAATAGAAGAGAGAAGAGGAAATACCCTCAAAGACGAGGGAAGACAAAATTGTGGAATAATGTTTGACCAGTAGTGAGGTGAAGGTCTCCCAGTGTGGGGAAAGACAACATCATAAATAGAGGTAAAGGTGAACAATTTATTTTGGGTAGCTCCTCTATAAATGAGGAAAAACAGCTCTGTATTGGAGGTGACGGCCCTATGTGGAAAGAGACAGGTATCCCTCCATCCTAGAGTGAGAGGGACATGAGGAGGGTTGAGCACCAGAAGTAGGGGTATACACCATTTTGTAAATACATTTGTTTTATTGTTGATTGTTCTAAGTAGTTGTGTTTATGGAAGTGTTTGATGTAGGGCAAAGGTAGCCAGTTGTGTGGTAGGGATTGGAGGCTTCTTGAATTAGTAAGAATGATTTTATGGGGTAGGGGTTATTTTTAATTCCTTTTTGTGTAGGAGAGAATGTGGGATGTTAGTGTGTTGTGACTTTTGAGGCAAGAAACTGCTGGATTGGTGTTTGTGAAACTTTTTGCTTAAAAAAGGTTGGATTTGAGAAGGAGTATGGGTACTCTGTTGGAGCATATGTGTAAGACACTCCTGCAGTACAAGGAAAAAATGCTGAGTACCACTGCAAGTAGGTTAAAGGAACGGAAGGCACAATGTTTACACCTTTGCCCGAGGAGGGCATGCACGAGAAAGCAAGAGGAGATCATATTAATATACATTTGTTGTCAACTTATAAAGGGAGCAAATGGAAAAAACAGACAGAGAAAACTTGAATTGTGGAAATTGTTCAACGTCATAGGGAATGCCTCTGATAACAGCACAGAGGGAACCAATCAGACACCTCCACAGGCCACTGTGTGCCTCCTTATGGGTCATTTCCTTTACAGCCCACCACAGGGTACACAAACCCCGCTATTCACCCCCCACCTCACTGAGCCCAAAAAGGGAACACAAGAGGAACACAAAGATAATACATGATTATGAAAATAGTAAATAAGGCATGTAGAGAGTTAGATGCAACGCTAAAGAAAGCATAGGAGGAACTTGCGAGAGCAGTGCAGGGAAAATAGGATGGGCAAAGCACAGTAACTGGCATGGATGAGTAGAGGGCGGAACAGATTCTTTGCTACATTGATAGTAAGGTAAGGTTATCAAAGATATCAAGGTAGACTCAAGCAATGAATCACCCAATTCAGAGGCCTTGCCAGTGGTTTCACAGCATAGGGACGAACACCACAATAGCATAGCTTATGACACAATATACAGTGAAGGAGAAGCAGCAGGCAAAGAGGAGGATTGGGAGACAGATGAAGAACAGAGGGAAATTACACTATGGGGCCCTAGGCTTAGACCGAGTCCCGGCCGAATGGTCCTAGTAAAGGGAAACATCACAGAATAGGAAAAGGGAGAGCAGATTATGTGCCCTTGCCCCACATGGATTGGAACAACCTAAAGAAGACACTGCCCTCCCTTACAGCGCGAGCAGGCAAGTGGATCAATACACTGGAAAAACAGAGAGCATGGATCAAGTTAGCTGCAGGGGACATGAAATTTGATGTTTGATGTTTGCCACAGAACCATGGGAATGGGTGGTTGAGATCTGAAGGAAGGCGGGGTACCCAGTGATACGGGTGAAAAGTAATACCTATGATGGTGCACCATTTAACAACTGTCGAGCGCACATATGGAAAGAATTGTGGGACATATACCCTGACACACCTGACATAAATTCCATCATGGCCCGCAAAATGAGGGCAGACAGAGAACTTGCACTTTAAATTTACAAGCTTCAGTAAATGTAGGGGTTAGAGACAAGACAAGCATGGGATGAGAACATAGCTGTTTTTTATCACATGTTGCACAGAGTTCTCCCCACAAAAGTGCAAACTGAGCTAAATAACTTACTTGGTATCAAGGGTGAAAGGATAGCCCAAGGTATAGACACACACAGTGCATTTTTGTAGGAGAGGAGAAGAGAAAGAGAAACAGATAGCAGAGCAAGCACAGAAGTCATAGGCACAGTTGGTCCAGAAAAGCTAGCTGAATTCAGCATGGAAGGCAAAGTGATTACCAAGACACCAGAAGGGCAGAAGGTACAGAACACCCAGCAGGGATGGACCAAAGTGCCAGGAGATGGTAGATGAGAAAGAGGGAGTTTCCAAAGGGGAAGGGGAGATTTCCAGAGGGGCAGAGGGAGCGGATGGGGAGAAGGGAGACCCAGGTTTAGGGGACAGTGTTGATTTTGTGGGAAAATAGGGCTTTTTACACGAGAATGCAGAAAGAGGCTGCCTTTTTCTTATAACAGCATTCACGGTGCAGCATTTCAGCTCAACTACCACCCACCATGTCAATTGCAGACCACAGTTATCCCATATGCCCCAGGCTGTATGCGCGCCCCAGATTCCATGGATTCTCAACGGATCCAATTCACACAACAGAATGCCATACAGACCCAAGTACAGATACAAACACAAGTGCAGCATCAACACACAAAGGCCCCTACTCAGCCAATGGATAAAAACACTTGCATTTTAAGATAGAGGGAGGTATGAAGATTCCATTCTGTGTGGGAGGGGTCACACTAGTAAATGTCAGAAGTTATGATGGGGAAGAGTATGTAGTAAGATTAGTTATTGTAAGTGAGGAAGCTGAAAAAGGTTGGATTGGAGCATCTCCTTCAAGTTGGTGGTGCTCAGACTAATTTTCTATGCTCTGACCTGGTGGACAGATGTATAGAAGGTCAATCTAGTATTGTGACAGAGACACTGGGAGCTGTAGACAAACCAGTTCAAGGTACTGTCATGATGCATACCCCCGGGCATCCAGACCACGTCCATCAGCCCCGGGAGCAGGCATCATGTTGCCTTGAGAAATCCCAGCAACCCCTGCCAGGGGCTGTCTGGGTTCAGTCCTGTCGCCTATGGCGCCAGGCTCATATGGGACATCAGTCCTGGCGCCAAAGGCGCCAGGCTCATAGGTGCACACTTACCTGATGCAGACCATGCTGCAAGAAGATCCAAGCCCATGTGAGGCCTGGAAGGGACTACTTTACCTTAGGGACTATTTTGTTACTCAGGTGTGGTCAGGGAGGAATACCTACCTGGGAATACTTTGGGGCTATTTAAACCACGCCCGAAGAGCAGCACACGCTTCGCGTTATTCTGCATCCAGCAGCATAACGTTCACCATGCCAGCAGCAGCATCCAGCCTTCTGCCACGCCCGCCTCGAACCTGGAGCACCTAGAAAGAAGGAAAGAAGCAAAGGTTAGAACAAGAGTATTACCTGTTTTCTTACCTGACCCTGGATTCATCGCATCTTCAAACCAGAGAAAAGACTTGTTTTAAACGCGTCACATCACCAGCAGCAGCGCCGCGCCATACTCACCATTCCACGCAGCATCTCTTCGATCCAGCGCTGTCTCCATCTTTACATCGCCGAATTCCGGCACCTAAGGGGGACAAGAAACAACAAGGTGAGCAGAGAGAACAGACAGAGACAATCTCTTTAGCTGCCATATGCTTACCTGATTTTACCGCCAGAGGTATTATTCATCAGCACGCCACATCTTCTTATGACGCACCTGTAAGAAAAGGAGAAAGCAGCAAGTTTAACCCTTGGCATTATTTACCGGACAGTGTTGGGTAACACAGACTTTTACCGGAGCGCTTTCAGCTATCAATCTTCTTATTGGGTCAAAGCTGCAAGATAAAAAGAGGAATTTGACAGGAGTGAATTCCAGACATTTTGAACTCTTATGAACTATATACTTACTGCTCTTCGCCAGGACCTTTTGGAGTCAGGATTCATCTACAACTCCTCCAATATCTTCAGGCCAGTGAAATAACTGGTCATCCACGCGCCCCTGCGTACTTCGCAGGATGGAGGGCTCATCCTTCAAGAATATAAGGTGAGATTGCTGAGAGGGCACTTCAGAGGTGGTTAGTGGGGAGGACAGTGGGGGTGCTATCTCTTGAATCCACAAGTGGCTAAATCCATCTCTCCACTTGTAGGAGAATATTTCTACGGGTCAAGCAGACAAGATTAGGAGGGCAGATCCAGTCAGTTATCACTCCACTACGCATCACGTGGGTGGAGGCCGCCGCAGTCTGGGTCCGACCGACACCCCTGTGGGAGCCAGGTGAGCGTAACAGAACGCGAAGCCTATCTACAAATCCCCACCCGGGCGTTATGGAAACTTCAGAAACCGACCAACTGGCCCAACTATTGGGGGAATTTAGGGCAGAAGTGCACTCCGCTCGCCAAGAGACTAATTCCCTCAGAAGAGAACTTATTGTATCGAAGGAGCGCACAGATGATCTCGCTAGACAACTGCTACAAAACCAAGCTGGACAAACACCCCTACCTGTGTTTGTGGGGAATCCAGACCCAGTTTCATCAAGTAATCCTGTGCAAGTGATTTTACCAGGAAATATTCCGTTAGCTCCACCCGAACGCTTTGCTGGGGACCCCAAGAGGTTCGCCGTGTTCATGAACCAATGCCGCTTGCACTTTTTATGCAGACCGGGAGCCTTTCCAAACGACCAAGCTAAAGTAGCCTTTGTATTATCATATTTTAGTGGCAGCGCAGCGGATTGGTCCATTCCGCTAGTCAAACAGGATGACCCAATTCTTCGGGATTTTCAGGGCTTTCAAACTAGCATGGAAAGACTATTTGCCCGGCACTCCCAAGGACAGGCCCTGGATAACGAACTTTTGTCCCTACGACAGGGTAACCAGGACCTTCTATCCTACATCGCGACCTTTAATAAGTTAATAGTGGAAACTGGATGGCCTGAGGTAAAACGAATCACATTATTTCATCGAGGGCTTCGAGGAGAACTCAAGGATGTCTTGGCTCAAGTCGTGAACCCACCTCAAGACTGCACTGAATATATGGACTTAGTGGTCCAGTTAGATCACAGACTTCAGAACAGAAAGGCTGATTGAGCCAAGTTTGAGAATCGGGTGTTGGTCAAAACCCACGCTAACCCCAAAGGAGCAGATGCTTCAGAACCCATGCAAATCGGAGGGGTTAAAGGACCCCTAACCCAGAAGGAAATAGAAAGGAGACGTCAAATGCAATTGTGTCTTTATTGTGGAACTTCTGGACATTTTCTACGGGATTGCCCTGTAAAACCACCCAAGAAGGTGGTAGGAGCTGCTGATAAAAGCCATATGGAGTCAGACTCGGGAAACGACCACGTCCGACAAGCGTAGAGGTCCGCTTGCCGAGCTTCAAGAAGGATACTCAGACCTCGCATTTCATCATACCAATGGTCCTCGTAGATCCAGGGCAGCCATCGCATATACACGCAGTAAGGGCATACATTGATAGCGGGGCCATAGGAAACTATGTGAACTATGAATTGGCTTCCAGGATGAATCTACCTCTCTGATGAAAAACCACCTCAGATGTCATCACCACAGTCGATGGAACTGAAATTACCTCTGGGCCTGTAACTCACTCCATCGCAGAGATGACACTATTGGGTCAGGATGGGTATCGAGAGACTATTGTGTTTGATCGAATCGAAGCCCCACAGTTCCAAATAATACTGGGGATACCTTGGTTGGAAACACATAATCCTTGTATTGATTGACGAGAGAAGAGAATAACCTTCCCGGATTGTGCACAAACCTGTTACCCAAAGAAAAATCAGAACGCAGGCCTGGCCACAGTAACCACAGCAGTCTTGCAACTACCTCCAGAATACCAAGAATTCCAGGATGTCTTCCAAGAGGAACAGGCAAACACCTTACCTCTTCACAGATCGTACGATTGTCAAATCGATCTCATACCGGGTGCACAACCCCCTTGTAGCAGGATCTATGCCCTTACGGAACCTGAGAACCTTCACCTACGACAATACTTAGACCAGTACCTTGCCAATGGCTTTATTCGCCCATCCAAGTCCCCTGCATCTTCAGCTTTGTTCTTCATACCCAAAAAGCAAGGTGACCTCAGAACGTGCATAGACTACCGCGCATTAAACCAGATAACTGTTAAGAACCGATACCCGTTGCCTCTGATCCCTGAACTACTAGTCCAAGTGAAGGATGCTTGTATCTACACTAAGTTAGATCTCCGAGGGGCATATCATCTGGTACGTTTAAAGAAAGGCGACGAATGGAAGACAGCCTTTTGCACCAAGTACGGATTATTCGAGTATCAGGTGATGCCCTTCGGGTTGTGCAATGCACCAGCAGCCTTCCAGTATTTTATGAACGATGTCCTTCGTGAACTCATTGACGTCTGTGTTGTCATATACATAGACGATATTCTAGTGTACTCCTCCTCAGAATCAGACCATGTTAAGCACGTACGTGCAGTCCTTGAGAAACTACGCCAGCACAAGTTATATACAAAATTGGAAAAATGTGTTTTTCATGTTACGGAAGTTGAATTCCTTGGATTTATCCTGACTCCAAAAGGAGTCCGAATGGACCCACGAAAGGTGGATGCAATTCTCAAGTGGCCATCACCTAGTTCAGTTAAAGGGGTACAAAGCAGGCTCGGATTTGCCAATTTCTACCGCAGATTCATTCCGGACTTCTCACATGTTGTACATCCCATCACAGCACTTTTGCGAAAGAACAAACGCTTCTTGTGGACTGAAGAGGCTGAAAAGGCCTTCCAAGAGCTGAAAGCGAAATTCACGTCTGCGCCTGTCTTAAAACATCCACGCACAGAGCTTCCATACATAGTGGAAACTGATGAATCCAGTTTAGCCATCGGAGCTGCCCTGTCCAAGAAGGATCCTGAAACTGGTCAACTTCACCCAGTGGCATTTTGGTGAAAGAAAAATCTCGGCACCCGAGTTAAACTATGCGGTTACTGATAAAGAGTTATTAGCCATCAAATCCGCCTTTAAGGCTTGGCGACACTATCTTCTCGGTGCCAGGAATACCATTACTGTAATCACCGATCACCGGAACTTGCAGTATCTAAAAACAGCCAAAGCCCAATCATTGCACCAACTTCGATGGGCATTGTTCTTTGCCGAATTCGATTTTGTAATCACTTATCGACCAGGCTGTAAAAATGGCAAGGCAGATGCCTTATCCCGAATAGGAATGGAAGAAGCATATGCGAACCAGGAGCCGGTGCCTATAATTTCTGAACAAAGAATTCTTGGCATAACTACTTTACAGACACTAGAAGAAATGCATTTAAAAATCCAACAACTCTTCGATCCAGCAGCCCTGCAGGACTGGGTAAAGAAAGGCCCAGATTACTCAGTCATCAATGATCTACCCTACTATCAAGGACGACTATTTCTACCACACAAGAAATTACAGAAACTTGTCATCTCCAATTATCATGATACCCTGATGGAAGGTCACCCAGGTATCGAAAAAACCGAAGCTTAAATTAAGAGACAATTCTGGTGGCCCACCTGGCGAAATGATATAAAGTCATTTGTGATGTCTTGCGACATTTGCGCCCAAAACAAAAGTCAGAAGAAAAAACCAGCTGGCCTTTTACAACCTTTGGATATTCCACCTACACCATGGCACACCTTGTCTTTAGACGTTATTACTGATCTACCTCCATGTAATGGATTTAACACCATTCTAGTTATCGTGGATCTTTTTTCCAAGATGGCCCACTTTATTCCTTTGAAGGGATTACCTTCTGCTTCAATTGTGGCCAAGGAGTTCCTCGAAAACATTGTTCGAATACACGGGTTTCCTTCTGTATTGGTCTCAAACCGAGGTAGTCAATTCATTTCACATTTTTGGAAGAAATGTTGCCAATTGGCGCAAATCGACGTAAGGTTATCAACCAGTCACCATCCCAAAGACCGATGGTCAGACAGAGAGGACCAACCAGACCCTTGAACAGTACCTACGTTGCATGCTTCACCAGACCAAAAGTAATTGGAAAGATATTTTATGGATTTCCGAATATGCATACAATAACTCTGTACATTCAGGAACCGGACAAAGCCCCTTTTATACCATATATGGACACCACCCTCGAACTTCAGAACTCGATTCGCCTCAGCACTTAGAGATGCCCGCAGTTAGTCATTCGCATTGTACTATTACACAAGCCTTCAAGGAAGCAACAGAACATTTGAAGCAAGCAAAAGAGAAATACAAGAAAAATGCTGATCTACATAGAAGTGAAACTCCACAGTACCAAATTGGAGATCAGGTTTAGCTAGCTACAAAACACATACCTCTGAAAGGAACTCAGACTTTTAATCCTAGATATTTAGGAGCTTACACCATTAAGAACATTATCAACCCGGTGGCCATCAAACTGGAATTACCCTCCAATATGCAAATTCAACCTGTCTTTCATGTTTCACTTTTAAAACCAGTTCAACCAGGAACAAGATTAACCAAACCACCAGATCCTATCTTGATAGATGGAGAACCTGAATTCGAGGTGAAAAACATCCTGGACTCCAAGGTGGTTAAATCAAAACTTTTTTACTTAATCGATTGGAAAGGTTACGGGCCACAGGAAACGTCATGGGAGCCTAGTGACCACGTTCATGCACCACGATTAGTGAAGAGATTCCATCAGGACTTCCCAGACAAACCAGGACCAATGGGAAGAACGACTTTAGGAGGGGCCTTGAGGGGGAGTGCTGTCATGATGCATACCCCCGGGCATCCAGACCACGTCCATCAGCCCTGGGAGCAGGCATCATGTTGCCTTGAGAAAACCCAGCAACCCCTGCTAGGGGCTGTCTGGGTTCAGTCCTGGCGCCTATGGCGCCAGGCTCATATGGGACATCAGTCCTGGCGCCATAGGCGCCAGGCTCATAGGTGCACACTTACCTGATGCAGACCATGCTGCAAGAAGATCCAAGCCCATGTGAGGCCTGGAAGGGACTACTTTACCTTAGGGACTATTTTGTTACTCGGGTGTGGTCGGGGAGGAATACCTACCTGGGACTACTTTGGAGGCTATTTAAACCGCGCCCGAAGAGCAGCACATGCTTCCCGTTATTCTGCATCCAGCAGCGTAACGTTCACAGTGCCAGCAGCAGCATCCAGCCTTCTGCCACGCCCGCCTCGAACCTGGAGCACCTAGAAAGAAGGAAAGAAGCAAAGGTTAGAACAAGAGTATTACCTGATTTCTTACCTTATCCCGGATTCATCGCATCTTCAAAACAGAGGAAAGACTTGTTTTAAACGCGTCACATCGCCAGCAGCAAACTCAGAGCTGGTCAGCCACTGTGCGGTCTTTGGGCTCATCTTCATAGGACTCCAAGCTAACATTGTGAATGGATGTTCCCTCAACTCTGAGGGTGGCAGCTCCCTCACAAGACTGCTGAAGGTCTTCCACATGACAGGGTTCTACCAGGACAGCAGCAGAAGTTGGTCACCAGGTCTTCTTCTAACAAGTCGACAGTCTTCTTGAAAGTTTTGCAGCTGGACAGGATTCTTGGCTCCTTCATTTTCTTCCAGGATCTCTCCAGAGTGGGTACAGGGTCCTCTTCTTATCCTAAAAGCCAGGTAAGAGCTGAAACTCCCACTAGCCAATGCCAGATCTGACACACACACACACACACACACACACACGCACACACACACGCACGCACGCACGCGCACACACACACACACACACACACACACACCAGCAGTGGTCCAATTAGGACCACTGCTGGCAAAACTCATGCATAGCACTCTGACACAAGATCCAGTTTGTGGATTTTGACCACACAGTCCCCACGCACATCCTGGCATCTCACACACATAGCCTTCCAGTAGTCCGCCAAAATCCTCTGCTTTCCCGAGCACTGGAAGTTTCCTATAAGGATGTTCCTGCTTGAAAGGCAAGGGCTTTGGGACTAGAGGCACAGTCAACCACTGGGAGAAAGACCCAATTAAGAAACTGTGAACAAAGCTTGCTATGTCCTCCTGGACCTTTGAATTGCCTGGTGAAGCCCTGCTGCTGTGCTGAAACTCGTTTTTCAATTTGACAGAGAAGCTCTGGAAAGTATGACTTATCCCTTTGTGTTAGTGGGACCAACTAAACCCGAGTCGAACTCCACTGGGCCATCTTTTCCGACTGGCTGAAGTTCTACACTGCTGCAAGAACAGAGTGCCAGGGGTTGAGAAATCTGTAGTTGAGTGAAATGTCTGAAATCTGGCCAGAAGCTCCAGGAGTCTCCTAAGGACCCTCCAGAAGTTGGGCGACCAGAGCTCGAGTCCCCTCACCAGAGTGCAGGACCAAAAGAGTGAAGGAAGCACAACCGGTATCCAAGATCCGCAACAGTGCTGTTTGCTGAACGATTAAACTGCAAAGTGCTGCTGAACCGAAAAGAGCCCGTAGCTGCCGACGACCTCCCAAGTAACACAGCAGGAGCCCTCCAGATGTTCTCCCTCTCGTCCCCATGACTGAGGCTCAGGAACACAGGGTCTGCACCACTGTAGCAAGACTGAATCCAGCTGGTCCACACTTCTTCAAACCAGAGGTACTATTTAGACTTGGTGTACTTACCTCATTGCATTTTAGCTGTGCTGTTCTCAGTTGGGAGTTGCAGTGGCTTATGTTTAGAGTTCATTCCAACACACTTTTCACAGGTTTAACAGCGTGTGACCCTACAAGTGATTTTATACAAAGTCTCTAACTTTGTGCAAGACTGTTTCTAATTCAAGAAGTGCCTTCATAGACTGTGCTCTAATTGAATGTGGCTGTTCTAGATCCCTGAAGAATCTTCTAGTCCACTGACTTTGATATTGTTAGTCCCTCATAGGTGGTAGCTTGTTGTGAACTGTTACTGCTGGGAAATGCTCGTCTAGATTTCATTGGAAGATTTAGTTGTCCTCACATTTACTGAGAACCTGTTTAACTTTTTCCTTCCTTAAACCTTTCCTTTCTGATATATAAATGCCATTACTGTCCTTGTGATTGAAGTCACCTCAGGGTGTAGGAATTGTGTAAGAAGCATATCCAAAGATGATCCACTAACTGGTTTTAACTTATAATTACAAGTTTACACAAATTGCCTTTTTAAAGAACGCTTATTTAAAAGTTGATGTTCATTAAATACATATTTATAACAGAAACCTTGAGTGTAAGTGTTACTTGGCTAATTTTATTTATGAATTTCCTTTGTACAGCTCTACAGCTCACAGTTACCCCTCTTAAGATAGGCCTGGCTTCTCAGTCAAACTACCAACTTGTGTAGTACAGATCTATACCAAAAGGTGGGTTACCTAATGCCAAACAGAGAAGTGTTGTGTAGTTGCACACAGTGTGACTGCATCAATTCTTACCTAACAAGAACAGTAATGGGGTAAGTCATGAGTATGGAAAGTAAAATTGTTAGACAGAGAGAATGAGTAGAAAAGGTCAAGACGGCATGAAGACGGACTAATAGTGCATAGATAATTGTAGAACATGGGGAAAATGAAGACCACCCAACAGTAAATTGAAAGCAGATAAGAGTCAGGAGCAAAAATCAGAGTGGCTAGTAAATGTGCTCCAGTGCAAACAGTGGCTAAGAGGGAATGCAAAATACATTTGTATGGGTCAAACTTTGATGAGAATGCCCAGGGTGCAGATATCCAGTGAGAGTCGAAAATAAGGGCAGGGTATGGGACATGATCCATGATGGCATGCTGGGTGCTGTGCAGCAGCCACAGGAACTGAAAGACAGCAGGGGAGGTCTGGTGTGTCCTGGATGTTGCATTGTTCTAGCAGACCGCAGCAATCCAGCATATGCAGGCAGTGCAAAGGAATCTGAAACCTGGAAAGATGAGTAGCGTTGATCATGGCCATGTGATCTGCCATGCCTGATGCTGTTCCAGGTGGTCTGTGGTGATCACAGGTATGAGGAGGCAGCAGAGTTTGGTAGTACAGTGAATACCACCTTGCGGTGGTGTGGATGCCTCAGTGATCCTGCAGAGTGTGGCAGTGCAATGGAGACCTTAGCCCGGAAGACCAATGTGAGTTCACCGGGGTCCTATGATCCATCATGTGACCATGCCCAATAAGTGCCAGGTGATGTTTCGTGGTTACAGCAACTGAGATACAGCAGTGGATGTACAAAGTGTGGTGGATGCCACATTGTTCACGTGGACCGCGGGCAGCTGCCCCAGCGCTCCAGCAGATTTTGGTAGTGCAATGGATCTCAGAAACTGTAAGACCAAGGTGAGTTCAACAGGGTCATATGATTCATCAGGTGACCATGCGTGATGCTGTGCTGGGTGCTGAGTGGCAGCCACAGGGGCCAGGACAGAGCAGGAGAGGTCCAGAGTTTTGCAGTGTCACGTTTTTGTTAGTAAGCTTGAGTTGCAGCCTCAGCACTCCAGCAGATAGTGGAAAGGCAATGGATCCTGGCATCTGAAAGACCAAGGTAAGTTCACCAGGCGCATGTTATCTGTGATGTTACCCTGCCTGCCGGGTGGGGTGTGTTGGCTATTGCAACAGAAAGACAGTATAGGTGGTCCAGAGTATGACGGATGAAACATTGTTGCAACACATCTCATGTGGCTTTGTCAGTGCTCAGGCAGATGGTGGCAATTCAAGGGATACCAGAAATAGGAAGACTACGGTGAGTTCACCAGGGTCACAGAATCCATAATATGACACTGGGCCTTATTACGAGTTGGGAGGCAGGCATGGTGCTATTGGCTGCCTCCAAACCCGTGTCCGGGTAGTCGGAATGGGAATTTACCGGGTCATTCCAACCTTGAAAGGCCTGGTAAGTCCCCATTCTGAAAACCATTCCCCATTCCCATTCGAGCCCCCATAGGGCTCAATGGGAATGGGGAAGGAGCTAATAACGGGCCTGCAAATAGCGGGCCCGTTATTAGTGCCCTGGTCACTTAGCGGGTCCCGCTAAGGGCGGCTGGTAAAACCAGCCGGCCCTAGTGGGACTCGCTAAGGGACCTCGGAATGCGGCGGTAGGGGATTAACGGCACCAGCATCCTTACCGGTGCCGTTAACCCCCTACCGCCATACTTGTAATGAGACCCACTGCCTGGTGCCATAATGGGTGGTCTGTGGTGTCCTTAGGGACAGAGAGACATCAGGAAAGGTCTGTAGTACAGCTGTTGTCACATGGCAGCAGGGGACCTCGTGCAGCTGACCCAGCACTGCTGCAGATATTGGCAGTGCAATGGAGTCCTGAACCCAGAAGACCAAAGTGAGTACACCAAGGTTACATGATCAATGATGTGACCCTGCCTGATGCCTACCTGGTGGTGTATGGTGGCCACAGCGGCCAGAAGATAACAAGGGAGGTCCAGAGTGTGGCGGATGAAGTTCAAGAGACTGCCACTGTGCCCCACCAGATGGCGGCACTGTAGTGGAGATCAGAACCTGTAAGACCAAGTTGAGTTCACCAAGGTAACATGATTCATCATGAGTCCCTGCCTGATGCCATGCTGGGTGGTGTGTGGCAGCCACAGGCACTGGAAACTGCAGGGAAGGTGCAGTGTTGTGGATATCACATTGTTGCAGGGGACCTAGGGCAGCTGCCTCAGCACTTCAGCAGATGGTGGCAATGCAATGGAGCCCGAAAGCCAGAAAACCAAGTTAAGTTCAGAAGGTCCCCATGATTTGTGATGTGGCTCTGCCTTATGGTGTGCTGTATGGTTTGTGGTGGCCATTGTAACAGGAAGACAGCAGGGAGGTCCAGAGTATGGTGGATGCCACATTAGTGCAGCAAATCTCAGGAAGCTTTGTTAACGCTCCAGGAGATGGTTGTAGAGCAATGGAGCCCCGAACCAGGAAGGCCAATTTTACCCTGCCTGATGCCTGTCATGTGGTGTGTGGTAGCCCAGGTACAGGAGACAAGAGTGGAGGTGCAGAGTGTGGTGGATGTCACATTGTTGCAGTGGACATTGGATGGCTTCCTCAGCACTCCAGCAAATGGTTGCAATGCAATGGAACCCGGAACCCAGAAGACTGAGGTAAGTTCACAAGTGTCACATGATCAGTGATAGGACCTTGCCTGATAGTTTGCAGGTTGTTTTGCAGCAGCCACAGTGACAGGAGGACAGCAACGCAGATCTGGAGAGTGGAAGATGCTCTGTAGTTGCAGGGGCTTTATGCCAGGTGCCTCAGCCCTCCAACAGATGGTGGTGTTATGTTATTATGAATTACTAGCTGTTGCCTGCAGCTTTTCTTGCATGGTTTCTGGGATTTAGTATAATAGTGGTTCTCCCTTATGGTCCTAGGATTGTCATAGAGTTAGGTGAGCTCAATCTGGAACAGACCACGTAAAACTGCCCATGCGAGAAGCAGCATTCCCTTACGTCAATCCCTGCCACCTTTAAAGTCTGCCCCTGATATTTGGTCATGGAGAAAAAAACCTTGAAGGGGAACTGAAGTCTTTTGAATTCAAATGGATATTCTGAAGGTATAAGAGGTATTTTTGGCATGAGCACAGACTCCCCCTGGCAAGAACCTGTTAGCACCGTAGTCTCAATCACATTTCTGTGGAGAGCTTTCACTCTCAATCTGGTGCCATTGCAGTGCTTAGGTGGGTACAGCTTCCGTAATAATATTACAGGTGCTCCCACTTTCAGAAGAAGTTTGTGTTCAGGAAGACCAGGAGGATTTAAAGTGTTCAAGAACTCAACAGGGTTGTGAACTGCATTATCACTTTGAAACAGTAAGTTTACAGATTTGTACTCCATTTGGACTCCTCCGAAAGAATCAATAGGCCTCATTACGACCCAGGCGGTCCGGAAATAACGGTGGCGGTAAACCTGCCGCCACCGTTGTTTCCGGACCGCCTGAGTCCGACCCCTGCAGGCGGGAGGTGAGGTTCCCGCCAGGTCTGACCTGGCGGGTTTAACACCTCCCGCATGCAGGCGGACGAGGAAACAACGGCAGCATTACGAGATGCTGCCGGTGTTTCCATGATCCCCATTTCCATCGAGTCCCATAGGACTCAATGGGAATGGGGATTTACACCATTCCGCCTCCGTGATTCCCGGAAAACCTCGGTTGTAATGCCCCGGTAATTCCAGGAATCACGGAGGCGGAATGGTAATACGAGTCAGCGTTAACCAGGCGGTTTTACTGCCTCGGTTAACGCCGGACTCGTAATGAGGTCCAATGTCTTATTGATTACGGTAGCCATGCTGTTCTTTGGCGTTAAAATGCCATGCTGACATAACCATTCTGTAGATTTCTCCATTAGGGTTTTTATGTCAGGATACATTTTGGATGTGAGGTCTGCCAGGGAATTGACGACTGTGCCTTTGTCAGAATAGATGATAATTTTGCTCTGAAATATGGGATACTCTCTGTTACCAATTTTTAGAAGCAGTTCAGAAACGTACTTTATTATGAATATTTAAAATGTGAATATTTACCTTTCTAACATCTTCAGTTTGTGAGATATGGGTATCCTTCCAACTAATATTCACCACCCTTCCCACCTCCCTTAACTGGATTTTCAGAAAATGGTAAAACACATGTGTCTCTATTTCTGAAGAAGAATCTACATACCAATGTTCACTTCTGTACCATCTTAAGTTTTTGACTTAAAAATGTACCTTCCAAATTACACGTTCCGAGGTTAAACAGTTGGTGCTGGGCATTGATGAGTCAGTAAACAATTCACCCCCACCCTTTTCACCCCCTTAGGAACATAATTTCTAAAAATCCTTCCTCAAAGAAATCTTTTTTTTGGTTTTAAACATTTTATTGTACATTTAGCCAACTAAGGCTTTATACAATCTACACATATCACTTTGGGTTAAAATTAGGAGGACAAACAACTTTGTCATAAAAACAACCATTTAATCACCCCCTTAATATTGTACATACATTATTCAGTTAATGTTTTTAAAATCTTCATAATATCTACTTAAAATGTCATAAAGTAATAAATCAGGTTGGCATCATTTCCGTCCATCATTTTGCATGTGAAGGTTGCGTCGGTTGCACTATTGGAATATGCCCACATAGTGGGAGTTCTCAATTCAGTTAGACTCTCTCATGTACACAGTATGTGCTCATTTACACCACACAATGGACAATTTCGCTCCTCGCGAGATAAGTGCATTTGTGTTCCCACTATTTCAAGCAATTCTGAATGATTAAATTTACATAGCAGGTAGTTGTGTAAGCTTTTGCTGTTAATATAAGCATCTATGTATTTACCTCGACTGGGGCGGTGTAACCAATAAGTATAAAAGGGCCACTGTGTACCAATAACACAGGTTTGACCATATCTCTTTCAAGGTAAAGATCTTTTGTTTTATCCTTAGAACAATATTTAATTTCAATAAACAGGGGACCACAAAATGTGGATTATCTTTTATCCAAATCGTGTATTTATCATACAAACATCCAAGCGTCCCAAAGTGAGTGTGGTTATGAATACCACTGAAGGTATGCATACATTTACTCATTATGTTTCCATTTTGAAGCCCCTGCAATTTCTTGTAGATCATCACCAATGTATGTTCAACCACTCCTATTATTTCTAAGATGTCAAACTCTATGAAATTCAGTTGTCAGTGTTTGAGGCATACGTAGGAGTAATCTCACAATCTTAGCTTCAATATCACCAAGTTCAATTCTTAGCGTATGCTCCCATACCTCAACTCCATAAAGCATGCATGGAATTATCTTGGAGGTGTATAGTAGTAGGATCGTTTTAATGGAAATGCCACTTTTTCTACCAATAAAGTTACTGAAAGTGTGTGTGATTGTCATGCATTTAGTTACATTTGTTTTCCATTGTTGCATCCAACCCAGCTGTTGTCTATTATAATGCCTAAATATGTATAGCATTCTACATGTTCTATCTCTTTCTCATCTATTTTCCATTTCAACCGTACTTGCGTTTTACACTAGGTTTTACCCCTAAATGCCACAATCTCAGGATTAATCCGAAGACCGTTGCTGTCAGCATACTCTCCCAAGGCATCCAATAGAAATTGGAGGCCATTTGGGGTGTAGTCAAGCAACAAAAGGTCATTGGCATAGCCTAGCCAGCTGTAGCTAAGTAAGCCAAATTTAACTGGACGTACTTCCACCAAATTCAATGTCATGGTCGCAGCCAAGTCTGATAAGTATAAATTAAACAGCGTCACTGCCAGGATACAACCCTGTTTTACACCTCGCACATTGGGGAACGATTCAGTTACATGGCCCATACTATCAGTTCTCACTCGGACCTTGCTATTAGTAGACAGCAGATGAATCACATGCAACAGGTCATGAGGAATATTCAATCTCACTAATTTGTTCCATAGTTTATTCCATTCCATTGTCAAATACGGCACTTAAATCAATAAAGGCTGCACATACTGGCAGTTGACATCTTTCCCAAGTGTATTCGATGGTAGAAGTTAGGCAGATCAAATTATGCATCATGCTTGATATTGCTCAAAAGCCAGTCTGTTAAATTGGTATGATGTGATTTAGATTAATCCACTGATTTAACTCATTCAGAAGTACTCACGCAAACATTTTCGCAGGGATGTCTAACATTGCTAACATGCGGTAATTCATTGGTGATTTCCAGCAGCCTTTTTTATGTACTGGTAGTATAGTGCTCTCTCTCCATGTGTCATGTATTCCACCACTTGCATCTATTACATTAAATAAGGTGTGAAGTGCCTTAGTCCAGAATTCAGGAGATAACTTGAGCATCTTTATCTCGACCAGTGCATGTGACATTGCTTGGTCCATCCTCAACGCCTCCCTCAGCACTTTCCCAGAAGCTTTTAAAACATGCTTTGTCAAACCCCTCCTGAAAGAACACTCAACACGTTCTTAGAACACAACAACTTCCTCGACACCACTCAGTCAGGCTTCTGAACCATTCTTGGAACCAAATCCTCCCTACTCTCTATATGGGACAACCTCAAAAACACTGCAGACTCAGAGGGTTGTACTGCACTCGTACTTCTTGACCTCTCAGTGACTTTCAGCACCATTAACCACAAAACCCTCATTGACAGTCTCCACTCACTTTTCATTAGGGACACTGCACTTAATGGGATCTCCTCATTCCTTACAAACAGAAACCAACGTACCCACATTCCTCTTTTTACCTCTCCCACCCGACCTATCAGAAACGCCCAAGGTGCCTTCCTTTCGCCTCTCCTTTTTAATCTCTACATGTGTCCTCTCCCCGCACTCATCCACTCACACAACCTCAGCTGCTACTACTACTGTGATTACAGTCAAATCATCTTTAGAATTCAAAGTCTGTCACCATCACAAAACCAGATTTGCATCCTGCCACACAGACATTGACCACTGGATGACAGTCAATCCTCTCCTGCTGAACCTTGGGAAAAAAGAGAGCATGACCTGTGGAAAGACAGACCTCTTCCCAAAGCCCACCCCATGGGTCTCTCCCTATGAACTCCCCCTCCACATCCACCATAGTCAAAATCCTGGGTTGTACAATGGACACTGACCTGACTCTATCCAAACACATTAACACTGTGTCCAAATCATGCTACCTATGTCAATGCATACTTAGACGCATCTTTCCTTACCTCTCCTAACCACACAGATAGATGGCAATTATGGCCATTGTCTTCTGTCAGCTAGACTATTCAAACTCTCTCTACCTTGGTGTCCCAGGTTACCAACATAAAAAGCACCAAAGAGTCTAGAACTCTGCATGCAGCCAGGCTCCTCCTTCCTCTCAGCTGAAGAGAACACATCTGCCCCACCCTCCTTACCCTCCACTGGCTCCCTATTAGACAATAGGTTACTTTCAAAGTCATGTGCATCACCCTGTTGGGATGCATGTTCAGATTACCGCCATTCCTAGACAATGTAGATTACGGAAAATATATTAAAACATGGAAAATATGGGATGGTGAAGAGGGAGGGAAGTGCTTTGCGGACGAAAATGACTGTCAGGAGTGGGAAATCACACAGTGGGAATTAACCATTTGCTGTGCAAAAGAGTTATGTAGAATACATTACATATGCTTGGTATCTATAACATGAATTAGGCTTGCGCTTCATAGTAGGCGTGAATACTCACAGGACGTGATGGAGACAGAGAACAACAAGGCTCCATCTCTTGTTTGATTATCACATTCTGATTCCCAGGCATGGCAAGGAACATGTGCACCCATCCACATGTAAATGCATTCAGTTAGGCCTTTGAACAATTAGGTAGGAAGGTGTGCAACTGAATAGGCAAAGGGCTGAGGCCCAGCACGAAGGTCATATTTTGGGAAGTTGAGGCAGAGGTCTTAGGTTGCCAAAAGATGAACTAAGATTTGAGACACTACCTCGCCTGCTGCAGAATAATGGTCATTCTATTTGAACTTCCAGATGTGCAGGGAAATGGGTCCTAAATCCTTCACAAGTTGGATTGATTAGTGGGACACTAGATTTATCCCTTGGGAGGAGAACAGATAATCGGGGGAGCAAAGACCAACATGATCTGTGATTTGTACAAGGGAGCGCCAAGAGTGATGCCCATACGGTGGGGAGGCATGAGGGGGGTACAGCCATGTCTGGGATGTGAAAAGGTCTGATTTGTTTGCAAGGACCAGGCTGACCTGGAAGTTATCTGCCAAGGTCATTTTCTTGACCAGATGCGCAAGTGGTTAGGCATGAAGGTAGGGTGGTGTCATTCGAGTCTAACCAATTGCCTTGCAGTGCATCAAGATGGGAGAGGTTGTTACCCATGTGTGATGAAGATGGAGGAGAAGACAAGGCTACCAATCAGACACTGGGCTATATGAAATGATTAGTATGTATTTAGGCAGCAGCCAATGAGGGTGGGGAACAGGGGCATCGCTAGGGAGTACTGGGGGGGGGGCTATAGCCCTGGATCCTTTGATCATAGCGCCAGATGAAGATCAGGGGGCTACAATCAAAGGCTAGCCCCAAACATGTCCGTCGCTGGAATCAAAATCAATCCTTTATACATGCCGGCACGGGTAGATGCAGGCCAGAAGGAAGCAATGTTCGTGATTCGGTGATTAGATCCCATTTAAATGATAAATTAAATGGGAATCACGCTGCTGCCTCCTGGGCTGTCCGTGGCTGCACTTGCGCATTGCAGGGACCCACCGCCCGGCCTCAAAAACACACGTGCCCTGAGTTCTCTCGCATGCGCAGCCTCAGCCAGCAGCAGGTGTGAGAGATGCCTGTGCCGCCGTGCCTGTACAGACAGTGCACTGTTCTAGCCTCTCTGCGTGGGTCGAGCTCCTCCAAGATGCCACCGTGAACTGTGGAGGAGGGAGGTCATAAATGAATGCCTGAGCAATTCCACAAAGCTGCACCCAGGATGTGTGACAACTTAAGTTCAATAGGGACAGCATTTGATTAAGTTTTCTCCGCCACTTAGTCTGCATTTTAGATTAGGTGCTCAGTGCCAAAGGCCCAAATAATTGCAGTAGGAAAAGCAGGTAGTGTGGAAAACGCAAACCTTATCCTGCATTGGGAAAAATGATTATCACACCGCCCTCACCAAAACCTTATCACCCACCGTAGGTGCAAAACGACCCCTGCTCATATGAGTAGCACTGATGGAGAGAAGACTGGCTTCTTTTAAATCGTCGTCTGTCAACTGGTGGAAGATAGATGGGTCGCACTACAGGAGAAGGGGCGGGGGCGGGAGCCTCCTCTCATCATAGGTTTGGCGTCATCCGAGCTACTAGCTTCATAACCCAAATCACACTGAATAAATCCACAGCAGTCAGTGCCAAGATCTGTTTATCCATCTTCAATACATGGACATTTGCAGGCAATGCCAGTGCTGTGCACGTGTGCCATTTATAGGGATGGCATTGCAGGAACACTTTAAATGAGACCCACGTGCTTTTGCAAGCTGTGAACTGTTGCACTGCACACTTTACCATTTACTTTAAATAAGACTGTACTAGTCATTGGTATTGCCCATAACGCATCTCTTATCACACATTACCTTCACTCCGAATGCTTCGGTCGCCACACTGAGCAATTCCACTTTGCACATTTAATGACGCCTTTATAAAACACCTTGGCATTTATCTTTGCAGAATGAATACCTCATTTAATGTTCCAAAGTCCCCCCCCCCCATTACAGTCAGTTTGCAACTTCAAATATGCGCCTGACCCCTATGCGTGTTTTCAGAGTTTTCATAATGTCACTCCAAATGCTGAAGCACTGGTGTTGTTTGATTGTGCCCACATGTGAAGCTATTAAGATCATACCTGGCCCAAATTGCACGTGGAAATTGTAGTGTGAAGTCAATCTTAATGCTCTATTATAAACTTTCAAAAACACGACCTGTGTCTAAAAAGACTGATTACAATGGATTTTTCAAAATATGTACTGTGAGAGCAGCCTACTGCCCAAAAAGGTTGTCTTGAGTTACTGCTGGGCGATCGGAAATAGAAAAAGGCCAAATTAAACTTGCCAGTTGTTTAAATTAAAATGCAAGGTATGGCTGTTTATTAAATATTCTGGGAGCATGGCTAGGGGTGGACTGACCTATAGGGAACTTTGGAGATTTCCTGGTAGGCCACTGCACCCCGGGGCCTCTTTTAGCTGGTATTTCTAAATGTCCCCATAGTAAAAGGCTTGGACATGCTGAAAACGTGTAATATGGGGTAACTTCGAAAATAATGTCCATGGCCTCTTTTGGTTCCCAGGCCAGCCCTGCATTGCTTGCGGGTGTAGGCACTGTAAGTAGTGGGTGCGTGCATTCATACTGTTAGTTTTCTCCAAAGCATACTTAGAGGAACATGGTTATTTTAGTACAGTGCTTATTTTCCCACGTTCACTGCAAATGTATCCTCTTTGCAAATTGCAAAGAAGTGAACTGTGTGTGTATGCGTCATGACCTGTGTGCCCCATACTTGTACTTACATCATGTGTGTGCATCTTTGCACAGAGACATCTTCAAGCATGGGCAAAACGGGCGCGTGCTCCTGTCACCACTTTCTAAGGGCCGCAACCTATAGCATTCCACTTTCAGCACAATGGCAGCTCCTTCACGACCATGCCTTAAAGTAAACCCCCTTATTTCTGGCCGCTGGAAATTGCAGCAACGCTGGCTGACTGCGTTCTGCCAAATTGTAAAGGCTATTAATGCATTCTAGTGCCTGCCTCGAAAGCCAGCTGGGTCCTCCTCCTGTGGCCCCCACTACCCAGTGCCTCAAACCATGCTGGGCTTTGCCAACTATGCCCATGTATCTATTTAGGGGGCAAGGGGAAGGAAAGAAGAGCTGCAGACCAGTTGGCAATGCCTGTCCACTAGTCACTGGTATTTTCTAACCTGTAGATTTTCTCTACAGTTCTGCCAGTTCTGCTAACTGGCTTGATTAGTCCCAGCTATTGTAACTTTCTCGGTGACTCTGATGACGACGCAGCCTCTAACCAAAGATTGTCTCCAATGTTTTATGATGAAAGGCCAATGGGCAATTATTATTCAGCTTTGTGGTCTAGTGGTCTACATGGAGAGAAAACTTTGCAGTACAACGAATTCACTCATTTTGGCACACAGGGCTGGACTGGCCTATAGGGAACTCTGGATATTTCCCGATCTGCACGATGGGCCTCTTTTGTGTGGAATTTCCAAATGTTCCCGTAGGAAAAGGGTTGGGCTTGCTGATAATATGTAGTATGGAGCCACTATGAAAGTGATTTCCAGGGCCCCTTTTCGTTCACAGTCCACTGCTGTTGGGGGATCGATATAGTGCAGGCCAGGTGCGTTTCATACAGATAGAAATGGAGAGCAATTCTAATGAAAGAACCACAACTCCCATGTGGCAGTTCACTTTGGATTCTTGGTTCTCTTTTGGCTTCTGTGCTCTATTTGCATGTTGAGGACTCGGAGTGGTAGAGCAACAACTGCCCAGAAGGCAGTTCTCTTAGGCTGGGAGCTCACCTCCCATTTATTTATTTGTTCCGTCAGGCTTTAACACCATGTCTGTGCATCAGGGAGAACTATAACACCAACTCCCATTAGACAGCAAACCTATGCTGTTGGTGCATTATCAGATGCTTGACTCTTGGTTCTCTTTGGGCTTTAGCTGGCTCAGTATCACAATCTTCCTAACCCTATGGCATCTGCTGCTGCAAGGGGTAAGGCATCAAAGGGAGATGATATGAAACCAGAGAAGGAGTTGGTAGATGCTCTAAGAAAGGTGGAAGGAGAATTGGCGTGACTAAAGAGAGAGAGGAGGGATGAAAAATGGACTTCTGTGGGGACATAAAAATGGAGAGCGGGGGATATCCTCGTTCAGATAAACAGTACAGCCATTAAGGATGTGCACATAGAAAATGAAAGAGAGTAAAGGAGGAGGCGAGAGGACAGTATGGAGTATGGTACAGTACAGTCGAATGATGAATATGACTGCGCATGAGGGGGAGAAGAGGAGTGGGTCACTGTGGACAAGTTGGAAGAGGAGGAGCAGCCACCTGTGATTTTTCAACGTGTAGAAAGTTTGTGGAGGCCTAGGTTATGGAATAGGTATGGGCGTATGGCAGTAGCTAAAAGGTTGATGATGAGAAGAAAGAAGGTGGGGAAAGGGATAGGCACACAGTTCCTGCTATTACACAAAGACCCTGGGAGAGTGCAGTATATAACATACATGCATATGGATAATAATAACCTCATAAATGCACTCCTGACTCTCACTGCTTGAGCGGACAAGTGGATATACGCCTTTGAGAAGCAAGCAGCTGGTACTACTTTAGCTGTAGGGGATTTAAAGAGCTTGTTTGTGCCAATACTAGGAGATCAAGCTGGTGACATAAGGGTCAGAGCTGGGTACCCAAGTGTACATTTGGTTGACATTAGTGATGATGGAGCACACTTCAATGCTCTTAGGCTGCAAGTATGGGCAGCACTACAGTGTACATATACGCTATGCCTGATCTCCATCAATCATGCAATGGACGATGCGAAATGACGAGGAGCCCGCACAATATATATATATTAAATATACCGAAGATGTAAAGTGCCGAAACAGGAAATTCCTGGGACCAAGCGATCCCTTTCTTCTATTTTATAGTCAAAATCGGTCTTCTGAATGAAGTACAGATGGTGCTTGACAAGATAGTGGGGATTGAGGTGAAGGGCTGTGCGGAAATTCATTCTATTTTTATTCATCGTTGTAAATGGTTGAAAGAAAGGAGATGGAAATGGCACAGCGAGCTCAAGCAGGTGAAGCGTAACTGGTTCAAAAGAAACTAGCAAAAGTTGCATTGGAAGAGGCTGTAGAAATGGTGCAGACCGAGGGGTTGCAGAGCTTTGGGCCATTCAGGCAGATGTGTGAGTGGCACTTGTATGGGGAGGTGAAAACGGTTGGGCAGGTGGGTATCAACGGGGGGATTTTTATGGGGCAGAAGAGGATTTTCAGGACCATTAGGAGGACGAGGGGGTTTCGGAATGATGTGGCCTCAGGGAGGAGGATTGGATAAGTGTTGCATGTGTGGGCGAAAGGGGTCATTTTTCAAGGGAATGCCGAAGTAGGAAAAACATTGCCTATCCTCAACAGCAGATGTATCCAAACCCCCAGGGAGGCCCAGCCTTGTACCCACAACCATATGGATAGCTACCCCAGCAATTATTTATGGTGCACCATTGCCCATATACCCACCTGCTCCTCCACCATCCTTCCAATAGTTGCTCACCTAAGGTTCTAGCAATGTGCCATCATATGTAGTGTATCAAAGGCAAAAGCAAGGTCCACAAATACCAAACAATAACACTGTGCCAAATGTGGAGCCACAGTGGTGGTGGGGCCATTTGGTTTGCCCAGGGAAAAAAAAAACATACTCAGACTAGGACAGCCCACGGAGAGCGTTAACCTGCCCACGTAACTGTTTGACTCCACACTAAATCAGTTGGAGATTGCGCACACCATCTTTTCTGCCACAACAACTTTTCACTTAGTGGCACCTGGCCTTGTATCTAAATGATTTCAGTAACAGGAAGTGCAGTATATGGCACCTGCAACTGTAACTGCATGTTAACCAACACTAGATGCTCAGATATATCTGGCACTGGCAAATATGCTGCCTGTTTTGCTGCTGTGTCTGCTGCTTTGTTGCCAAGAGAAACAAAGTACACACCACTTGTGTGGGCAGCACACTTCACTAGTGCGGCAAGTGTAGGATGTGAAAGAGCATGTATCAGCCGATCCAACAAAGCTGCATGCTGAACTGGTGACCCATATGCTCTATGAAATCCTGGTCTCATCCATCTCAACAAGCCCGAATGAACAGTTGTTTTGGCATAACCCGAGACAGAATAGATTGTTACTCAACACCCCTGTGCTGTCTCAAGTGCTTCAATAAGAGCAATCAATTCCACTGCATTAGCCAAATAATGGCCTGGTTGTCTCTGCAGAAGAACAACCTCATACTCCCCATTAACTAAGTGCACAAAATCTGCCCCAGTATGTCACTGACCTATCTCCTGGACAAATCCTGAGGAACCATCAATGAAAAGTATTTCATCATCTAGAGCATAATCACATGCCATTGGAATGTCATCTTCGGGGCCTTCGTATGTAACACTATCATGCACCTCATCCTCATAGGTAAAGGGTTCAGTCAAAAAAGTATCTGGATTCACTATTTTACAATGAACAATGTGAATGGATGGGCTTGAGAGAATCACTTCATATGCGGAAGCCCTTTGTGTGGTCAATGTAGATGCAGACTTCTATAATATCCCAAAAACAGCACACTCTGCATTGTGTGTCAATCTGCACCCCATGACAATAGTGCAGATTTCTCAATAGCGAAGGCAGCAGCAGCCAACGCATGTTTGCACAGGAACTGTCCTTGCATGACAGAATCTAACATGCCACTGTAATAGCCAAAGGTTTATGACCCATTGTTCTATGGTGCATCAACACAGCAGTCATCATCTGCCCATCAGAATGTGAAAAAAGGTAAAACTCTTTAGTATAATCAGGAGTAGCCAATACTGAAGCAGTGGAAATCACATCTTTTAGCTGCTAGAATTTAGTGACTATTTCATCAATCCAAATAATAGTGTTTTTCATCTGTTGTGCTTCTTTAAGGGGCTGGAGCTATTGTTTAGTGTATGACGTGTAATCGAAAATCCGTGCTCTGCAATAATTACACATCCCAAAAAATGTATGCATGTCCTTAACCATCACTGGCTAGGGGGCAGTGGGCACTGCTGCAGCGAGTTCTGGAGTCACCCTGTTTCAGTTCACCAAATTCAGTTGGCCCAAGTTTAACACCTCATGTTGACAGTACTGTAATTTTGCTCAGCCAACAATTGGAACAAGAAAATAGAATCCTCCCTGCACTGACGTTTGGTGTTACTGCACACCAACAAATCATCCACATATTGAATTATGGTGCTGTGGACAACAATGTTTCCTAGATCCTAATATGTTCTAAATACTTGGGGACTTTCCAGGACTGAAATCTCTGCACTGGCTCCCAGTGGCTGCAAGGATTAAGTTCAAAACCATCTGCATTGTTCAAAACACATTCTGGGGCCTCAATACCTTCAACTCTCTCTTCCTAAATGTCTTCCTTCAAAAGCTCTTTGCTCATCCGCCTCCAACTCCCTCAGGTTCAGTCGCTTCTCCAAGCAACGTGTTGGTGATAGATCTCTTTCTTTGGCTGTTTCCTCCCTCTGGAACAGCCTCCCTGCCTCACTGAAACTTGAGGAAAACCATCTCTGGTTCCAGAAGCACCTCACGACCTTCCTCTTTGCTTCTGCTTTCTCTCCACCTCTCCCCTACTGAACTCCTGACTGAAACTGCACTGGTCACCTGGCTACCCTCCGATCTCGGGCCCAGGTCCCATCCCTCACCAGCTGCATACTTGCAATGCCTCCTGGGCAACCCCTGCATGTGAGGGCTGTTTCTGTGTCCCTACAGTCCCCACCGGCTTTTGACACTTGATGTCTTCACTTACCCCTACATTTGCCACAAGCTCGTTAAACTTTTTACCTATTGTTTCTATTTATTTTATTTATGTATTACTGTTGATCCTATGTACTGCCCTCTCCCCCTGCACTTTCCCTTTTTTCCCCTCCCATCACTTGGGTGATCTCAATGTCACCTGTCTAGTAAGATTGTTATCTCTGTCTTCCCTCTGTTCCCCTTCCCTTGCCTTGTTATTGTTACTGTTATTGTTATTTTGCATTTTTATAGCACCTTATATACCAATGGTATAGTCTGAAGGCACTGTAGGTTGAACGCCCTTGGGAACCGAAGTTCAGGTGAGTAGAGAGAGTAGAAAGAGTCAAAGGTGCGTGTGAGCACCGGGTATGTGTGCAGCTGGTGCGGTATTCGTGTAATAGCTGCTTCTTAGTGGTAGGTGTGGTGGTTGAGAGATCAGGAGTATGTGTTCGGTCTGGCAGGATTTACCCATACCGAGTGTGGCTGCGTTAGGCCTGAGGAGAACGCCTGGCTGGGGGGGGTGTAACCAGCAGTGTTTTACTTAGAGTGATGTGGAGTATGCGGCGGATGTTGGTATGAGAACTGTTGTACCGAATGTTGTCATAATATCTCTGTGTTCTAGTTGAGTGGTGGTGTAGAGGGGAGAGTAAGCGTGGTGGTGTGATATGATGGGTTGTATGCTCTTTCAAAGCGTTCTCTGCATTCTAAACCATACTATATACTATATACGTCACGCAATTCTATGCGCTCCAGTCTGTTGTATGCACTCCTATCCACTCCATGCATCCCAATCTGCTCCACACACTCCGGTTCGCTCGACGCACGCATATGCTCCAGTCCGCTCCCCGTGCTCCAGTCCGCCCTGCACGCTCCAGTCTGCCCGATGCATGCACTACACACTCAGCCCCTCTATGCACTCAGCCCCTCTACGCACTCAGCCCCTCTACGCACTCATCCCCTTCTACGCATTCATCCCCTTCTACACAGTCATCCCCTTCTACGCACCCCTTTTTTCATATGCACTCGTTCGCTCATATGCACTTGTCTGCTCTATGTATTTGTCGGCCCTACAGACTAGTCTGTTCTATGCAGCCCTCCATTCTATACGTTCTTCTGGTCAGCTCATCCATCCCGCTCCGCTCATCCATCAGTTCCCCGCACTCATCCATTCTACGCACTCATCAGCTCTGCATACATTCCGCACTCATCCGTTCTACACGATTATCTGTTCTGCGCACTTATCCAGTCTATGTAACTCCTCCGCTCTAGGCATTTGTCCGCTTTATCCCCTCGTATGCACCTTACCTTCATCTGCTCTACGCATTCATCCACCCTATGCAATCACATGCTCCCGGCACTTGCCCGCTCCCCGAACTCACCAGCTCTCCATGTGCATCCGCCCTCCGTGCTCATCCGCCCTCTGCACTCATCCGCCCTCAGCACTCATCCGCCCTCCGCACTCATCCGCTCTCCGCACTCATCCGCTCTCTGCACTCATCCGCTCCCCGCACTCATCCGCTCCCCTTGTCACGCTTTGAAACACTTGTGTAAATGTGTCTTATAAATACCTTACTATATCATATCACCACACCTGTGTATCCCCTGGACTGATGCACCAGTGTATTCTCTGAAGGTGCCCCACGAACTTCAGAGAGAGTGGACCCAGTAGTGTAATTATTTCACTTTAACTGCAAAGGGAGTTCAAAACACCCATTTATATGGTCCTTGGAACTGAGGTCTGTTCCATCTGCGCACAAAATTGTGAGCATAGATAGTCTCCTGGCAGCAATGGTTGAGTCGTAATGTACACAGGATCTGTCCCTGTAGTATGTTCAGCATCTGGGATCTCTGTCGTCACAATCCTGGCGGTGCAATCTGTCGGGGGACACATTTAATGGCCCAAGTTAATGTTGTCAAATATTCTTTAAATTCCTCTCCTAACATTGTTGCAGTCCTATGTGCGTCATAAGCCCTTCTTACAGGGGATATGGGAGTATTCATACGCCAGCCAGTGACCACCTCATGAAGTGACAGATGGTGATCTTTGCTTGGTAGATGATTGATCCCAAGTACTGCTTAACGTGTTGGACTAATGAATTGAAGAAATATGTGCCATTATCTGACCTTAAATACTCACACACCCAAACTTGAAACCTTGCAGCTCACGTGGCATCAGGTGTGTGCATGGCTCTGCTTCCATCCACCTTGAGAAAGTACAGACCACCCCAATGAGGTACCTGGATCCATTGCAATGCTAACCTATGTCAGCGTAGTCTTTGTGTAATTCACGGAACGGCCCAGTAGGGCAGGTCAAAGTGCCCCGTAACATTTGTTGTGTCATCCCTGTACTAAAACCTTGACATGTGGCGCAATATATGACCATTTCTGCAATGCTTTCATGGATGTTTGTTATAAACCAGTCCTCCTGTTTGTCTACGGCTATGTGTTGTTTAAAACTGTGAGATGGGTAGTTTAATTGTTCAATTGCTACTGCTAGCACTGCTAGCAGCTCCTCTGGCATTACTTTCTTCTCAGAGCTGTCCTGCCTCCATAACGGATCTGTCAGAGATTGCTTGCACACTCTCCGTAACCATAACTCCTTCTCCCGTTCAGATGCCCTTGATTGTAGTTCGATAATCTGGGAGATGGGCAATTCTGTGTAGGGCACTGAATGCTCGTTTGCTGGTGGGGCAGTCACCACATACTGAGTGAGTATTTCATTTGGCAGATACGCCACCATTTTGGCTGCCGCTTTGGCAGCTGCGTTCCCCATTTATATTTCATCTGTCCCACTCGTATGGGCGGCGCACTTAACGACTGCCACCACAGATGTCTCTGATAACACTTCTATACATTTTTCTAACAGTGCCGCATGTTGCACTCGTGATCCATCCACCCTCTGAAACCCCCTCTTCTTCCAGCGGGATAGACTGGTGTGTACTTTTGTTCTAATGTACGAGTCTGAATATATTGTGACATGGCACCCTTGTGATGCTCTAAGTGCTTCAATGAGCACCACAAATTCTGCCGCTTTTGCAGAATAATGCATAGGCAACATGTTCATAACCACTGCTTTGTATTCCACTTTCTCAAGTCGTACCACTGTGGCCACTGTCCATCTCCGCCCATCCGCCTGATCAATTGACTCATCCATAAAAAGTATCTCACCTTCTGTCAATGCACAGTCCCTTTCTTTGGGAATGCCGTCCTCATAACAAACATATGTGGCACAGTTGTGCAGTGCGCCGTAAGGTCCTCTGTAGTAGGCATGTCTGTTAAAAAGGTGGCACGATTCACTGTCTTACACCTAATCACGTCGATATGGGGTTTAGAGATAATGATCTCATATGCAGACGACCTCTGCATAGTCTGGGTAGATTTTGACCTTACTAAAATAGCAAACAAAGAATGTTCCACATACAACATTACTGAACAACCTATTACAATTGTAGAGCTTTTCTCTATTGCAAAGGCAGCAGCTGCTAAAGCTTGTTTGCATGTGAACTGCCCTTGCATCACTGCATCCAGAGTGCCACTATAATAGACCAATGGCTTGTGGCCCATAGTGCATTTTTGCGTCAACACTGCTGTCATAACTTGATCATCAGAATGTGAAAACAAATAACATTCCTGTGCATAATCCGGATTTGCCAGTACTGGTACCAAATGAATCACTTCTTTTAAGTCGTCACATTGTCTGATGATTTCAGCCGTCTGCTGTAACTTGTGGTCCTTTGTCTTGTGTGCTTCCCTAAGGGCCCATAGAAGTGGTTTCATGTATGCCGTATAGTCTATAATCTAGGCCCTACAATAATTACATAAGCCCAGAAACTTCTGCATCTCTTTAACCAAAGCAGGTCTGGCAATGGTGAGTACTGACACAGCCCTGCCGGGTGGTATCTTCTTCCCATTCGCTGATATGAACTTCCCCAAATAGATCACTTCCTACTGGCAATATTGGAATTTTGCCTTATCGATCTTGTACCCCTTACAGACCAACAATTGTAGGTGTGCAATGGAGTCCGTTTGGCAGTGCTGTTCACTGTCACTACACTCTAGCAGATCGTCCCAGTACTGGATATGTGTGCGAAGCACCTGAATATTCCCTAGATTGGTATGTAGTATTCTATTAAATATGCTTGGGCACTCACAGTGTCCCTGGGGTAATCTAGTGTGTTTGAACTGCATCTGGCTCTGTGTAAATGCTGTGACGTACCTCAATTCCAGATGGAGTGGAATTGAGAAGAATGCATTTCTCAAATCCACTTCAGAGAAATATGTGGCTTCTTTGGGGATGCTGCATAAAATTGTCGCAGAATTTGGAACTACTGGAAACTCTTTCTTTACTACACCATTTAGGGGGTGCAAGTCCTGGATATTTCTCCAATTGCCCCCATTGATGTATTAGCAGGATAGCTTGCTGTTTTACATGGGGACATAGATGGCACGATAATCCCCTGGTCCAGTAGGGCCTGTATTGTTTTTCTAATGCCCTTGTCCGCTTCTCTTGAGAGTGGATATTGTCTCACTCTGGGCAGCACTGCACCTGGCTTCATTGTTAAACACACAGGTGTTACATCTTTTAATAATCCTATATCATTTGGATTTGTAGATCACAACGGTGAAGACATGTGCTGTAAATCTTCATGGAAAAATGAGGATGGATTCAATGCTGCCATTGAGGGACACTGCACTCTTTGATAGTGTATCATTATGTCACATGGGATGCAGATCTCTAGTATTATTTACCCCTCTTTGTCATTATTGCCAAACATGTGGTCATCCGTCATCTACTTTTGTTGCACTGTTGGTTCTACACAAGCACTGTGCGCCACTCAAACCCATCCCTATCCATTCCCAATAGGACAATTCTCTTCTCTGAACTCAAAAACCCATGTAAATTAAACGATACTATCTTTCCTGCCACCACCTCAGGTGACATAGCTGGGTGAAAAATAAAATCAGTGGGCACTCGCCAGCATTGCTTGGCAATCTGGGGCACAGCCTTCAGAAGCTTTTTGATACCATAGATAAACATGTGTGGGTCGCTGGGCAGTCATAATCTCGAAAAAAAAATGTCGACAGACAAAAATGTCGACAAAAAAAGTCGAAAAAAAAAATGTCGACTCGTTTTTTTTCATTACATATTTATTTTAGGGGTTCGGGAGTAAAAAAAAAAGGGAAAAATAAAAAAAAAAAAAAAAAAAAGGGGGCTGGGGGGAACCCCCCTATTTCGAAAAAAAATGCATTGAAAAAAAAAGTCTAAATTTTTTTTTTCGACATTTTTTTTTCGACATTTTGACTGTCGACATTTTTGTTGTTGACATTATGACTATAAACCGTGTGGGTCTACGAGAAGCCCGCAGATCGTCCCACAGAGTAACTCCCGGGAATCTGGCCTTAACCCACACGCCCCAAGCCTTGTCTCTAATTATGGCACCCAACAGGCTCTTAAGATCCCCTATTGCCAGGGACACCCCGGCTGTTTGTTTTTCAAATGTGTATATCCACTTGCTTGCCCGTGCTGTTAGCTACAGGAGTGCCTTAATTCAATTATTCTTATCCATTTGGGGCCAGGGCACATACTGTGACCTCCCTACCCCCTTATGTATGAGGGGCAACTGCATTTTTGCCCTACTTCCCACACCTTTCCTCATGATTCCTCTTCTCTTAACCAACACCATTCGGCCGGCCCTATTCCTCAACGCCCCCCGCCCATAAACCTCCTCCTTGGGGGTATTCTCAGCTTCCTTTTCACCCTCAGTTCTCCTTCGCTCTGATCCTCCGTAAACGTATCAGCAACCCCTTCCTCCACATCCTCTTCAAACACTGTATTCATCTCTCCCAAGATAATAAACCCACACGGGCTCCTTTCTTTTTCAATTCCTACACCCCTTATACCTTCAGCATTCATCTTAAGCAGCACTTCCCCTGACTTCCACTCTCCCGACCCTTCTCTCAATGCACTTATATGCCTCACTGTACCACCTTCCCTCCCCTTCTGAGGAGGGGATCCCTGCCTTACCTTTGCCTTAACTTATAATACTTTACCTTATAAAAGTTTACTGAAACACTTCATTCATAATACAAATTTTACCGACAACCCTAACTTCATCCACGCCACATTGATGACTTTGATAGCCGATTACTCACACCTTTCAAACTTCCCCATGCATCTGTCCCCTACTTGTTATCGCTTACAAGAGTCTACTCACATTTGCGTGCTCACCTGAACTCCTCCGTTACAGGGTTCCAACCCCAGCCTGAACTCTCCTCAGAGCCACGCCCCACTTCAAAGAGCAGAGAGGACTTTTCTTAAAATGGCTACTTCTAAACCACTCAAAACACATGTTTTTTCGGGGCCGGTTGCTGTAGGTGGGTGCAGCTCCTTCTGGAGAAGCGGCCTGGAAACCGCTGCAGGTATGGTGGGTAATGGGATCACGCCGTGTCACCAACTGAAGGCCTGCCTCTGACCGCTCACACCACAGAGAATGTAACCCACTAGGGAAGAAAGGACCAAGTAGATCTTGTAAGGATGACAAGTTTAATCTCACACGCAGATGAAGCAACAGCAACGAACTCTGCTGCTAAGAACGTTCTGCCAAAAAGTAGTACAAGCAGAATCATATAAAGGAAAACATTGTGATAAATGATGCAATACATACTGTAAATACATACTGTAAAAACACGCGTGGCTGATTGGATGGAACCTATACATGTAATACCTCAGCTGGGGCTGGCCGTTGAGCGTGTGGCAGCGCCGCCTGGACGAACCCAATTCAGAGACTCTCGGTTCAAGACGGGCACGTGAGTATTAAGTGCGAGTGATCATAAGGGGAGTAGGGGAAGGGAGCAGGATATAAAAAATAAAATAAATTAAATTTTATTTAAAAACGAGGTCATTTAAAAGGGGACACGTTTGGGATCACTAAAAGCAATACTAGACTTTCTTTCCTTTTTCTTTGCATATGGCCATTAGGATCACAAGGTGAAAAGAGATAAAGAGACGGGAACCTACCTCTGCAAGGGGGTAGAAGGCGGCGCCACATAGTGCTATCTTGACTTTTACTGGGAATATATGAACAAGTGGAGAATAAGATAAAGGTGTCTGGTAGAAAAGGGAGACACCGTGAATATATTAGTAAACACTTTTCTTTCATTCTTTCTGGGTCTATAAATGAAAATAGGTTAATACTGAGTAAAGACAAAGAGAGATTCGCATGAAAAAGGGGGACCTCATATCAAATAAAGAAAGACTGGGTGAAACAAGGGAGGGAAGAAAAAGATTAAAGGGTAACTTTCAATAGGGTATTGACTATCATTGTATATGCATTATATGTGTTGAAACAGAGCCATGTTATAATGACTTTAGTGAATGGTAAAATGTGCATGATCATGGTGTGGTCATGGTAAGTGTGACCAGGAAACATTATAAGGTGGTAAGACCAATAAATTAAGCTGTTTCTTTTGAATATTTGTGCTAGACATAGTGGTAGTGTGCAAAAGGTGGTTTGCTCTTGTATGTGCCCCCTAAGGTATTTTCAGTATAAGCTACACAAACACACACTCCCTTATTGCCAAGGTGTCAAAAACGCACAAGGTTTTAAAAGATACATATATATATATATATATAGTGTTACACAAGCCAAACGCACACAATGGGGACAGAAACACCCCTGGCCCATATCTGTAAGAGTTTACCTGGATATGCTGAACGCATTAGAAAATACCACGAAAAGTGGGTCACAGAGTTAAAGGGAGAAGGTCTGCCCCATATATGGCCTGAAGGAGGATCGTTTGATAAAAATGTTCTAGACATGGTGGCTACCTGCATCTTTATGAAATATAAGGGGAAACAGTTCCACAATAGGAGGGAGATATTAGATCTCTGGCGATTGTTTGAAGTGGTGCCTCCTATCAAAAAGAAAGAGCCAACGACCAATTTCCCGTCCACCACAAACAACCCATTAATGATACCCAAAGACGATAAAGAAATGACTGGGGAAGAAAAGCCAGGTGAAGTGACACGGCTGTACCCTATACTTAATAAACCGGTGCCCGCACAGGGGTATAGTGCCCCCAACTCAAGCCACAACAACACATGGCCCGACTGCACCCCGCCGTATGAAAGTCATAGACAGCGTGGACAGATAAGTATACCCACAGTATGATATGATATGATAGTTTATTTATAACGCGCTTAATACCCAGAGGTTTCTAAGCGCGGACCCGGGGATCGAACCCATGTTGCTCCGTGTCATCTTGCTTCCAAGGCAAGCACGTTGCCGTTGAGCTATCCTCCCGAGTAGACATAGAGACGTTAACAGAGGACTTAGATTCAAGGCTCTCATTAGCAAGAGAGGAATTATCTAGAATTAAAAATATCTGTGAGCAAAGTGGGACTAATGCTGCCCGGTTAGAGCAAACACCAAGGGCACAAAACAATGACAGGGCGATTGAGGAGGGGTGGAAGAAGGGGGAAATATTGTTCAGAATACAAGAAGAGCCCACGCGAATAATAGAAATAGACAGAGCAAGTGAACATGCGGATGATGAGATTTTGGTAACTGGGGGAACAGAGGACTTGTGGTGTGATGTGGAGGACGATGAAGAAGAAGGTGGGAGATTAAGTGTGGCAATGGGAGGAGAGAGTGGGAGGATGGATGGTGCACATCTGGGGAGAACAATGGATGAGGAATGGACAGGACAATTAAGAAATAGGCTGGGGAGAATGGCTCCACTAGGAAAGAAGGGAACAAAGGTGAGTCCAAGCAAAGCAACAAAGGGGAAGTTACAACTCCCATTGATACACAGGGGAGGAGGGAGACCAAACTACATACCCTGGGCTCAAATGGATAAGGCCAATCTGTTAAAGTTGTTACCACCACTGTCCGGAGGGGCAAGTAAGTGTATATATGCATTTGAGAAGCACACAGCGGGGGTCCCACTGGCGGTAGGGGATGTAAAAAGCCTACTAGTATCAGCGGTTGGGGACCAAGCAGAGTGTGGGTAAAAGCTGGTTTCCCGGGGCTGACATTAGATTGTGACCGTCATGATGATGCCTCATTCAACACAGTGCGAGCACGAGTGTGGGACGCATTAAGAGAAACATTTCCAGACACACCAGACTTACAGTCGGTTATGCAATGCACAATGAATGAGGGGGAGGATGATATGGATTACCTTTTTCGAGTACAGGAGATGTGGAGAGCGGAAACGGGCATGCCCTCGTACCAGTCAACATCATTATTTTATTTCATAATAAAGAGAGGCCTGCCTAAAGAGGTACAGAAAGCACTTGACAAAATTGCAGGGATCGAGCCGAAGGGGTGGCCCGAAATGCAGAGTATAATAATACACCACTGCAAAAGAATAAAGGAACGAGAAAAAGAAATAGCACAAAAAAGATTGGCAGATGAGGCCACGTTAGTACAAACGAAACTGGTGAAGGTCGCTGCAGCAGTAGCGGCGCTCCCGCATAGCAGGGAGGGAGAAGAGGAGGAGGAGGGGCTGGTAGCAATACAGGGGAGGATGGTAGCGAATTGGGCAGGAGCGGGACATCCACAGTGGAACGGACAGGAGCAGTACGGAGGTCCACAGTGGCAGGATTGGGCCCCTCGAGGGGGATGAGGTGGGTACAGGGGTCGCAGAGGAGGTGGGCAAGGGTACGGTGGTAATGGAGGGTATGGGGGGCAAGGCCCCAGAGGTGCACAAGGGAGCTTCTGGAACTGCGGCAGGTGGGGGCACTTCTCACGAGAATGTAGGAAGAGACCAAACAACGGATTTCAGGATATGGAGCAATACGGTAACCCCCACCCAGGGAGCCCATACGGCCTCCCAATGGGAAGACAACAGAGGCAACAGGAGCAAGGGTATGTAGACCAAAGACCAGTTCAACACAATAGAACACAGGGTCACCCTCAGAATGACAAACCTATGCACTACACACCAGGAAACCCTTTCGCAACAGTCGCGAACGGGGCACCTGCCCCAGCCCCCTACAGCGGTGTAGCAGTAGTGTCAGGCAATGTCTTTAGTCAAGGGGGAGCCATGAGGCAGCCAACATAGGACAGCCCACAGGGAACACTTGCGTGTCCCATCCTATCTACCACCTACAATGCTGCGGAGGAACCATTAGTGGGTGCACAGATAGGAGACAAGCAGTTCATATTTATGGTGGATTCGGGAGCCGAAAAATCATGTATACGTGAAGGTTGGTTTCCACTATCTAACCGTAGGTTGGAGATGCAGGGGTTCTCTGGGGCTGTCATTGAAGTTCCTTACACAGAAGATTTGGATGTAACAGTGGGGGGTAAAACAGTGAGAACGCCCCTACTTTATTACGAACATTCCCCAATAAACTTGCTCGGAAGGGACCTTCTCAGCAAGCTCAATATGACTATATCCTTCACAGAAAGAGGGATAGTTTGCTCCACCCCAGGAATATGCCTGCTGCGTGTAATGCTAGTGGTACATGCGCGAGCAACAGCACCAGAGATACGTGGCATGCCGGTAGACGAAAGTGTGTTCATTGAAGGGTTGAAAACTCTAGCCCGAGTAGTACCTGAGCTAAAAAGGTTAGAATGGAGGGTACCAACACAATTCATCTTCCGCCCAATAGTACGTACAGACATTACACCTGGGTCAGTGATATCTTTAGATTTGTATGCGGTACAGATATCAGCCAAAAGAATTGCAGTAATTGGTATGGACATAGATGGGTGTGAATGGCGCACTGTGTTGTGCATCAATGCTGACATTGCCTTACGTGATCTATCAGATGAGGATCTCTTTTCTGACTCAGAAAGTGACGGAGAAATAATAATTTAAATAGCAATACCTTGTGATATCTTGATACAAACGAGACAAGTGCCTGTACAGTTAATGGCTGTGGTGGGAGCACCACCTTCCTTTTTTGATGATGACATGAAATGAGTGCCAAGCAACTTGTGGACTACAGGCCCCCATGATGTAGGGTTGTTGCACGGAGTTACCCCAGTCACGATAAAACTAAAACCAGGAGCAATCCTGCCCCGAGTCAAACAGTACCCATGGCCCTGTGAAGCTGAGGAAGGGATAAAAGAAACGATAAGTGCCTTATTGGCCCAGGGAATAATACTACCCTCAAATTCCCCATGTAATACTTGCATTTACCCGATCAAAAAAGCAAAGGGAGGGGCATGGAGTATGATCCAGGACGTACGCCCACTAAATGACTTCATACAAAAAGAGTTTCCCCTAGTCCCGAACCCTGCATCGATACTTTGCAGTATCCCAAAAAACGCATCACATTTCACAGTAGTTGATTTGAAAAATGTAATTTTCTCCATTCCCCTGGCAGAAGAGAGCAGATACTTGACGGCATTTACACTAGGGGGGAAAAGATATGAGCAGTGCAGGTTACCACAGGGTTACTGTGAGAGCCCCAGTATATTCAATCGTATCCTCCACGAAGACATGGGAAACTTGACAGCTGAGAGCACAATCATTCAGTACGTAGATGACTTGCTCATATGCGTGCAGAATGAGGAAGAGTGCAGGAAAGACTCAGTTACTCTCCTAACACTGCTGGTCCACAAAGGGTACAAAGTGGACAGAGGGAAACTTCAATACTGCCAACTAGAAGTTTTATACTTGGGACAGCTGATATCAAAGGATCACAAAAAGATAATACCTGGTAGAGTAGAAGTGATCACAGCAGTAAAAGAGCCAAAAACAGTCAAATAAATGCAGAAGTTTTTAGGAATGTGCAACTATTGCAGAGCATGGATACTAGACTACGCAGAATACACAAGACCCTTACTACTAGCACTCAATGAGGCCCAGCGGGAGAATAAAGAAATAAAATGGTCAAAAGAGATGAGTGACTCATTTGCGTCACTGAAAGAGCTAATTTCAAGTGCTCCAGTACTCGCCAACCCGGATTGTGAGCGTGAATTTTACCTGTTTTCCCACTGCAAGGGAACACTAATGACAGCTGTTCTGACCCAAAAGACATCCATAGGACTCAAGCCATTGGCTTACTACAGTGGTACCCTCGACGCAGTGGCAATGGTGGCAATCGTCAAGTACCAAGCACATACCTCCAATACAGATATTGTATCTTTGGGAAAACGCGGCAGCGGACGCTGCCGCCAAGGAGGCATCATATTTCCAAAAGGAAGCTGCAGGTGAGTACATATTGCAGCAACAAGTGAGTGAGGACCTACCAGAAGGGTACAATGCCATGCCCATATCGCAAATACTAGAGTTGCAGGAAGGAGCAAGTAATGAAGAAAAAGCATTGTGGGAAAAAAGGGGTTGCAGCCAGTCGGCAACAGATTTACTATGGCGTCAAAATAACACAGGTAAAGTGGTGATGCCCATTAAATTGATGGACATAGCGTTCCATCAATTACACTTTCCAGCACACAATGCCAAACAACACATAGCAGCAGAGATACAGGAAGATTGGTTTGTGCCAGGGCTCCAGGAACGTATATCAAGATTAGCAATGGAGTGCACAACGTGTCAAATATACAATTCTGGGATGACATTACGGACACTCAGAGGGACAATTCCAAAACCCACAGGGCCCTTCCGGGAACTACATATTGATTACGCAGACATGGGGGAAAGGTGTAATGGGACACGCTACATGATAGTAATTGTATGTCCATTTTCAAGATGGGTTGAGGCTGGTCCATGTGCACGCCCTGATACTAAGTGCGCCGCAAAGTTCCTAGTGAGAGAAGTATTCCCGCGCTGGGGAATTTGCGACGTGATTCACTCAGACAACGGCACTCATTTTGTGAACGAACTGTTCAAGGAAGTTACTGCATTATTGGGGAGCAAACACAAGCTTTGCTCAATTTATCACCCTCAAAGTAATGGCATTGTCGAGAACATCAACGGCCTGTTAAAAGGAAAATTGTCCAAACTATGTTTCTCACTCAAAAAGAACTGGATGTATTGTTTACCCCTCGCACTATTCGAATTGAGAAACCAGCCAAGTAAGGACCACCACTTGTCCCCGCACAAGATTGTGACGGGGAGACGAATGCACACAGCGCATTCTCCGCTGCGTAGACACTCAGATGCACATAGAAGCGTCACGATATTAGGAGATGAGTTTACTGATCATCTGAAAAAACTGACTAGGGCAGCGCGTGCAATCTCAAGACAACTTTCACCGCCATTTACAAGAGAAGAGGGAAACCAAGCTGTGTCATTTGTGGAACAGGGCCCCCAATGACAATTGATGCCAGGGGATTTTATTTATGTTAGAAGTTTTCTGTGCAGATGGAGTGCCCCAAGATTCCATGGCCCATACGAGGTAGTTTTTTGTACTCCCACAGCAGTCAAGGTTAAAGGGTCAAGGTACTGGATACATTTAACAGACGTACGGAGGGCCTACAATAATGTTCAGGAGGAAGTGAATGAGGAGGCACAGACAACAGCAAACGATAACAAATGAAAACATTGAATGAAAAAGGTGCAGTTAAAAAGAAGTGTATCAGGTATATTAATATGTTAACAAAGAAATTGAATTACAGGTACAAGAAAAAGATAACTGATTAACATTAATGATTGAAATGAAAAATGGAAAAAGTGATCAAATATGAATGAGAAAATCTCTCTCTCTCTCTCTCTCTCTCTCTTTTTCTCTGCACCCATCCCCTCTCTCTCCCTCTATCTCACACTATAATTGTCTGGTGGATACAGTACAACAAGAAAATGTTTACATGTATATACTTAATGCACTTTTATGTTTTAAATAGGAACAACCATGGCAACAAACGGGCAGCCCGCAACGGATAGCAATAGAATATCGAGATGTAGAAATGCTATAGTAGAAAGTTGTAGATATTCGTATGAATGTGGACTGTCTGTATGCATTGTATTATTTTTTGTGTTACTGTTTGGCATAAGCACTTATTGGTTCATAGCATTCATCTCTGTCGAGATGAATGAGGGGGGAGGGGGGAACAGAAGTAATATTGCAAATGAAAATATAACAACTGAAAGGGCAAAAGAAGGTGATGTTTTGGTATGGAACGGATACAAGCTTGTATGGGGATATAACACTAAACCGCCCAAAACAATCAACCACTCCAAGAAAAACAGTGCTGAAATAAATGTTAGCATAACTCCCCTGCCAAATGTCTCTAACTACAATGCCCACAGCCTAAATGATCGCAACCCTTCTGTCATATCATGGCTTTACAATACCCCCACTACCTCGCCCACACAAGTAACCACCCCTACAGCAGCCAGTACATTATATCATAGAATAAAAGAAGAGAACAAAAAGATGGCAGAAAAGTTTGCATCCCTATATGATGAATGGAAAGAGGGGGATGTGGGAAAAGGGGGGTATAAAGCACACATCGCCCATGAAGCTGCAAGATACCTTAGAAATAATAGAAGGAAAAGGGAGGTGGGAAGCAAGAAGTATGACGAGTATTATGGTCTGGGTTTAGATCAAATGGAAGATCCAAGACACCCTCACCAAACTAATAAATGGTATGCAGACATGAGCGCAACTGCCAAGCAAACAACAAATGAGAGTTGCTATGTCTGTTCCCTTATCCCCCATGCCTCAGGAACACACAAGAATTGCCTCTGATAAATGCCCAATGTCTCCTTCATCTTACGCTGTGCAGAATTAAGAACACCTTTCAGGCACACAAAATAACTTCTAGCATGCTGCAGAACGAGAAAACATGCTACCCGAAAGTGGAAGGCGTAATATGCCTGAAAGAACCATTTTTTGTGATAAAAGGGACATTATTCACAGACAACAGATGGAAAGACGAAGAAGTTACATACAAAGCGGAGGCGGTGGGAGGAGTGTCACCTGAAAAGCTGCAGTGGATCGAAAGAACGTGTACACCCATCTGGAAGGAGCACATCCCAAAGTTAACATGGGTGACTGCCATTGAAAAACCATTCAAACTGCAGAAAGAAATAACATATGAACTGTGCTTCCAGTGGGAAGGAAAGACTGCAATGGGAATAAACAAAGACTGCAATAGAACTCTCACCATCCCAGACATGAGGAAGGGGACAGCAGCAACCATGGACACCTACTGGGTGTGTGGCCGCCAGGCATACTTGCATCTCCCACAGTCATGGAGCGGCAGTTGCTCATTGGCCACACTTCATTCAGCACTAATGGTGATACCAGAGAGCCACATCGGTGGGCCCCCCGCGAAAACAAGGCCCAACCAACATGAGAACCGCAAATGTATGTTTTGTCCTCTGGCTCCAAGGAAGAAATGCTGTCCCAAAACAGGCGATCATCAAACTACATATCCAAAGCATCTTCAGAGCTATTGGCACAGATCCCAGACAGATATCGATTGTTTAGCTCTGCAGAGACTTTCTTTGCCTCACTCATTCCAAGCATCCAGGCACGGGCAAATGCTAAGTGGCTCCAAATAACACGCTGGGAGCTGATCCAGTTGGCAAACAACACTGAAGAAGGTTTCAAGGTGATCAAGGTAGAGCTGAGAGCCCTGCGGCTAATGACAATGCAAAATAGGTATGTCCTAGACCTATTAAGAGCAATGGACGGAGGTGTTTGCCGAAAAATTGGAAGTGCATGTTGCACTTTCGTAACTTCTGAAGACGCAGATAATGGTACGCTGTCCCACGTGATCGCAGCAGTGCACAACCTAGGAGAAAGAATGAAAACAGAAGGTGGGGCAGAAGCAAGCACGTGGTTCGACAACCTCTTCTCATGGGTCCCATCAAGGTTGAGAATGACTGTTAAACTACTAATGCCCACAGTAGTGTTTTTACTTCTGATTTTTTGTGTGTGCCAGATGGGCCTTCGATGTTGTGCAGGCGCAGTACCAAATGGTACATTGATGATGGTGACAATGGGCAATGCTCGAGGCACAGTGCAAGCTATGCAGGAAGTTCAAGTACAAACAGGCGAAGAGTCTGGGCCTAAATACCAGATGGTGCCGGTATACCGCAATGGGGATATAATAGACAGATTATGGCTCACAACAATCAGAGAACCGCGGGAACTTGAATGATATACGGAGGTGCGGGTGGACCTAGAGGGGAATAGGGATTGTATATACCAGACTTGTACTCCAGACGAATATGCTAGTAGGGGAGAAAGTCTGAGGGGGGTGTGCAGGGCCTGGATGCCCATAAAGGGCACCCCGGCATGGGATGAGGCAGTGGCCGATTAAAAGGATTGTGAGCGGTTGGGGGACCTACGGTATTCGTTACTTAAGTAACGAAAGGGGGGAAATGTATGGGAGGACAGGTCAAAGAGACCCCCCTCCCCTGCAGTCCCCTCCTTGTGAAGTCTATGGCTCGTCAGGGGTCCCCCTGCCACAAGGGCTCAGGTGGTAGGTGGACCACTGGCTGACACATGGACCAAACATACTGCATTAGGTTAGACCCAGGAAACTATTTTGACAACCAGAACGCCATCTTAAGACATGATTCCTTGTGCACTGCAGCATGGCCCCTACCTCCAGAGAGTTCTTGCCTGCCCCTGTTGCCTCCGCTCCCTGGCAGATCCAATGAAAGCCCGTTCCCATGAACCATCGGACATGAGCTAGTGTTAGAGCAAACACTGTATCTTTCACCTTCCGCAGTGCATCATTATCCTCAGCGTGACCCGGGTAGCGGGGCCGGCTTGGAAAATAACTGTAAACTGACTTCGATGAAACAAAAGCCTCAATCCCACACCAAGAAACTGTTCATACATATATACATATATATTTATATATATATATATACATTGCATTTACAATGATATCCCTTCTGCAGGACCCCCGTGCCAAAAATCTACAAACACTGTATGAATAGAAGAATGTGTTATTGTAGGACAACCTGGTCACAACACTCAAATCCCCTCAGTTATGTGCACCCACTTAGTGCCCCTGGCCCCCTACTATGTTCTTCTCTGGAGGTAATGTAAAGAAAATGATATCAAGTCCTTATGCCATGACTACCCTGATGCTGCTAGAGTGCAAAGGAACACAAGCGCGACAGTATTGTGAGCTCATGTAAATTGTTTAACGAGATACATAGAATGCCATCAAATGTAAATGTACGAGTTTAACGTGTATTTTACTGCTGTCAACCGTATTGGTCTGTTGCTCCTGCGTGCTCCACCAACCCTTATCGTGTTTACAATGTGATGCTAAAGCTGCTAATCTTGCAAATAATTACCCTGTAGTGACTAATAGAACTGTTGATATAGTTAACGAGTTCTGAAATTAATATGTACTGATGCAAATATTATAGACGTGTAACCCTTAAGCCATTTTACATTATACATTAGACATTATTACATTATACGAGTCCCTTCGTCTTCAATGCAATTGAATACAATGTGCAGCTTGCAAGAAGACTATCATCGCAGGCATGTCCAAGGCCACCTCCCCTCCCTTCCCATTGAAGCCTGCCAGAGAAAGCAAAGGCCTGAGCTACACCGCCTCACCTCCCCCAATTCGGCTGGAGCCGCTTCAAGCATTCATGATTCCCCCGCAGCTCACATGGCCACAAAAAGCCACCTGAATTATTTACAGCCCAGCAGCAAAATCCAGCCATAACCAGATCCAGAGGTGCCCCCTCATAGGTCCCACGACCCACCAGTTCACCCCGGATTAATGACGCTTGTAAAAGAAGACACCTATATTGCACCAACATTGTGTAAAAGCATCCGTCATTACTTCTAACGCGGCCCAAAGCCCGGACAGCTTACCCCGTGCCCTGAGACCCGACCCCGTGGCCTATGATACCTAGTCAACAGGATAACAGCAACCCTGTATTGATGTATCGCCAAAGTACCCCACCTAATGCACATTCCTCCTGTGTTGTATTAACCTGTAGAATAACCTATTGTAGGATTTACAGGGCAACTGACATTGCAGCATTGAATGAATGGGGTGTGCATGGCCCTTAGGGCAGAAAGCCAAGAAAGACGTCCATCAATGACACTGACCACGCCTGACCGGATAGCGCCTCCCGGATGAGCCCAGCTGACCTGCCCACCCCACGTTGGCACCCGGCAGTGTCCACCAACCACAGAGCGACGCATCACAGCTGCACATATAGTTAGTCAACGCCACCCAATCCCCATGTACATGTGCCCCTTATAGTGTGTACGTGCCTATGACACTTTTTGTAAATATAAACGCCTGTCTTTGCGATTGTCAGACAGAGCGCTCTCGGAGTTTGCAGAGTTCTTTGCATGCCCTATTTGACTTAGATAAAGCTTCCCTTGAGCTCACCCGCACTGGGTTCTAGCCTTATTCCCATTCGTGGGAGAGTCCATTATTGCCTCTCATTGTGGGGAGGGTCGTGCTATCTGGGGACGCTCGCCTTCAAATGGCACCTGCTGCCATGGAATTCGGGGATCTTAGGGTTTAGTCAGCTTTATGGGCTATAACTCGTGGTCTCCCGGGAATGGGCATGGTCATGCTTCGGCCAGTTTGAGATAACATGCACACCAGGTGCCAGTCCATGATAGCGGCCTTGTATGGCACATTGCTCTTTGGTGAATACACATCTTTGCAATACATTTCGAACAATGAATAAACAGTGGGGCGTTTGGAGGGGGCAAACTGTCCTCATAGGAGCTTGGGCATGACTGGAGATTTCTGTGGCCTCATGGATTTGGGTCTAGTGCACACAATTCCACATTTAATGCGCAAGCCTTCCCTTCTACCTATGATAACTAATATCTATGTAACAGAGCGATGACGCCCGCGCCTTGGGCCACACCATGTAGTTAAACTGTAATTGGTTATATTTACATATGATTCTGCTGGATGGGAAGGCATCCCTCCCACTATCCCTCCTGCCCCTGGCTCATCACAGTGCCTCAAATGCATCTCACCTTACTTTAAAGTACCTGGGGGGGGGGGTTGCTGCCCCTTCCCAACACTACTCTGTCCATGCCTCTGATCCGGGAGTTGCAGTTGAAAACGTGTGGTGGGCAGCATGATTAGTAACCCTGCAGTACAGGGTGCGTTAAATTATACATATGCCACTATGTCAAAACATATGTTCCTATGGCAAAACCGAAATATGACCAACTCTACATATTAACTCTTTCTTTTACTGAAGATGCTTTTCAAAGTCAGAACTACCACAAAAGGTGACTGACCATAGCTTCCCCAAGCTGAAGAAATACCCTCAACCATCGATCCTCATGACCTGCATAAAGGCCCTACAATTCGGTGGCATACAACGACTCCTAAACGTATTACATGAACTCGTATCTCTCGCAGTCATGCAACTTCAATAAAGTGTCAGTGTTGTAAGCTACAGTTTAAACATACGCCGATGATCATTTTACTCTCAACGATACGATAAATGAGAGGATTTCATAAATGATGGTTTTGATTCGTCTTCCAGATTTTAGATGAGAGGTCCTCCTTGAAAGTCGTTTCACTGATTTCATTAGCGTTTTGAACCTGCCAACTCTCAATATATCAACATATCCATCCGTCAATCAATCAGTCAGTCCAACAATTGAAAAGATACAGGGCCTGATTCATGGTAGTGTTTTATCATGGCGCAATCCCATAGGAAAACGTTCCATGAATCGGGCCCACAGTATGTATGCATTGAGGGGCAACATGCCTGTGAGTTGCATCACATGTTGTTGGCCCATGCAGAACATTCTGATTAGCCCATTAATGGCGCGTGAAGCTTGCAATTTTGCAGATCAATATACTTTATTTAGTTTTATTTTCTATGGTTCTATATGTTCTGGACACCGTCGGTGTTCCGACCCATTGTCTACTATTCTATTGGCTCTTTTCTTTGCACTTAGAAATAAACGGCACATGGTCTTGTCAAACAATAATAATGCACATTGTATTGCAAAAAATAATTGATTTTATAATTGAACCTGTTTTTACATTTAAGAGCATTTAAGAGCATCATTTTAACAGGCTTCATGGTATGAATATTGTGCAAATCCACTGAGGTTTGATCACCTTCATCCTGGTCTGCGTCTAATGTCGATATACCATGAATGCTCATTTTAATTGATGTTATCCTAATGTATATGCATGAAGCTGCTCTTGCACGGAGCTGCTCTGCCTTCTCCTATCGAATGGGCATTCCATTGTTTTTGAAAGCTTTCATTATGACAAAGAGTCAGTATTTCCAAAAGTGAATGCCTAATATATCAAATGATCCAGATCAATCTGATTGACAAACATTCCGTTTCTTTCCAGAGGGATCAACGAAATTACATTTACTTAAACGTCGCAACTCTGCTAATCCTCACGCTTGATAGCTACGGTATCTAGATCTAAGGAGAAAAGACCAGGACATTCATGTGAAATACTAATTAAAATGCAAATTAAAATTAGGCTTTCTGGTTGATAAAATCGTTCATGAATAGGTGTAATAAAAGGCAAAACATAGTACAAGCTAAGTATATAATTGGCACATATAAAAAAATACTCCAAGTAGAAATGCGCACAAGAGGTTCTTAACCATAAGGTTATTTATTTATTTAAAGAGTGCCGAAGCTCGTAAGCATCAGGGCGCTACATATACACACAGGACTTAAGAAATACGGGACAAAATCACAGACGTCCAGAAAAACTAGATAACCAATCGGCTAATAATCTGAGAAGGGTCAGTCAAATAAGTTTGTTTTTGGATGCTTCCGAAACATTAAATAGCGGGATTCCAAGCAACGTGCCAAAGTCTCTAGTTTTGTTGGATCTGGGAATGGTCAGCAGTCCACCTAAACTGGAACAAAGTTGTGTTGGGGAACATAAGGTTTCATTTGTTCCTTTACGTAGGCAGGAGCATTGCTGTTAACACATCCGTGGGCCAGAGAAAGGGCCTTGAAACCTATTCTTGCCGACACAGTCAGCCAATGGAGTTTTTTCCTAGCTTGTGAAACAAGCTCCCTCTTAGGGATATCGTAAATGATGCAAACAGCTTAATTTGTAGGTACTTGCAGTCTCCTTACACAGCTTTTACTCGCACCAACCAGAACGGCATTACAGTAATCTAGGCGAGGCATAATGATTGCCCTAGCCAGAGTTACACAGTTTTTGAGAGACGAAAGGGGTTTAGTATGTGTTACCATCTTCAGATTGTACTGTGAGCTACCAACTACTCCATCAACATGAGCATCAGAGCAGAGGGAGGCATTCATGTGCACACCCAGAATTCGGACTTGATCCATGATATTGATGCGGCTGTGTGCGATGTCCATGTGTGAATATTCAGAGCCTAGCTTAGCTCTGGCCTGCGTAAAGCCGAAAGTCACAAGGCCATTGATTTTTTTAAGCAAGCCTGAATCAGACTTAGTGAAGTGGATGTCCAAGGTGGTGAGGATGTCACAGAGTGGCTTGATGTACAGATTGAACAATGTTGGAGACATGCAAGCTCCCTGTGGAGCGCCACAGCGTATTTGCTCAATATTTGAAGTGTCGCCCCTACACCCTTGTAATTTCCTATTGCAATGAAAAGAGCAGATCCAATTTTTCAATTCTCTGTAGAATTCACCAAAAGTAGATACAGAGTCCAGCAGGTGTTTGTGATCAAGCAGATCGAACGCAGCTGACACATCTTAAAGTATTAGCAGCCCTGATTTGCTTTCATCCATGATGTAAAACATATGTGTCTGGAGATCTAGCAGAGCTCTTTCTGTGCTATGGTGAGCACGGAAGTCAGATTGTTTTGAATGGAAAATGTTGGAGTTTTCCAAGCGTTGTTGGAGCTGCAACCTTAATATTTTATCAATGTTTTTCAATAGAAAAAGCATTTCACAATGGGGCGCAAGTTCATTGGATCCTTTGGGCTGAGGCCAGATTTTGGTAAGGATGTGACCACTACTTGTTTGATAATGTCTGGGAGGTTACCATAACTAAAAGAGGAATTTACAAACCATACCAAAAAGGGAACGAAGAAGTTGGGATTTCATACAATTAATTTGGCTCACCTAAACAAGATGCAGGGTGCATAGATTTAAGAATCATTTGCAACTCCTCTTCCGGTACATGTGTTAATGAGAAAGTGGAGTTCGAGGTAACTTCACTTCTGGAGGTCAAAGTCGAGAACTGAGTGTCATGATTCAGGAAATTGGAGATCTTGGTGCGAGCAGATGCACATGTATTTGCAATGGCCTGCTGCATCAGGTTACAGTCCTCGTCAGTTGGCACAAATAGCTGAGACTCTAATATTGGTTTCTCAAGACTTCTATAGATTTCAAATAGTTTCTTGGAGTTGTTCCTGCATACTCAATTTCGCTATTGTACACATTCCTCTTTGCCTCGTAGATGTGTTGTTTGCAGGCTTTTTGCTATGATTTCCATGTTTCCTTGTTTTCACTAGTTTGATTTTCCCCCAAATCCCTTCAACCAGTCTCTTTTCAATGTTTAATATAGTCAGGGTGTGAGTGTACCAGGACTGTTGGTCTACCCTGTTTCCGATTAACTTGGATTTTAAACGGGCCCTTCTATCCAAAAACAGTTTGAGTATTGTAAATGGTCATCAAAGTCTCAGGAGAGTCAGATTCACGACTGAAGTCCTGAACCTGCTTGAGGGATTGTTCTAGTTCCCCCAGATTGATCCTTTTTAGGTTCCTACTGACTATTCTTTTCGGAAAGGTGTGCACTTTGAGGGTTTTGCTGGGGTCGGGGGGCGGGGGCAGATATGACACTCTACAACCGACTGGTTCGACCAGGCACAGGTTCTAGTATTGGTAATTTCCATAGAGTTGTTTTTCGAGATAAACCAGTCTCGGATATTACCTCATGGGTGGGTTGGCTCATTGCTAATAATTGTGAAGTTCATGCTTATTCAAAGAAGTGCAGGTTAGATTTTACCAGGAAAGCGACACCACCACCAATTTCATGTACACGATTTTCCCCATAAAATTTGAAGCCTGGGGGGAGGCAAATGTATTTTTGGACCACGTGAGTTCTTCATCCAGGGTTCAGAAACACATATCATGTCTAAACATCATGTCTAAACCCTCTTCCTGGATATAGTTGTGGATTTTAGTAGCATGCCTATTTAATGAGCAGGCATTTAAAAGAGACATTTTAAAGACTGCAGCTTCTAAGGATTTAGCTATAGGCCTAGTTTGCTGCTTGTCCTTTAGTTCAACATTGGCAAAGTCACCATCCTGCAGTCTAAGGTAGGATCACAGAGCCTTCTAAAATCTGCACTTTAATATGAATAGGGTTGAGTGTATCGTGACATGCATTTTTGTGAGAATCTGATTGCTGACAAGCTGTTTGGCAAGGATTGAAGGTTTTGAAAATTGTGGAACATCCAAATAGGATGTACCGGCAGGAGCGGCCGCTGGGATAAAATTGAACAACATGTGTGAAACATGTGGCGTTTGACGTGTTAAATTCGTCCTGGTCAGCAATATACTTTTCTATTAATCTCTCGTGCCGACATTTCTGTGCAGCGAGTAACAAGGCAAGCTCAGGGTAACTAACGTCCAATAGTTAGGGGGAATAGGCAGTAGAGCGCAAACCAAGAGTATAGTCTCACCTGCGGCAATTTCGCTATCTAGCCCCAAGGGAGCCTGGGAATTGAAGTCCTGCTACAGAGTGTTAACCTCCAATTACGAGATTGCAAAAACGTGGGAGTGATTTATCTCTCTACAGTCAACTCGCAGGAATGTAGATTTCAATAATGCAATACAGTAAGCGACACACCCAGTCAAAAGGCTCAAAACACTCGAGCAATTCAATACACTGAATTTACATGACAAGAACATTTGTACCTAGAACTAAAGTTGTCACTATATGTGTAACACACATTACAGGGGCAGCTATTCATCTAACTGAAATTGTGTTCACCGTTTTAATTAATGGTACATTTCCAAATGATGTGCCAGTTCCATTGCACAATATATACATTTGACAAAATTGTAGCTTTTTCTCAAGGGTAGCACGGGAGGGTGGAGGGATTAAGCACGTGGAAAATGCAGGATGGGCAAGAGGGAGAAAGGAGGATGGGGCAGGGGTCGGATTGTGGGGGACGGAGCATGGAGTACAGGGAAATAACACGTGGGATGTAAAGTGCAGAGAAATCACTGGCGTAGGACCAGTGGAGAATGAAGAAGAGGTATGAGGTACATGGGGGTGAAAGATGCATGAAGGTGCACAAGTGAAGAACAGCGTTACCAGCAGCCAGCAGCATAAACGGGGAGCATGTCGAGGGTGAAGCAATAAAGGGGGAGAAAGGGCATAGAGTGAAGGTGCATGATGGGGAAGGAGAAGGATGTAGCAGGAGGGGGACAATGAGGTGTGAGAGCAAAGGGGGGGGGGGGCAGTAGAAAGCTAATTGGTAGGGAAGACATAAGGGTTGTACAACGCTGCTGGAATGGCAGTTGTGTAGTAAACCTTTAAATGCGGATCATTTGGGGGAATAAGCACACATCCTGGATGACCTCTTGGCGACAGGCGGGTGGGTTGGCAATAGAGAATGACGGATTCCCAGAGAGAAAAGAGCCCTGAGAAGAGGGACAATATGCACACATGGGAAAGTTATTCATTGGGGACATTTTATTGTTGGGTACTGTCTATGGTTAAGGAGTGTTTACCTGCTGTAAGATATTGTCCACTGTTCCACAATAAATGGACTTGGGTCTGTGATATATCTGCAGTATACAATTAATCTGGTTATATTTAATAATTTAATATGCATAATTCTCTCAAATGGTGTAAAGAAAACTCTTTCGTAAGGTGGGTCCTTTATTCATTATTGTCCTTCAAACATTTGTGTCAACACCTGTTTCACTCTGCTGGCTTCTTCAGTGCAATATGAAATAGGTATATAAATGCTTAATCCCGCAAAATGGAATGCTATAAGTTTAGGATGGAAAGGCATTTTCTTTTTTTTTTAAAAAGGGCACTGGTGAGTGTGTAATGTTGGGATGCATGTATAGTGTCTCAGCCATACCCAAAGGTTCAGGCTGAGAAAAGTCTATAAGCACGTACCATCATGGAAGGGATTGAGGTTTGCCCTGAAGAAGGTGCATGTGTTGTTTTAGTTATGTTTGACATGTAGTAGATACTTACATATAGCAACACAGAAATAGCCAAACACGTATTAATGTTGTGGTTGCAGAGGTGATAGATAGGGCAGCATTATTGGTCCTGTGTTTCGTTGTTGTATCCCTAGTTATGTTGTGTAGTAAGATTTGCGGGAAGAGCTGAAACGGGTTGAATGTGGAATCAGAAAGGTGCTGTGGTAGAAGCGAGGTCAGTGTGTTAATATGGCACACGTGCCGCCTTATTGGATGTTAAGGCCTAATACACGATGAACAAAAGAGAACAGAGGCCCTGATGCAGCGCTGCAGCTCTGTATTAGGTCTGCTTCAAAAACAAATCCCCTTTCCCGTTCCCCAGGAGAGAATCCAAGGTCTAAGCCACCCATGGTACACAGATAAGCACTAATATTATCCTGCTGCAAGATTGGAATGTTAGTTGAAGCAAGAGCAGGAAGGGATACGCCCTTTGAAGAATGCATTCATGAGAATAGGGCATGAGGTCTTGTGATGCCAAGAGGCCAGGCAAATAGTTAAAACACTACTGCCTCCACGGAAGAGTGGTCTTCCCATTCGAATTGCAATCACACTTAAAAACAAACACCAACCAGTCCCTGAAATTCAGACTTGAAAGTGGTGCCCTAGTCATGCCATTATCAGGCACCTGGGTCTAGAAGGATTTAAGATGGGAGCTGTGTCTGGAATGTTCTGTGATTTGGGATAGGAGGAGCAGAGGTGATGCCAATCCATTTAGTAGAAGGTTGGGGTTGCACTTGTTTGTGCTGTGGCATCTGGTATAATGAAAAGGTTGATTGTTTTATCAAAGCAGAGTTTGCCTCGCCAGTTTATTTTGAATGTGTCTGAAATGGTCGGGTGCACATCACCTGACGGTCTCAATATATTAGTGTGTCAATAAGGGAAACAGGCCAATCGCATACCTGGATTTGCTTGTGACGATGTAGCAGGCCATGTGTCTAGGGGACTGGGTTTATATTGGATGTGGCCAATTGGTCAAGATACTATAGGCAGATATTAGCATGTTCTATATGTGGTAGCCAATGAAAGGTGGGGGGATAACATTGTAACCTTCATATTCAAATTCTGTGGTTTTCCGCTACATAACATGTAACTTCATAAGATGTGACAAGCACTCTGTCAGCTTGGTTCTACAGGACCATCTGAGATTTTTCTGCATGTAAGGAACCATGCAGATGTGCAGTGGTTATTCGGCCTTTTGGATTATTTTTACTGTTCAGTGTTTGGGTTGCCGTTTTTCTTTAAAGTAGTTATTATTAATAATATCAATACATTACTCTTGTTTTGGATGGATTGATTTGAATATGTTTTTGTTGCACTAGACATAATGTCAGTCACCAGTTCATTAGTAAACTGCAAAACAGCTCATTTACTCTAGTGTGTTAAGATGTTTGTAGTTTTCTCTCATGGGTTGATCTCACCTAAGAGGGACAACTGCTTTTGGTGGAGTATAGATATGGATAGTCTTCTGGAGAACCCCACCTGCTACAAGGAGCCAACAACTGCAAAGCGGATGACATCTCGAGTGAACACTATGCAGAAGAAAATCCCTTGCAGGGGTCTAAAACCTCTGGTAAGGCGATGGAAAAACTCTTTCAAATAATGAAGCTGATGAAGGATACAAACAAATACTATCTCATTATACAATAAAGGTGATAAGGAATATTCCAATAGGCTTGAATTCCAAAGGACAAGAAGGAAACCAACAACAGGAGATAAAAGGGGAACTTCAAGTGAGTGTAATAAGGTAAGTGTATTAAGGTTGGAAAAACACAAGAAAGTACAAGTGCAAACATGGGGAATATAAAGTAGCAATGAGAACGTAGATGAAAGTACTAGTAGCGTTTTTATACGAAGAGTCAAGGAATCAAGAGGAACTGGAATTCTGATATTCTGATCATTGGTTCCATCTTGGGTGTTGCATGGACTCTAGCACCATATTGCGTGAGTATGTGAAGACAATAACTGCTAACATCCGGTCCTGCAAAAGACACACCATTGCAGCAACCTTCAGGGAGTTGGTTAAGACATCCCTGTTATGTAATGATTAGTGTTGAGTAAGCGACTTACAAGAAGCTTGTAACCTGAGTGATCAAGCTGCTTGTAGATGCCTACTAGCCATTAAGCATTATGTAACGTGAAAACATCTTCACAGCCTACACACATATTACAAATGAGCTGGTGACAACCATTGACTTATTGATTTGAGAAAAGAATGACTATTTGCGTCAAAGCATCAGCAAAAGAATCTAATGGGTGCCATGTTATTTCAACGCCCCAAATTACTTTGTTGTATTTTACTTCAAAGAAATGACTTCCAACATTAGCTTCGATGTTTATTTTTTTTTATTTTGAGGGGTCCACATACTGTGCCTTCCCCTTGACTATTACCCTTACCCCAAACCCCTCATCACCCCTTTTTAACCTCTTATTTATCTACATTTATCAAAGTCATTTTGAAGTAATTACTTCGAAGTAAATTACTGCCACGTAATTGCTGTCACTAAAACACAGGAATACCATCAGATGCTATTGTTAATCACATACTTTCCAGTACCCTGCATTGCTAAATATCTATCAAACCTACACTTTATCAATGCATTTCTATGGCAACCTCCCCATTTCTACAACAGAACCAAAGGCACTCATCAGGCCTCTCCTACATGACAAAATAGATTGAGCATGTTAATTCATATATTATATTTCCCTGAAGAAGCTTGAAGATCAATGCATGTCTTGTCACATGGGGGAGAAGATAAGTATTGTCTATGGAAACTTACGAAAGAAGGTTGTTTTCTTGATTATTTATGAGAATTAAAGATATGAATTAATTGAATATAAGCTTTTTAACTCAATACCCCAGAACCAGTGCAGGCCCAAGTCAAATTATGTGTTAACAGAGTATCAGATTGGGCTCTCACAAATGGGATTATCAAACCATCCATCCCTGCTTAGTCAGCAGCTGAGGAAGTGTAAAATCAATCAGTGCTGTACCCTGCATTTAATCATGTGGACATTGTGCTTAGTTATGAAGAGTGTGGGATGTCTTAACCCACTTTTGCTCTGCCATGCAGCATCCCTGTGTTCTAATGGTGCCAGAAACATCTAAATGGCCGCAAAACCCTTGTGCGCGCCAAAACCTCTGAAAACCGCACTCTGCAAAACACAAAAAGATGGCTGCCAAAACTACCATGCATGTTGCCAGTGGTAGAAACGAGATCTCACTCCTGAAATATGTCACTGGGTTCCACAACAAGTGAAAATGGGGTACAGAGGGAAAAGCAGTGCTCTGCTAAAGGAAATCCAAAACTCTTGCTTTAAATCTTTTTTCTTTGTTGCTGAAACTGCAAAATGCCGGCACAAAACACCCTTAAACATCGATAATTCTGGCTGGGTGCTACAATTCACTTAGTTCAAGAAATCATGGTGAACATACAATGTTCTGAAAAGCTGAAAGCATCAAAGAAACATCCACAGCCAAAGTTGCCTGCCTGTGGAATCTGTCAAAATCTGGGCGCAGTACCCTTGGCCGCCTGAATGACAGCTGTCAGAAGCCTGCAGGATAAACTTTAAACCTGTACAAACTGAAATCAAATGGTTGAAATCTAAGTGGCCTGTTACTGAGAGTGACCTATGCTGTAACTGTTTAATCGCATGGTTTCGAATCCGGAATAAGCGTTCTAGCTGCCTGTTTTGAAATTACAAGCTGGTTTTAAGCAAAGGAGAAATGCAACAGAAATAACATTAAATTCAAGCCTGACTAAAAGCAACCAAACTAGTATAACAGCTTCCCCCACAGAGGCAACGCCTCTCCCTTCTGCTTCTCTCCACCAGGAAATCACACCTAAGTGATGATTATAGGGTGGGACAAGAATTTTGTCTGCAGGGGGAAGGAGACAATGGACATCCTCCAGCTCAAAAGCATGCCAAGTGTGAAGTGTCGTAAATGGCCTGGGCCCAGGAGGAACTGGGATGACACTGTTTCTGAACTGCTGAGAGACAGAAGGAGGTAGAGACAAACAACCACGTGTTGCTTAACAAGGACCAAAGACACATTTTAAAAAGACTGATAACTTACTACGTAAAATTGTCAAAAACACAGAAATAACAGCATTGTTAATGTAAATATTGGCTGCACATTTTAAAAGGTGCCAGAACTCTGTGACATGTTCTCGGAAGAAACAGCGGAAAATGTGATATTACGCAAAATGTATTTTTGATAGAAGCATGAAACTTCATACACTTATGCCCATGTTCAACGTGTACATTTGTACACATTTTCTGATAAACTGGACATTGTGTTCCTGATAAAAAGGGCACAACTCAGTGGAAAGCAGACACAAGATCCTACAGCGACAGGGTATTGTGGAGTACCTGCTACTCAAAATATGTGATCTATATATGTGGTTGTTATAGAGGTTGCATATGTGTAAATATGTATTGTTTCAAAAGTAGATTTTGTGTTCAAGAGGATAGGGGTGGACTCTAGGCCTCATAAATTCACACAATTAAGGTGACACCCTGTTTTTTTCCTCCTACCAAGGCAGAGAGGAGACCCTGACCAATCCCTGGCAAAGGGGCATGCTTAGGATAAACCAGCACACACACCCCTTTATCATAAGCATGAATAGAGACAGCTCAGCACTGAAAAAAGACAGAGAGATTCACCCACTATCCCGATGCTGGCAAAGCACCCTGCAGCAGAATTATCCGTCTTACTTGCTCCAGACTCCAGAAACTTGGCAATGCAGAAAGGCCCATTATATAGCTGAACCGTTCTCAGCTAGGCCTTAAATTCCAGAACCAGAATCCCACCACCAAAGGGGAGCATCAAAATAGATACAGCCATTGCAGACCCAATCCAGTCCTGTGCCCTGCTGTGAACAGACCCAGTCCAGTCTGGTGTGCCCCAGCAGTCTGTCCTGACCAGAATCCCTGACCAGAATCCCTGACCAGAATCCCTGATGGTTCCGTTTGAAACATATCTAGTGAGTATCCATACATAGAACTGTGTCACTAGCATATGTACTGTCCATAGTTAATCCCTATCATAAACCCATCCTCTTTTGTCTTCAGAACCTGATATTGTTAGGAGTATTTTTGAATTGTCAGAACTTTTCTTGCGCTGAACTTCTCTTATTTGTATTCTAAAAATCTTAAGTCAATAGTGTTGTGAGTAACTAAAGTGAATCCCAGAAAGAAATTGAGTATCCACCATGTGAAGGGTTCTCTGGCCAGGAACTGATGGAGATTCATGTGTGGCATTCTCTTTTTCTATAGTCATAATCTAGTGTAAGGAATCCCATTTGTCTTTTAAAAGTGCATTCCTGTTTTCCATTTTTGCGCCTATCTCGAAAAAAAACGACCTCCACTAAAACGTTCATAACTTCCTCCATCCACAGCTTTAATTTGCATCAAAAACTGCATCCCAAATCCATATGGTTCTACCGTAATCGTGATTACCACGCACTGAAAAGTTTGACGCAAATTTTGTTTTAGGGAAATTCTGACACATGTAAAACAGCTTTTGATTGCTCCCTACCTCAGTTTCAAGATTTCACATTGCTTCTTAGTATTAAATAATTGCTAGTGTTTGTCTGTAACTATCTAAAGCGGCTCCCATAAGAATTTAAACAATTTCAGCAATTTAAACCATATTTAGTGTTTTTACCCAATCCATTCTCAAGATAACTTTAAAACCATTCTGACCACTTGCCAATCAATTCTATTTTTCTCTTGTGTTGCTGGGGGGAAATTGGGATTGATATTTTGTTTGAATTCTGCCATTCCTGAATACCTGCTCTCTCTCCTCTCATATCTTTACATTGCCTGTTGGGGGGGGGGGTGAGGGGTGTGCAGGAGGAAATAGTAAGCACACTGCTATTTGATTTGAACACACACACAAAAGTATTATTTCTGTGCTGAATTTGTTTGCCCACTATTGTTCCTTGTGCATTAAAGAGATTGCTTAGTGTTACATCACCCCATTGTTGATTAGTCTATACCCATTAAACATAGTGTGATTAATTTGTAACTACATAAATAAATATTATTTTATCTTTGCAAACCAGACTGATTCCTGGTTCAGTGTGACCGGGGGGGGGGGGAGGCTGTTCCAGGAGCGGGGCGTGATATGAGTGGGACATAGTTCAGAATAAAAGAACTTTTAGACACAAATAAATAAGGATTTTAGTTGTGCATTACATGCAAGGCGTTGACTTAGGTGAAGTGCCGGATTGAAATCACTTACAAGAGTAAGTTGTTCCTTACTTCCTTTATATAAGCATAGTTTTTTACTTGGCCCAATGGAGCAAGCTAGGACGTCTTTTTTCAGTATTGGTGTGACAGAGGGCTTGGTCGGTTGCATAAGCCACTGTAGCTGAATAAAACTATATTTTTGCAGTTTGTTATAAAAGGAGCACAAATACCCTCCATTGCCGTTACGTGAGGTGTACGGCAAGGGTGTGCCCACGCCACCCTTACTATGTATTTTGTGTGGAAATTAGGGAAGTGAATGGATATAGTCTGCATCGTTGGATGTCGAACAAATACAACTTTTACAACATTGCTCCTGACTGCAGATTAATTGGTAATCTTGGCCCAAACTGAAATTGCCCCAAATAGGTTGATGCATGCCTTCATCAAGTTTTGTCATGATCATTGTTGGAACATCAATTCAGAAAAATCGAAAAGTTAGTGAAGTTAAGGTATTTATGGCAAATGGTGCATACCAAGTGAGGGTAGGTTTATTTGAGTATCGGGTGCACATTTTGTAGCAATTTGTTTTGCTGAGTTCTCTTTCCTGAGCTCATAAACCATCAGACCAAAATGCATCAATCCTCTTCTGTAATTATGACCCTCAATTGGAAAATTGGCAGTACATCAGCTGACAAAGTAACAAAGGTCTTCATCTAAAATCAATCAGCTGAAGGCCTCTACAGCAGTGAGGTCTGCGGACTGAGAATCAGCAAGTGGTTTAAGTCAACTGAAAACAAGCTCTTAAAAGTCTTATGGGACTGTGAAGCCACAAAAACAACATCATTGCACGTGAGACTTAAGTAGACAGAATATTGCATAAGCTTCTCCTCAAGGGAGCAATGACCCGATTCAAAATGTGGAAGTCTGCAGGGCTCTCCTTCTGCCACAATACTGTCTGCATTTTATATCCAGGACCTGTCCACGTGGCTTAGAGACAGGAGGAAAGCCCTGTACAAAATTGCAAAGAATAGCTGGATAACAATATCTTCAAGCATTCCAGCAGCAGCCTGAAGCAACGTAAAATCTGATCTTTGTTGGCTTGTTTTTTGTGTATTCAATTAATTTCAATAGGACCTACTCCTGAGCACTTTGTAATCATTAATGAACTGCTGCAAGTTAAGAAATTATAGCAAAAATACAACAGAATACATATTGTGTAAATGGCGCCATTATTCGCATAGCTCTGGTTTCTTGAAGATGTAGGCCCTCATTACATGTTTCCTGCCGGTAATACCAGCAGGAAACCAGCAAATTGACCTACAGTTACTGGCACCTGATATCCCAGTATTACCTGTATATGGGTGCTGGCAAGGGTTATACCAGTCTGTTTTTTGCCAGTGGGGGCCTGATTTACTGCCAGCTTCCAGGTATATCAGGTAACCCCCACCAGCAAACCCGTAGTTTGGCAGTGCAGTAAAAGTGTTGGTAACGGATTTGCCACATTTGTACCAGCACTTTTGCCAAGCCGCCAAACTTGTATTTACCTCCTTAGACAAGTATTTGATGTACATCAGAAGGCTGTAATGCTCTATTCTAAGAATCAAAACTGCCCAAAAAAATGCAATGGCTTCTGATTCTGCCACCCACGTAATGATGAGGGCACAGCATAAATCAATAAAAGATGTCATCAAGAAAATGAAAGCGCTATCTTCTGATTCATTATTATGTGTTTTGTTAATTGCAATAGTTTATAATACTTAGGTGCTACCAGATCTGGTGTTGTGCCATCAGTTTGTTTGTAAAAAATACAACAGAAGACAGGAAAGACAGAAAAAGAAAAAACAGAAAACCAAACAGAAAGAACATGCAATGATGTTCCAGAGTAACACATTGTGAAAGTTCAACATACCTGCACGTTGCAGGACAAAATAAAGCCATCCCGTCCCAAAATATACTAAACTTTTCATGGTCGGAAGCAATGTCTAATAACAACTGTTTTGCCACTGCTCTGGGCAGCCCGAGTGGAATGCGACAGGTCACATGATTACTGCAACAAAATACATGAAAGTATTTTGGAAGTCCGGAGGAAAAGCACTGCAATCTTGGTAGAAAGCATGCGATCACACGTTTCGGGGTAATCATCAACCCTGACTTGGGAGCTTTGCTCAACCTTGCCGTGTGCCTCTTCTCTGCACCCTGGGATCCTTGCCTTTGCTCAATTTGTGGTATAATATCCCACATACTATTAGCACATTGGGTAAACCAGGGGTTGCACTCTGTTCTTCTTTACGATTTCTGTATGTGGCGCCTTCCCAACATGGCCATTGTTTATGCCTGGCCAGCTCCCACTCCCATTGGTTGGCCTCTCCTACTTCAGCCAATCAGGCCAACGGGGAGGCGGGAGCCGGCCTGTTTTGATTTAAGGCCTGTGTTGGAGGCCCTGTCTGCTCCCGGGTCGCTGCAAAGGTGACCTTTGCACTCCCTCACATGTGCATCACAGTCGTGCCTTCAATGAACTTGTACCTCTCCAAACTCTTGGTCAATTTGTCAACTCCACTTACTGACCACACCCGACCCATTGGCCGTCACCTCCCGCTTCTTGTCACCCTGTCCCGCATGCCCATAGTCTGCGTGTCTATCGTGCGCTTACCCTTTTCTAGCTGTGTGTTTAAATCTAGATGTACATCTCTCACTGGATGTGATCTGAAACTAACGGCATCCCTGCATTGAATGTTCTGCCCTTGTACTATACTGTCTGCATCTTTTTTAATCTCATTGGCCCAGTGATTGCATTGTGGCACTCTAGCCCTATGTTACCAATGCGTTCTACCCCCTCACGCCCCCCCTTTTTTTCTCCACGTCACCTTGGCATTTTTTTTCCTTTCACTTCACATTTTCCCAGCCTATTTATCACCACATCATATGATGTAGCCGCCTATAAAATGAGTTCCGGCTTTTCCAATTCATGCTCCTGGACTTACTATTTGTAACTGTATGTCGTGATGTAGCCGCCCGTACCATGAGGCCCAAATTATCCATTTCATGCTCCTGGACTTCCTATTTGCAACTGTATATCATGATGTAGCCGCCCGTACCATGAGGCCCAGCTTTTCCATTTCATGCTTCTGTACTTAATATGTGTAACTGAATGTTGCACTTGGTTATTATGCACTTGTTATTGTTGTAACCATATTCTTAAATTAAAGCGCCCAGATGCCCCTGGGTCCGGTGTGCTATATAAATTCAAACATAAAATAAATAAATAAAATAAAATAAATTAAGTAACACATGTGGGACGGGCTCCACGTTATCTGAGAATAATGCTGGACAACTTGTACAGAATAAATTATCACCCGACTGAGATTTCATAAATGAAAGAAAAAAGACATCGTGGGTAAATGGGCAAATCACACAGCTGTCTTATAAGTGCACATGCAAACTGGGTATGGTTGAACATATTATCGACTTGTTCTCCTTTTGCACCCATTACTATGTTTGAGAAGCACTGGTTGGTTCCCATTAATCGGGCAGAAACCATTATATTGTTTTCACATTTAGATATCCAATCTGAGCTATATAATTTTGTAAGGAAATGGCCCAGAATGTCGCCCTCACAATTGCGATGGCCGAAATACCTGACTTTTTTTTAAACACCCCCTTTACACCACATATATATGTGGGTGGTATGGGATATTATAGTAATATGGGGCAGCTACAGGGGGTCTCCCCTTGCATATCTATGTGGTGTAAAGGGGGTTTAATAAAAAAAGAAATGAAAAGTTTGCATTTTCGTCCGTCACAATTATGTGTGGTCGCAGTGATCACATAGATCATTTTGTAACATAATGCAGTCGAGATTGTTACATATATGGACATCATGTTGAAGTCCCCCTAATCAGGAGGCTTCAACATTCTTTAGATCAGCTGTTTGTCATGATATTATCGCATCACGCCCTGTTTTGTTATTTCAATGATTGTACTTTTTATATGTGTTTTAAGTTGTATGGCCTATGGATGCATACGTCTAAATGAACCAAGTGTTGATGGGGGAAGACAGGAAGAGAAGGAACATGGGTAGTGTAGCAGAGGGAATAGATTCAGGAAGCGGAGCATCGGGATAAGGAAGCAGGCTGATGTCACGTGGCAGTAAGGAGCAGAGAGAGATGCAAGGGGACAGTGTAGACAAGAATGCTGTGCAAGTAAGACAGAGGAATGAGCACTAGGGGTAAGAACACAGGCAGAAGGTGCATGGGTGGGACATTTGGAGGATTGACAAAGCATTACCAGCAGCAATTAGCCAAGCATGGAAGAAGGATCATTGTGGATGGAACGATTAGGTGAACAGGATATGATATGGCATTTATGGCATTTATGATAAGGCAGTCCGGGGCAATCCCTCCTCAGTTGAAAGCTGCAACAGTGACCCCTCTCTTAAAGAAGCCATCACTTGACCCCACTGTTCTTGCTCACTTTCGTCCAATTTCTCTTCTTCCCTTTTTTGCTAAGCTGTTGGTGTCCTTGGTGTCCTCTTTACTCTCTTTATTCTTGGAATCTTCCTCTCTTTTTGACCCTGCGCAGTCCGGCTTTAGACCTGGCAGAGGCACAGAGAGTGTCCTAGTCTCTGTCCAGAACAAAATGGCCAGACTGGTGGAATCAAGGGGTGGGTGCCCTGATTCTACTAGATCTCTCAACGGCTTTCCACACTGTAGACCAATCTATCCTGTTGTCCCGTCTTGCCCAGATGGGTATATCCGGTCAGGTACTAGTTTGGTTCACCTTGTTCCTGGCGGATCGTGCTAAGACTCTCTCTATGCCACCTTTTCTATCTACCCCCGCCATTCTATCCGTGGAGTTCTGCAGAGTTCTTCCCTATCTTCGATTCTTTTTTTGGGCACTAGTTTGTCTCATCCGCTCCTTCGGTGTCATATGTTGCCTGACTGCGGTTGCTAAGTGGATGAAACACAACTGGCTCAAACTGAGGGAAGACAAGACTGAGGTCTTGGTGGTGGGGTGTCCTCTTGATCCTTCACTCTGTGTCTTGTGGCCTGTTTCTTTCAGTGCCCTCCACATTCCTCCGGGGAAGGTGAAAAATCTGCGTGTAACACTATCGGCTTCTCTCTGAATAGCCAGGTTGCAGCTGTTTGTCAAACAGGATATTTGCAGTTCAAAGTCCTGACAAAAGTGCTCCCTGTGATATCTGAGGCCCTGCGTCTGCAGGTTGTAGCAGCTCTTATTCTATCCCGGCTGGACTACTGCAACTCTCTGTATCTGGCTCAACCGAAGGAGCTTATTCAAAGACTGCAGTGCCTGCAAATCTTGGCCACGAGAGAAGCTACTGGCTCCCCTTATGGAGCCCATATATCTCCAGTTTTATGATGCCTCCATTGGCTGCCTGTGAGTCAACGCATCAGATTCAAGGCCCTGTGCATTGTTCACCGGGCTGTACATAATCCGGCAACAGAGTATCGCCGGCCCAAGTTTGCGTGCTACTGTCCCAACCGTCAGCTGCGTTCCCCAAATGCTGACCTGCTTATCGTGCCCGCCTATCGACGAGCACGGATAGGAGTTCAGGCTTTTTCCGTGGCAGCTGCTATTTTGTGGAATGAGCTGCCACTACCCATAAAGAAACGATCTAATCAGCTAGCTTTCAGCAAAGCGATCAAGACATTTCTTTTTTAATTGTCTGCCTTCTTTTTGTCTTTCCTGCTATGGACGCTGCTCTCTCTCTAGCACCAAGATATCCTCGGGTGGCCATTGCGCTTAAGAAACGCCCATAACATAACATGACATAACATAACATGTATAACGCGCCTATAGACAGGTGTTTCAAGTATCTATGCAAAGAACACTGATGGGAAAACCCTCAGCAAAAGAAAACTGGAAGGAAGGTGCACAAATGTAGGTAGTGCTGGGAGAAAGGTAAGTGGGGGAATGCTCAGGAAAAAAGGAGCAGCTTCGAGGCAACCATACTTGAGCTCAAACAACCCCCGCCACAAAAAAACAAAAACATCATTGCAAGGAGCGGTACTGTATACATGAATGAGATAGATCGTAGGGAAGATGCACGTGTGTGGTTGCAATATTGAAACAAATGTCAACAGAGGGAACAAAATAATGGTGAGTAGTGGTCAAAGCACAGGAAGTTAATAGAATGGGAGAAAACTTTCAGGGACAAGAGCATTAGGAAAACTAAGGTGCACGACACACTATTTTAAGGGGAACTGGGTGAGAAGTCATATGGTATCCCCAGCTATTTGCTGGGTGCGTTCTGTGTGCAACATCTCATGCCAAGTTACTGAATATTCATTAGTGGCACTGCCATTTTAATTACCTGCACAAACATAAACCAAGAGATGGTAATTCCAGGACATCTTACTGGGTCACTTTTTTACTTTCCTCACTGCCTCTCCACCCCCATGGACAGGCTGCTACCTTTTTCTAGCTCTCAGGATTGATTGACAGCAGAGGTATCACATATCTGAAAGGATGATTGACAGTGTTAATTCTTTCAAGTCATTTTATGCAGCAGAAATGCAAACCACATTGCAGTCGGTCAACGGGCAGGATGTCAATATGACCAGCAAACTAGACAAACTTAGTATTTGCTGAAAACTAGAAACTAAAATGTAATGTGCCTATTACAGAACCAATACCAGATGCAATTGATCAGTCTGAAAATGGCATACTGTACTTCAGCCAGCAGCAATTTCACAACAGATTCCAGTGAGGTAGGCGTGCAAAGGTTGTGTGAATGCTGTCTCTTTACAGGTCACACCAATAGAGAAAGTCCGATTAGTACAGTCTTTCTGTACATTCTTCCTTTCAAGTTTCAGAACAGTCACAACAACATGGTGTTACTGCCCTCAGCCCATTGCCCTTGGCATAGAAGAGGCTGAACAAAGTGAAGGAAGTTCCACAGTATTGTGGATTGTGGTTCAGCAAACTATATCTTGTAGATCTAAAAAAATAAATCATAGTCGGTGAAAACTCTTATTCAAGTTTCCAGTATAAAGGAACAGGAAGGCTTTCTATTGTACGAAAGAGAGGATTGACAGAGATCGCTTGAAGTGGTTATGAGGAAGGAGATTTCGTGAAACATCATTCTAACATGAATTGTCTGCTGGTTTCGGCTATTATCCCTTTAATGTCTTTAATGCTCTCCAAAGACTTATGGATGTCTGCTTTCCCGCTTAGCCTTCCTCTGTGTTATCTCCTCAGGACAGAAGGAGAAGTGAAGCAATGCATGCTGGGGTATATCCTTCCAAAGTAATCGCTTGTACTTTATGATGGCCTGCACATGGGCCTCCAAGGTTACTGGTTTTAGAGCCAGTGAACATTTGAAAATCCTCCCTTTCCAATGGCTTTTTATATATTGAGACAATTTAGAACTTTTTCTGAAGGTGATAGTTTAATTGAAAATGTTGTATTTCTAAGAGTTTTAGGGCACGGACACTTGCTAAAAAGATGTATATTGCCAAAAACTACAAACACAATTGTGTATTACTAGCATCAAGCAATAGAGAGAAATATGCTTGGTACAAAAGAGCATTTGATTAGGGCATTCCTTTAAAGATTAATATATAAATAAAGCTAAGGACATGCTGTCTTGCACTGAGCACACGTTTATTGGCCACTCGAAATGTGGTCACATGCTGATCTTGGCCACAACCAAGGCACCCAGCATAGTTGGCTCTTCCTTCAGCACAGTTTTTGGCCACAGTCATTTAGACCCTACTATGTAGAACATCCTTTGATTGGCTAGTCTTGTCAATACTGCTTGAGGGATCCCATGCTCACTTAATTAGCTGCTGATTATATATCTTTAGACACTACAACGATACAAGGCACCACTCCAATATGGCCGCTGGCTGCCTTGGGTAGCACGGGATGTTCTGGGTCACGTGTAGTAATTCCTCACTGTACTATCCCGGCTCACGCCGGGTGCGGATAGCTCAGCAGATGCCACCATCAAATACTGTGAGGTAAGGAAAGGATAAGGCATACAGTGCTGGCCTAGAAATTTCTCAAACTAGAAGCGCACTATTTTCTCCAGCATGGAATGCTTGACATGTTCTGATGCATGCCTTATTTGTTTTCCTCGTTGTAATTGTGCCACAAGATGAGATATTAAACAGAGACACATCTTTCCGGTTTTGGACTCGTGTATAGGTTATGCTTACCCTTTGATACATTTGTTTAATCATCAGCAAGGAAGTTGTGTAAAGAATTATGATTTAGTGCTCGCAATGGTCTTTGGCTTGGTTTTGCACTGGTGGACTCTTGCAGGGATCCTGAGTCATCCACTGAATTGACTCCTTTAGAGGTCCACCCAGCACCCTTGCACCTCCCTGGCCCTCATGCCCTCGGCCATGCACTGGCCCTCCATTCACAAATGCTGAGCTAGAGAGTTTGGTGGAAGTGATGACGGAATCACATCAGGGCTCCTCTGCCAGCAGGTTTGGTTGTGCATTGTCATACATGTCAATGTCTGGTTATGTGTGCACCACACTATTGGCATGCTGTGACACATGTAGGCACTTCACTGGTCATGCGATTTTGGGATGTCCAAAAAGGACAGCAGACTCAGGAGACTGTACGGCACTAAACCCTCTTAAGCCATTGGCAGTTTGTCACATTCTGCGACAGGATCTGCATTCTCAGGCTCTATTCACTGGACATTAATTCATAGTTCCACAATACCTCAGATGCTCCCCTTTCACAGGTGGCATTTGTTTCTCAGTCTGCCCTTCACCCTCACCCTCACCCTCACCCCTATTGTTCATCTTTATCCCCAATCTTTGTATGTTTCCATCAATGTGCCTTCCATGCTCTCTAAGCCTTCTGCCCTTGTTTTCTGTCCTGCTCTATCTGTCTTCCTCTCTTCACCCCCTTCTCTCTGCCCTTACCCACTGTAACAGTCCCCATATCTAGCCCCATATCCCCACAAGCCACACTCCTCCATGATCCCCTATTCCTCTCTCACTCTCTCTCTCTGCTCCACAGCTGCACATTCATCAATTTGTCTCCTCTCTCCCTCCTGCCTTCTTCTATCCTCCACAACTCCCATACTTGTACTTCCACTCCCCAATCCTTCCCCTCCTCACTTGGTGTCCCTTTCCCTCCCCTGCATCCAAGAATGACCCAGAGGTACACGTGACACCTGACGGTGGTTGTGCATAACTTGTATGTCTGCAATCAATGGCCCAGATTATGCCTGCCTCCTAGGGGAGACTGACCCCTGTGTCCAGTGTGCATAATGTGATGTGGTGGAAATGTGTTTGCTTCACAGCCAGTGACTGCGTTGCTAATTAGTTGTGATGTATTTGCAATCATTGTTGACCATGCCATGCTCTTTGATATGGCCTTCTGGTTGTTGTCACTGGGTGGACGATGGCTGTCAAGTTACCTTGTTGCATATGGGACAAATCAAGCTGTTTGTTTATCATCATGCAATGCATGTCTTTTCAAGCTAAGAATGTTGTTTCAGATGAAATGCTGTGGATGCGAGTCAGGTGTGTACCTTTTGTAGGTACGTTCAAGGCACTCAGGGGGGAACAGGTTGAAGTGTAATTGGTGGGAGGGAGGCTGTCACTGTATGGGGTGTTTTTAATAGTGGCCTGAAGTGAGCAGGTACAGTTGCATGGGTGCGGGGACCAATGGTGATGAGAGGCTGGCGAGTCAGTTCTTGCAGTTTTTGCATGTCACTCAGGGCATTACAGGCTGCGATGTCATTTATGGGAGGGAGGCTGTCACTGGGTGGGGTGTTTGTAATTGTGTTGGCCAAAGGTGGGCAGGTACAACTGCATGTGTGCGGGGACACATGGTGATGGGAGGCTGGCGAGTCTGTGCTTGCAATTTTTTCATGTGTCATGCCTGCCACATGGCATCCTGTTCACAAAGCTTTTCAGGGTGTGTCGACCCTTGTTGGAAGTCCACTCCTGGCGCTTCTTTTCTGTCTGGGGTTGCACCCCTCAGACAACTCCACACCCAGAACATCATTGCAGGCCATGTGGGGATGGCATGGTTGTCTCCCGCAACACGGTGGGAGTTGCACACACGGTCTCCAGGCACACCATGTAGTTGTTGCAACATCTATCATACATGGCACACAAGCAGCTATTTAGACACCTACTGACATCTGCTCAGTGTCTCTCAATGCTCCCTTCAGTTCCCAGCTCATTGGTCCCAATTCAGTCCAGTACCTCTGGGCTGTGCCTTCCCTTCTCTTGCCTGTTACCTGTCTGCCAGTTTCATTGACCTCCATTTGTCATTCCTTTCTCTTGTCTGCTTGTCTCTTTTCTGCCTGTTGCATGTGTGCCCTGCCTTCTTCTATGACTGCTGCCTGTTTGCCCAGCTGCTTTCTATCGGATCCTGTCTTCACTGCGATTGCTGAGAAGTTCGCCTTCTGTCATCTTGGACATTCCATCATCGGCTCCCCTGCCAGTGTTTCCTACACTGTCCTGATTCCACGTTTATCAGCGGAAGCCAAATCATGGAATTGGGAGGGCTTCCAAGAATATCCTGGTTTTCCAAACTCTCAGGGAAGGATCACAATGACCCCTCACCGAACAAAGGGGAAATGGAACCTGGTCCTTCATGGCATGGCACTCAGGGGGCAGGCAGTGGAGGTGTTGTGGGTAGGAAAGTTGTCACTGTGTGGGGTGTTTTAAATTGCATTGGCCTCAGGTGAGCAAGTGAGCAAGTCTGACTGCATGGGTGTGGGGACACATGGTGATGGGATGCTGGTGAGTCATTGGTTGCAGTTGTTTCATGGTTCCCAGGGAGGCACAGCAACCTGTGCCATTGGGTGCATGGATGTGGTTAGGGAGATGTATCATGTAAATGCTTCATCCCCTCACCTAGTGAGACCCTCAACACTTTTTGCTGGACTTCTTGAACATTTTCTTGGAATGAGTGGAGCCTTTTTCTGCTCATTCATTCTTGTGGGCTCTGTCTTTTGTAATTCTATTCTTTGTATTATAACTGTACTATGGAGTCTGTCTGCTCCATAGCACTTAAAGGCACCTGTGTTTTACCAATGCAGCATACAGCTCCTCATGGGCAGTGTTGCTGGAGACCCCTAAGGTCCTCCTTTAAGATTTCTCTTTTCTTTATCCTCGAGTAACTATAGTTCTTAGTACCTCTTCCAAAACACTATAGTGTGAGAGATTGGCACACATCACCTTCAGTGGAGTGCCAAGGGGATACCTAGTATCCCACTTCTCTCTGATCCTGTGACTTTTGTTGTCACATAATCTCTTAGTCATGGATTGTGACAGTGGACATGTTATACCAACTATTGTGTAGTTTTTACACCATAGGCTATGTCCATAGCCTCGGTAGTGCGCAAAGGGGCACCAAAGTACCAACTTGCGGCCTCTCTTCTTTTTGCACCATTGCTAGCATGGTTGTTCTTTGTGAGCCCTTCTTCTACCATTCTGGGAGGGGGAAGTCAGTGTGTGTGTGTTTTGCCTTTGGCAGGAATCCTGAGGTGTCCCTGCCTAGGCTCCAGAGTTTCTGGGCAGGCAGGAAGTGGGCAAGCAGTGTTCCACACCCCTGTCCTTTGTCTGGCAGAGTGCCTGAATAGGACCAGCTCCCACAGTGGCTCTGTCTATCCTGATTGGACAGACAAACGCCCCTTTCTGTAAAATGCTAAAAGAGATTACAGAGGTGTGTGTGCTGGAACTTTATACAAGATGAGGCTTCTGGAGTGAAAAACAAGTCAACCACTGGAAGCTGAAGTAACCAAATAAGAAGACAACCAGAGATACCTGTAGACCCTTTTGCAACACCGTAAAGAGACCACTGCTGTCCTAACTCAGTTTTCTGTGCACATTTCGTGTGCATCCTGGTGGAAAGGCCGAATCCGTCAAACTCTTTGCTGAACCTATGAGGAAACTTCACAGATCAGATCCAACTCACCCAGACCCCCTCGTCGGAGTGTGGGACTGCAGGAAGCAAAGAACATTCACTGGGAGGTCAGTGTTCTTCGTTGGTGCTGCAGAAAAGACAAAAACACTGCAGAGTGAACAAAGAAGTTGCTGAAAGTCATGCCCCACATCCTCCTTTGAGTCTGCTGCTGAGAGACCCCATCAATTGTCCTGCTGTCAGTCATCAAACAAAATAATCTGGAGGTCGGGCCAGAGCTGCAACATCGCAGAGCATCCAGCATGAACATTTTCTTCTAACCTAAGGTACTGTGAAGAAAAATGTATTGCTTACCTGATTCCAAGAAGTTGCTCCAGATCCTTGGAGTGCACCTAGAGGTATCCAGGGACACCCCCTCTTACCGCCGACTCAAGCTGCTGCTTGTGTCTCTTCCATGAGTCCTTTTACAGGTATCCCTTGTTAGTTGTTAACTTGCTGCTTCTATAACACTTCAGACTGGAAGAAATCCACAGGAACTCTTTGTATTCTCCTGCTTGTCAAGACTTTGAGTTCTCTCTGAACTGTCTTTAGCTAGGTGTGTGTTGTGGGATATAAAAGACTTACTGGGTGAAGAAAATATCTCTAGAACCTTCAACTAAGCTAATGTTACAATAACTAACCATTTTCCTCCCTTTAAGTGACTTTAATATATGTGTTTGCAGAGTAAATGTATTAAAGTATAAAATGTTACAATCTGCAGGTGCGCATAATAACCGATAATACAATAACATTGGGCCTCATTACAATAGTGGCGGTAAGGCAACAGCAGCGCTGGTAGTGTTACCGGTGCCGTTGTTACCATGCCACCACATTACGAGTACTGCTTGCAGGGGCCTTCTGTACACCTGATCAGACCAGGCATGCAGAGCAGCACCCGCGAGCAGAACTAGATGGTAGCAACGGTACTATCTTTTCCCTTTCGAACATTACTACAGATGTAACCGTGGAAAAAAACACACAAGTGAAAGTGCTCTTTGAAGTGTATTCTCAAGTATTCCTAAGGTATTCCTAAGTGTTCTAGTGTAAAAGTCTAAAGTATATAAAGTGATTGTGGTGTAAATATAATAAATATATAATTGTATATAAATTATAAGTGTAAGAGTTTCTTTGGTGCACATGACTAAGGTTGAATGTGCTTACCTACATCTCACATCTTCCTCTTAAGATTAGCCTTACGGCTCTGCCACTCTACCAAGGTCCTGAGTTATTATGGACTGATGTTAAGAGTTGGAGATATACAAACCAGTGGGATAGCTTACTAAAGTCTTACTTCCAGTAGGACTTTAGGAAAACTCCCCTAAGAGATGTGTTACCTGCTCTGATCTTGTGTTGTTTTTCTCTACGGAGGCATTCTGCAAGGAAGATGGTTGCTACTATTCAAGGGAACAGTGCTGTGGCATGCCTGCACGCAACACCTCAGCAGTGTAGGCTGGTTTGGACACCTACGGAGGGGAGTTTGGATGAATTCCTCAGTACATCTGGAGCATGCTCGCAAGGGGAAAGATGTGAGGTGAGATGTGCATCTTTCCTGAAGTGAGCTTGCAATTTTCTCAGTCTGTTTGACTACTTAGATGTAGATGTCTATTGTGAGCATAATTGTTGTCAGGGAATAGGGTGTCCACTCCACCTGTATACTGTTGTAAGTCAATCATAGGATGGCCAGGGCAGTCCACACAAGTGTTAGTTATTGCTTTCATTTCGATCTGTGCCTTTCTACTTGTGTTCTCCTGTATGTTGTTATGGGTTCTAGATGCACAATATTTGGTGGGGGTGTTGGGGAAGATTTCTCTTACTGCACCTTTCCATCCGCTTTATGGAACCCCAAAATGTTTTGCATTTATGTTTTAATCTGATCTGTACTTTTCATAGTGCAGTGAAGCTTTAAGCTTCACTACACTGGACGTTGCTCATATGTCATGGGGAAACTTATATGTCCTTCATGCTGTCAGTACTGGGAAACCTTCTTTCCCTTAGTCGTGTTACTATGTTACTACTTTTGGTTACTTTTGTATCACTTGTGGTAATGTTTTATCATTGTACAATGCAGCTTACACTGCAGTACACTTAGGTGGATTTTTGTTTTGCCCTAGTCTAACACTCAGATGATTATTGGTTACTCTAGGTGTGCTAAAAGGATAGGCTGGTGGCAGCAGTGACTTTTCCTGACTTTTGGGGGATTTTCGTTTTAGCTGTACCGTGTTTACCGCGTTTGGCTACTAACTGTGGCTACTGGTCAAACATGGCTGTGTCACAAGATTATTTGCATGTCCATTTGCCGTCTTGTTCTTTGCCTTCTTCCTGGCCTGAGAGGCCAGGAAAATCATTATAAGGACTTCCAGTGCCCAGGAAAGCAGGAGCTTGTGGCAGGATACTGGAGCGCTGTGTGTGTTTGCTGGCAGAATGTGGGCTTGGTCTGTCTGACCCCAATCCACAATCTGGTTTCAGTGTGTCTGAGTGGTATGCATGAATGTTCCTGCTGGGGTGTGTGTGAGCTAGTCCTGCTATTGGCTGATGGGAGTTTCAGCTCTTACCTGGCTTTTAGCATAAGAAGAGAGGACCCCTGCACCAATTCTTCAGCGACACTGGAGAAACCTGAAGGAGCAAAGTATCCTGTCCAGATGTCAGACCCGCAAAGAACCCTGAGAGCTGACTGAAGGGGGCCTGGCAACCAACTTCTGCTGCTGTCCTGCAGGACCATTATTCAATTTGAAAAAAGACACACTTAGGCTCAAAGGGAAAGAGCTTCAGTTTGAAATGGCCAAATTGGAATATGAGAGATTTGAAAGGCAGAAAGGTCAGGGATTACCAGCTGGAGCTTGCTAATATTCAGGCTTCACAGGGTTCTTCCAGAGGATCTGGAGATGGTTCTGGATTCTCTTCACATCCTAGGTTTCCTAAAGATCTCTTAAGTATGTATGAAGAGAAGAATGGCATAATTGACTGGCTTGCAACTTTTGAGTATTCATTTAAGGTACAAGGAGTGAGTGATGCTGACAGGATTGCATGGTTGATCAGCAGACTGCCCCATTCTGGCTGCCGTGCCATTATGGAAATGTCAAAGGTCGATAGATTAGACTTTGTAAAACTGAAGCAATCTCTTATTCTCAAGTTTGGAGAAGACTCCTGCCCAATATGTGAGGAGTTTTAGAGAATACAAAAGAAAAGAAACTATGACATATGTAACCTTTGTTGCAGATTCTTTGAAGAACTTTTGTGGCTGGACAGAAGGCTATCAAATAACCAGCTTTCAGGGTATGGTCAATTTGGTCATGCTTGAACATAATTTTGCCTCTTGTTCCCCAGAGCTTAAGCAGCATATGGCTGACTCAAATGAGTTAAATCCAAAGAGGCTAGCCATGTCTGCTTATTTATAGGTATCACATAGAGTGTCCCATAAGGACAAGCCTGCTTCAGTTAAGCAAGAGCAGGGAGAGGCTACTGGTAAAATAATGTCCAAGAAGGCCCACCAAAAGTTTAATTAGGGAAATGTATCAGAAACAGGTTAGGGTAGTGGGACTAACCCTCCCCAGCATGTGCGTGGTTACTCTATGCCTCCCTATATGTCAAGTGCCAGTGGGGCTTGTTACACTTGTGGAGCAAGTGACCACAGGAGGGGGCCCCCAAATGTAAGGGTAAAACATTGGGTGTCCACTCTGCCTGTCTGTCCTTCTCTCAGTATTAGCAAGAAGAGATGGCAAGGCTGCCTTGCCTTTAGACTGCATTCCCTCAAAGAAAGAGTCTGAGGTTAGTCTAGACTCCTTGGATACTAGTAGTGCTGGAGCATTGGCTCCCATCACAGTCCTATTGCATATTTAATAATGCTTATGAGGATAGTGTTCAGGTAGGAGGTGTAACTACCTCTACTGTTAGGAACACTGGGCCCAGTACTACTAATGTAGCTTCCTTCATGGTAAACCCACCGGTTCTTGCCAGAGTTCCTGTGGGGGATACTCAGTTGGCTGATAGGCCCTCCCTTAATGTTCCAGTAGCAACTGCCATTCAAGCTGTGAAGATAGAAATGTGAAATGTTCCCTCCAGTTTGAACCCCCACAACCTTTTGCTGTTGTCTGGCCATCCTAGCCTGACTTTTGCCAGTGGACCTTTGCCTTCTGCTTTACTGTGCTGGGCTTTTGCTCATTTTGTTATGGGAAACTGACATGCCCCTAAGACAGTCAGTACTGGGAGACTTTGTTTCCCTCTGTTTTACAGTACAGTGTGCTGGGGTTCTCTTTTCATTTTACGGCCCGAAACACCCTTGAAGGATTTTTCGGTGAATGTACAAATATGCCTTGGACAGAGCTTGTGGCAGCTGTTACTTTTCATGTGTTTTCATTTATTTTTAAGGGTCTATACTGTGATTACCGTATCTGGCCCAGGACAGTGGGCAGTGCCTAAAAGCGCCATTCCACAAGGTCCTTTGGTCTGTCGTTTGGCCATCTTGTCCTTTTGCCTACTCTAGGTCGAGCAGACCCAGGAGATTCCTTATTTGGTCATGCAGACCCCCGGGCAAACCGTAGCTTTCACGTGCTTCTGCATTCCATGTGTGTGTGCCTCCAGGATGTGGGCAGAGCTGTCTAGTTCCAATACACATCCTGGGTGCTAGGATGTCTGGTGTGCTGGCATGACTGGGACCACTGTGGTCCGTGATTGGTCCACATCTGGGATGGCTGTATGTGAGCAGTTCTCTCATTGGTTTCTCTTTGTTTTGGCACAAAAGAGATTTTGGATAAGAGAAGGCATCTGACACTCATTCCAGGTCAATCTTCTGAGTTCATACTCAGTAAAGAAGCCAACTATCCTGAATAAACAACGCAGATCATTGGAACCGCTGGTAACCCGCTGTAAGGATTGACACCCTGAGACCAATGTTTTCCCATTGGACCCCCTGTTTCTGATCAGACCTAGAAGGCCTGCAAGGGCGCTTCAACCCAGTGGAATAGTGGGACCAACTATTCTCGGTACCTGCAACTTAACCTGTAAGCAAGTGTTTTTGGAAGTGTTCCTGGACCGCCCAGTGAACTGACCAGCTTGTATGGGACCTTTGCCCTGGAACCACTGTTGTCTCAAATTGACACTTGAGACTTTCGTGCACCTAGCTTTCCTAGGTCTGGAATTAGGAGAGCACTCCTAAACCCGAGCAAAAGCAGTCACTATTTCGCACAGCTGTGGTGATGAACTTTGTGGTTGTCTTGCTGCTGTGCTCCCATGTGCCCTCAGACTGGACTGATCCCTTCACCAGGAGAGGAGAAATTGCCTTTGTCACACCACAGAATCATTCCTGGAACGCAGTTTCTGAAAGCCACAGAGCTGCACAACTGCAGGATTTAAACCTGTGACCGAAGTGGACTTGACTGCTGAAGTTTGGTAGGTGAGTACTTGCATCTCTTACCAGTGGCCCCTGGCGCATCCATCCATTTTTACACACAACTGTCCCCTGAGGGCCACTCTGCTTTATAGAGGTAGCCTGTGCAAACAAGCTATGCCCAATTCTTGGATCCTGCTCTGCCCTCTTGGGGAGACCCTCCTCAAATAGTGGGAACTTATTCTTCACTGCCTCACCCACAATTGCGTGCACCAGCACCAAAGGTAATTTTGAGCTCAATGCTCCACTCATCTTAGGGACTGGACTGCCTCTCAAGTTAGGGTTTGAATTGTGAAGGACTGCCAAAGAGATATTCACACTGCATAACCCCTTTCTTTACAGGTTGTGGAACTGCACTAAGTAATATCTCTGTTGGTCATTGGTTGATGTATATATGTTTGCTAGATTAGTGTTGTGTTGGTTTTGTTATTACTGCTGAATAATTACTTTGTGTTTTACTTAAAATGCCTATATTTTTAATATACATCTGACTGAGAGTAATTTGTGGTATCGTTACTGTGTGCTCATTGTGGGCTTTCGATCACCCTCACCCCTCCTGAGACCTAGTCTTGATCGCCGCCAATGCTACCGTGATTAGTCTGGCTTGTCCAGAAGGTTACCATGTTCCAAGAAACTAGTCTGGCCTTCTGAACCTCTGCCCAGCAGGTCAGATTTCAGAAATTCATCTTAACAATAGGCCCTCACCAGACTCTTCAAGCACTAGGTCTAAAATTCAGGCTGTTTTGGCCATGCCTAAGAGAAAGCCTAGGCCTAAGGAGAAACCTATGCCTAGTGGAGTCAGAAACAGAGGCAGAGGGAAGAGGAATAGTCCCCCTGCCTTACCTACAACATCTGTTGAGGTAGTTGGAAGAGTCCCTATTCCTAGTTTGGAACAAAGGACCCCAGAAAACCCTGATTCCTATGTGCCTCCTCAGCTGCCTAGTAAACAGGTAGACAACAGTCCCAGGAGAGAAAGAAGTATGGGATAACACAAACGAAAACCATCATGGTTAGGCCTATGGAGAAAGGCATGCTTCCAATGGGAGGGTTCTCCTCCAATGAAGCAAAGAGTTCAACAGGAAGGTGGGTTACTGCAAAGTAAGCCCACAGTGCCCACCAGATCAAACCTTGAGAGGTTGGAGGTTACTCAGGTTGTGAGGCCCTTCCTTCTACAGTTGGTGTGTGACATTCCCCTGTTGATGCATCCTAGTGTCAGGATCTCAACTGTGTGGTCTAACACACATTCTTCTTTGCCCATGATGGGGGAACCATTGTAGGAGTCTCACTTTCTGTCACCAGGTTGACAGGGGTGAGACAGGAATTCAGTTATCCAGAGTTGACATTTAGGTGTGAACTCATTGCTACCAAAGGCACAGCCTAATTTGATTATCCCTTTGACTCTGAAGACCTCAGGCAATAGGTTGCACATGGAGACTGCTGTTAAGTGACTTCAATTCAGCAATCCCACTAAGTCAGTGCCTCATCTGGGACGCCCAAGGGAAGCCCTTATTTATATATTGTTATGACAAGTTATACTCTGGATGATAAACCCTTATATAGCGCCCCTCTCTTTGAATCCCACTGACCTCGCTGAGCCAAGAAGTAGGTTTGTTTTGCAATTTAAAAGGTTTATTGGAAAGATTAAACAATATATATATATATATATATATATATATCACACTTGCATAATAAATTAATATTTGATAGCACCCTTATGAATATAATGTTGATCAACAATAGATAATCTGACACTAGCACACTTCTTTACAATCAATGAGGAGTTAGTATAGGAAGGATAAGGTAGCAGAAAATACTTTTATGGTTTCAAGGAAAAGCAATAAGGGAAAAATGCAGCACAGAAATAAACTTGATATGATTTCAACAAAAGATGATATGATCACTTTTTCTTTGACAATTCCATCCCCCCCTATGTAAGATAAGGAGATGGAAGGAGAGCACACAATTCTCAGGAATACAAAATGCAATACAAATTTCCAGTTCCCCCCAGCGAGATTAGAGTAAAACAGGTATGATTTTAAAGCAGACAAGATCCTTTTAAATGTAGTGGCAATGAAGTGAAAAATATGCTGAAAATGCTTTTAATTCCCTCTAGAAGTTCAGGGTGAGTGAGAGATACTTTAAGTCAGTTCAGGTCAGCCCTACCAATGATTCAGGGATGGTTATCAGGTTGAAAACGGGATTCAGTAATGGAAGCAAAAGACAGATATTTTTACACGTGGCTGAAATGAAGCAAACTGTCAATTCGTGGCACTTTTTTCCGAGTGTGTCGATCGCGATTAATTAGATTATTTTAAACTAAGAGATTGGTTTTGCACAGTTCTGGCTGAGTACTCACACTATGAATTTGAAATAGGCCGTCAGGGTCTGGTCAGCAGGTTTGGATTGGACTCTGGGCAGTTTCTGGTACAGGTTCTCTGGTTCTGGATCTCTGGTTCTGGTCTAGTCTGGTCTGTGGTTCTGCTGTCGGCACTTCACAGCGGTCTGGTCTGTGTTTCTGCTGGTCTGGATCAAGTGGATTCTGGATACAGCACTGCTTTCTGGGTCTGCTACCGGTTCTGGCAAAAGTTCTTGGCAAAGAATCCAACAGCTCGCCCGGCTGTAGAATAGTTTGGTTGGATTGCTGGATTCTGAAGGCCTGCTGATAAGAGTTCTCAGTTTGTAGGTTAGGCCTTTGCTTTAAGTTCTGTAGTCTATCTGGAGTCTACGTTCTGGATGTTCCTTCTAGATGTTGTGTGTTCCGGCAAAATGCTCCGCAAGAAAATGGAAAATTAATCTCTTGCCTGTTGAAAGCAGTCTCTTTTTATGTGTTTTGAAAATGGGTGTGTGCGTGGGCGTAACTAAGCCTGTCCCTCACAACTTATCATTGGCCAAGCTCTCCTCTCTCCCTTGATTGGGGGAAGGAATGGAGTGTCATCAGGCATTAATTTTATGGCATACAGAAAGAACACTCCCCTTTGCATTTACTTAGAAAAATCAATTTTACCCAAAACACATATTTCCCAGATACACAGTTTGTTGAAATTACATGTACACATTGCAGATGAATTAAGGTACATTCTTGCCCAACTCTGATCTTTCTAAGAGCTTGGGCTAAGAAATGACAACATTTTGTGCTTTTTAGTGACTTTCGCCATATTGGTGTTTCCTCAAAATTTACACAGACCTGCACCCCTTCCTGAGCATATTACTGGAAATTACTATGTCTCTATCCTAAACACAGTGTCTGCAATATTAATAAATAGCGGGGTTCAGTCCAGAACACCGCACAAAGTGGAGTTTGGTCTCAGATCGTGAGGGCATTTTCCATATTACGGACCCCCAAATTGTACATTTCTGTGAGCTTAATACAAGATTTTAGAAGCATTTAACTTAAAGATATATTTGCTGCAATATGAATCCACAATCCAGTCTGGCCCGCCCCCAGAAGCTTGGTGAGTCAGATTTCACAGGCCTCTGCTTCTTGGCAGGGCAGCTGTTGCCAGCTGCACCCTAATCTGCATTTCTATTCAATTGAAAAGGTCTATTGTGTTGGGTCCTGCAAGCTGCAGGGGAAACTCCTCCCTCTCAATCAACAGAGCCATGTGATATCCTGGGCTGTGTGTCTCTGAGGTGTTAATGGGGTTCTCAGGAAAAGCTAGTCTTTTGAACTTTTAATTACTTAAGACCCCCTTCTGTTCACTGCAGAGTTCTGCAAGACAGCTCACCTGTCAGGATTTATAAAGCGCCAGCGCCGGTCAGTGTCCAATGCCGGTACTGCACCTATTTTTGACAGCTGTCTTGAATTAATACATTTTAAAAAGAAAGGATTTTACTTGATAGTATATGATCCTTGCTTGACATGGCATTGATGTGGATCTGCAGTAGAGTAAAGTAAAACACTCAACCATAGTTGTATTTTTGTTTGGTGGTTTCGGGCCCATGATCTTAGCAATTTCTGACATTAATAAAAACGGATTTTGAACAGAACCATCTTTCTTTGCACTGGTGGGTGGCAGGTCAGGGGACCATTTTGGTGTGCGCAAAACTGCGCGGTTCTCCTGGATTCTGGCGCAAATGCGGGCTTTTCCGCCATCTTGGATTTTCTAAGCCCAGAGCACCAAATGTTGCGGCATAATAGTTCAAACGTAGGTCAAGACACCCAACAAGCCCCCCCGCCCGACTGCGCTTTGATTTCGAGTCGAGGCGGAGTCGGGTGCAAAGGATGTTTTGATCCACGCGCTGGGGTGTCCGCATCATCTTCTTCCAATTCCGCAGATGACAAAGTTCAGCATCTTTTCCTCCATCAGGGTGGATCGATCGGTTCTCCTGACCGGTCCTGATGGGAGCATTGGACGGTACCCCGGGCCCCTGGGATCTTTACTCCCGGTCTCCAGGTTTCTTCCGTGGTCAGTCTCCAGGTTTTCTTTCTCCTAGGATGACAAAGCAAAGCGGCAATACCTATTTGTAGACATTTCTCCCCCACTATTGATATAGTGGGGCGGCATATACATTTTATAATTCAATATACATTTGCATTCTTATTTTTTTTTTAAAACAAGATATAATTAGAAGACATTTTCATTCAAGAATCATAATATTTTAGAGACTATATGTGGGATACTTTAGGGTTGGAACTGAATTACTCTGGAGCGGCCCCCTCTGGTATTGCATAGGACTTCTCCAGTTGCTGCAGAGTGTGCCTGGCATGGCAACACTTTAGCTGATTAATATGGACCCACTTCTCTTCCCCTTCCGCCAAACTACCTTTGGGGATGCGGATCTTGTAAGTGACTGGGGAGATCTTGAATACAATTTCAACTGGTCCCTTACAGGTAGGCAAAAATGTTCGCTGTTTGGCCTAGTTCCTTTGGAAATTGTATAGATAGACCCGGTCTCCCACATCATATACTTTCCTGGAAGTTTTCAAATCGTAATCGGTCTTCATGCTATCAGCTGATCTTTCTAGATTTCGCTGAGCATAGGCAAAAGCATGTTGAAGGTGTTTCCTTAAATTCTCCACATACTCATGAGTTGTGGAGGCATTTATCAACGTTTGCTCTTGGGTTCTGTAGAGCAAATGCTGGGGAAGCACCATCTTGCGTCCAGTCATCAGCTCAAATGGTGACATTTTAGTTGCAGATGAAGGGGTAGATCTGATGGCCATTAGGACCAGAGGTAATCGGATATCCCAACTTGGCCCAGAATCTGCCACAAACTTTTTTAAGATGCTCACTATGGTTCTGTTGTATCTTTCCACTGCACTAGAAGAGGCTAGCCGGTAAGCAATATGTAGCTTCCTTTTAACCCCCAGTTCTCCCACATCTTAGTCATTACTTCGCTGGTAAAATGGCTACCTCTGTCTGACTCAATCCTTTGGGGTAGACCGAAAAGCGAAAAGATGTGGTTGATCATCAGGGCAGCTGCTGTTTCTGCCTTGCAGTTTGGGGCCGGGAGACATTCCACTCACTTGTTAAATAAGCATGTGACCATCAACATGTACTTGTTTCCCCTAGAGGAGTGAATCACGGGGCCTATGAAGTCGATTTGCAAATCTGACCATGGCAGTGTCATCCCCCTCTTTTGGGGAGGCGCCTGATGTGTGAGGGATGTTGGCTGAAATTGTGCACACACAAGACACCCCTTCAAGTATTGGTCGAGGTCCTGCCCCATGTGTGGCCAGTATGCAACCTCTCTTAAGATCTCAAGTGTTGTATGAAACCCCCTATGACCGGCGGTGGCCACATCATGGGCGTGACTTAACATCAGGAATCGGAATGAGGTAGGGACCACCCACTGATCATGGCCAGTTTGGGATTTCCTTACCAACAAACCGTCTTGGATTCGGAACATTTTTGGACATTTCATCAACACTCTAAGGTCCTCTTTCCCAATGTAATCGGTATCCATCAGGGGAAAGTTCTCAGGGTCCTCAATGTGTTGGTAAAACTTACCAATTATTGGATCCCACTTCTGAGCCATGATCAAATCAGCGTCTTGGGTCTCCTTACTACATTGTGCAGTTGAAAGATCATTGTGAGCATTTGTCTGGGACCTAGCGATAGCAGTGACCTGGATCTCTCCCAACAGGAACTCGATCTCTATTAGATCCCCTTGGATGGCCCCATTTCCAGTCTTGTCTGGTCCCTCTACTTTGGAACGACCCTTGATCTTTTTCCAGTAGATGGTCATCCCGTTCGATGTGACCAGATCATCAATATTTTGGATTAACTTCCCATGTTTCAGGGGTTTGTTATTAGCACATAACATGCCTCTGGTCTTCCAATTAACCAGGTGCTCAACGAACCCGTTCCATAAATAATCTGAATCTGTGATTATGACCAGATCGTAGAGTTGATGTTGGACAGCAGTGAGGATGGCTTGATACACAGCCATCAATTCTGCCACCTGACTACTTCGTGGACCAATTTTGTACCCAGCGGAGGGTTCTGGGGACTCATTCACCCATGCATTCCCTACCCCGGCCACCAGTTCTTTTTGCCCGTTCTTGTCAACATGGTAAGATCATCCATCCACATAGACAGTGGGCATACCCTCACACTTGTCCTCTTCAAAGACTTTGTGTGGGGAATTAAGGTATGCCTCCATGTTATCCTTGATTTTCAGACTTTCGTCCTTGAGACAGTTTTCTCTGGCACAATCATGCAAGTCAGCCAGACCTTGCGCGAGGGGACTCTTCTTGTTTTGGCCATATCTGATCTCCACAGGAAAGCCTTGCATTGACAGAATCCAGGAAGTAATTCAGGAATTACTCACATTTCCAGCCCGGATTCTGTCACTTTGGAGATATTGCAGAGGCTGGTGTGGAGTCTCACCTATGATGTGTTCCCCCTGGATAAACGGGCGTTAATTCTTCAATGCCCACACCATTGCCAGGAGTGCCTTCTCACAATCGTTGAATTTTTCCTCCACAGAGGATAAAGTTTTGCTCGCATAGGAGTATAATACTGCTGTCAAGGACGTATTAGAGAACCCTGTCTCCAGGAAAAACTCCTTGTTTCTGACAGGGTAAGCTAGGCAGGGCGCTTCTGAGAGGCTTCTTTTGAGCTGTCTTACTGCCTCTGATTGTTCTGGACCCCATTCCCACTTGACCCCCACCTTCAAGAGATGAATCAGGGGTCTGGTGATCTCTGCGTAGCCCTCAATGAACTTTCTACTGTAATTAGTCAGTCCAAGGAGGCTCCTTAGTTCCTGCAGAGTTGTGGGGTCTTTCAATTTCTGGAGTGCTTCCACTTTCTTTTACTGGGGACAGAGACCCTGAGGTGTAATCTCATGCCCCAAGAAATTAACACGGGTTCTACACCACTGTGCTTTTTGGAAGGAAAGTTTTTCTCCGGCGGCCCCCAACTGTGTCAGAACATAACGGATCTCCGCTATGTGTTCCTCCAGAGATGAACTTTTAATGAGGACATCATCTACATAAGCCAGGTTACCCCTTTCACCCAGGTCGGGCATGGCCTTATGTAGGAAAATGTTGAATTCATTGCCGGAGTTGAGGTATGCGAAGGGAGTTCGGGTCCATGTGTACTGCTGGCCCCCAAAGGTAAGAGCCAGTTTGTATTGGTCCTCCCTACTGACAGGCACGGTCCAGTATCCATTGGTCAGGTCTATTGCAGTGAATACCTGTGACCCCTGAATCTGGGCCAGCCCTTGCTCAATGTTGGGCAGAAGCCATCGGGAAGTATGCACCCGTTTGTGGAGCTCCCTAAGGTCGGCACAGAGTCTACACTGGCCGTTTGGCTTCAATATTTCCAGCACCGGATTATTGAAGGTGCTGTGGACTGGACAGATTATTCTCCGGGACTCAAGGTTCTTAATTATTTCAGTAAGGGACTCCATGGATGCGAGAGGCCAGCGATATTGCTTCACAAACACTGGAGTCATGCCAGGGTCCGTGGGAATTGTTGTTGTGTGGATGTCGATGCGACCACAGTCATATGAGTCTACCGCAAAGAGATCTTGGAAATCCAAGAAAACTTGTTTCAACTTTTGCTTCTGTTCCAGAGTCACGAAGGCATCAGCTAGGTTGACTCTCTCTTCCACCGTCTGCCTGAAGCCTGGAAAGACTTCTGGTTTTGCTATCTCAGCGGCCTCCTCTAGCTGGGTGGAGAAGTCCCTGGTCAGAGTGCTGATTTGGACTGGAGGCTTCAGGTGGGAAAGGCAGCCCTCATGGACCTGGAAAATCACCTTGTCCCTCCTGAAGTCACAAGTCACATCTTCCTTACCATAAGGGCATGAAGTGTACACCAGGAAGTTCCCCCCATGCCGGGTAAAGATCCTGCCTTGTGTTGTATTGTCATCACTGTCAAAACAGTCCTTGGGGATTGGTCCTAACAGTTAATTCCCTAAATCAATGGAGAAATGTCGGTCATCAACCGCCATTCCAATAATGGTGCCAGCGGCTAGAGTAATACTCTTTAAGTCGCTGTTATCCACCTCTATTGGAATGGTGTCATGTTCTATGTTGACTAATGGTGTTGGGTTTACCCCCAACCCTTGCTGTTGGAGAGACGCATTTAGATGAATATAAGCATCAGGGTTTTTCAATTTTTGTCCGCTTTTAACTTTCACTTCCAGGGAGAATTGTCGGGTCGTTTCTGGGATGTTGACTTCCTCTTTAACCTGAATTTCAACTGCATAAGGTAGCAATTGAGCTGACCTAAATGCTTTTTCTGGATCATCAAAGCCCATGGGATTATCTGCTAATCAGGACCAAGATTTGAAGTTTATTAGGTCCAAACTAATGGCAAAGCGATTGAGAATATCACTGCCTAAGTAAAAGGCGGCAGTGACATCTCGCACGACCCAACAATTATGGACTATGCTCTTGTTGCCAATGAAGATTTTGAGCAAACACCAGCTTGACAGGAGATGTTTGAAATTTGGTGCTTCCAGGTCCATTTCCCATTTGTCTATCCGTTTGAATGTGGGAATGGCTGGATCTTTTGGGAGTTGGCGGAACATGGCTTCGCTGATGGAGTACTTACCGTTGTTCACACACACTCGGGCGAGAACAGAGTCCTTCCCATCATTTAACTGAACAGGGATGAACAACTGCTCTCCAATTTGCTGAATATCAGCCAGGCTCTGAGCTGATTTCACATCTTTCTGGACTATCAGAGTGGGAATGTCTGATTGTGGATTAGTAAAGAATTTCAGAGTGTTTCCTTCCAGTGTGGAATACCACCTTAAACTGGAAGGAAGGTTGATTTTCAGAAATAGAGAGGACCCCCCATCACCAGTCTATTGTCCTACTGCTATTACTGTCACATCTGGAATTTGGTTATTCTGGAAGTGAAATTCTACTTGGTCAGATTTTTGTTCAACCATATGGCAGGTGCCTTTTAATCTAACATAGTTGACACTCTGCTTTAATTTTATTGGTCGGCTGGTCTGGGTCCAGAGGACCTTGTTTACGCAATCTATTTGGGGTGACAACCTTCTCAGGAGGTCATTCCCTAGTAAACAAGGGGTGCCCTCTGGAGTCACTACTATGACCGAGTGTTTCACCTTGTGTCGCCCATTTTTGATGTCCAAATCTGCAGTCCCCTCGACGGGAATTTCCTTCCCGTCAAAGTTCTGGAGTTGTCCATGAAGAGAGGTGAGAGGAATTCGGTAATTCTCCCGCCTTCCTGCATTTATTCCATCAAAGGCCCTTTTGGACAGAAGGGTAGCGTGGGATCCAGTGTCCACCAGTGTCAAAATTGTACACTGCCCCTGTACTTGTACCGGGGCATAGTATCTTCCCTCCTTCTCCTCAAGGGGGCACAGATAATGCACATTTTTGGACAACTGGTTTGCTAATGTTCTGGTTTTGGACATTGAGAGAGAAGAGATCTGGGCAAAATTCTGTGGAGAGTCTCAGGAATCTGAAAGAAAAAGTTGGCAACTGGATATGGTTTTGGGTTCCCCTGGTTCCGGTTCTGGGCCACCCCCCCCCTTTTTGGAGGCAGTCACCAGGATGGGTTTGAACAGGGGTTTTCTGTATTGTTGGTTCTGGGATAGAATGATGGGCGGCGACAGCTCAATCCCCACATCTTCCCAGTCGATGGATGCGGTTTTGGGTTCCCCTGGTTCCGTTTCTGGGCCGCCCTCCCCTTTTTGGAGGCAGTCACCAGGATGGGTTTGAACCACGGGTTTTCGGTATTGTTGGTTCTGGGATAGGATGATGGGCAGTGACAGCTCGATCCCCACATCTACCCAGTCTGGATTGGAATCCCTTGGGACCCATTTTTCCTTGGGAGGTGTTCCCCCATCTCTGAAGGAGAAGATCCTTTCCCCAGGATCCTCTTGGGATCCCTCTCCCTCAAATTGGAAGATCTGTACCTCCTCCACAAAGTGGGCCTGTTTGGGTACTTTGTTTCTCCTACCCCCCCTCTGCTCCTTGGGAGGCAGATTTTCAGGGGCAGGAGATTTTGTTTCCGGTTCCTGGGTTTCCAGGGGCTGTTTACAAGTGGGGAAGGAAGCATCCTCCAAGGCTTTACCCCCTCTTCCCCTTGTGCCTCCTCCCTGTGAACCGGTGGGTTATCGGGGTGCTGCCCCCGTCATTGTTCTGGAGCACCAGGCCCAGAGTTCGGTGCATTATGTGCCAGCATGCCCATCTGAGGGTTCTGCTGTGCCCTTAGCACGCGACCCAGCTCCTGTGCCATATTTTGGACCTGGCGCTCAAGTTGGGAAACCCGCTCAGGCTGATTTCTCCCCTGGGCTGATCCTGGGAAGGGTAGCTATCCCTTCTCTGGTAGTACCCTGGGTTGGGAAGATTAGTGTACCTCTCCACCTTTGGCCTCCCCTCTCCCGGATTCGGTTGTCTGGGCTCAGGGAAGTGGGGAAAGAAGGATGGATGATTTTGTGGGGCTGGAAGTTGGGTGGATACCTGGGGAACAAGTTCTGCCCAGGATTTGGTGAATTTCTGCCCTCCTGGGGGAAGTGCAGAGGGAAAATCCCTGGGTTGGGCGCTTGGTTGGATCGCCCCCCTTGGGTCGGAGGAGTCCACACATAACCCGGGATTAGACTGTTTCCCTTATAGCAGGGACTTACATAGTCAGGGGAGCAAGGGACCCCATTTGTGGGACTACCTCCTTGACTCCCTGTCTGTGACTGGCCCGAGGGCTTTCTGGGCTTAGAATTATTCGGTGCCGGCAGATTTTTAGGCCCCCCCATCTCCAAATCTAAAACAGGGTCAACCTTTACCTCTGCCACCTTGGCAGCAGCAGGGGTGCTGTTGGTTTTGGGGTTTTTGGGCTGATTCTTATTTTCCACTGGTTTCTGCACCTCATAGATCTGGGTGGCTTGCTCAATCTCTCACGAGCTGGGTCATTATGTATTTGGGTATGGCATGGAAAAATGTATTAACAAATTCTTTACTGTCAATCCGTACCCTTTTTGTAGTCTGCGCAAAAGCACGCTTTAACTCCTGCACAAATTCTTGTGGGGCCTGATCCTCCCCACATTGCAAATTGTAGGCTGCCTTGCGAGCCTCTTGGGGATTTCTGTGAACAGAAAAATGTTTCAAGATGGCCGCCCTGTAGGTGGACCATCTTGAATGATTTGGGTCCTCCAGCCCTGCAAAGAAACTGGAGTATTCTGGGGAGAATGTCCAATTTACATACTGAATGCAGCTACTGCTGTCTTTCAAATGGAAAGTCTCCATCAGTTGCTCATAAAGCTCCAAGTGTTCCCAAACAGAATACTTGGCGTTCTTGTGATAAGGGGTAATGACATTCCTTATTGCCTTGATCTGCTTTAAGGGTTCCTTAAGCAAGGCCCTTTTTGCCTTATTGGCCTTTTTGGTTCGAGTAACCCTGGTTCACTCATCCTCCGACCCAGAGGCACTGCTCCCAGAGGTGCCCGTCTGATCTTCCAGGTTTTGCCGGATTCTGCAAGCCTGCGAATGGCTGGCAGAATGTGGGGACCTAGTCTCCTGTGTCCTGGGCTGATTAGAGGAGTCTTCAGATCCCTCCTTGCTGCCAGGATTTGATCTGTACCCCCCCCCACTGACCTAACTGGGCAGAGGTTTTTTAGGATGCCCTTAGTGGGCCTACTTTCCTGGGGTTTCCCACTAAATTTCACTGTGCTTGGGTGCCCATACCCGGATGCCCGCCCATCCATTCCTGGGAGGTACTGGCCTATGAACCCCATCCCTCATGTGCACCAGGGGACATGGGGATGGCAGAGTCCAATGACTGGGAGAGATGAAGGCCTCTGGTACTAGGGCTCCTGAGGTTATGCTCAGGTGTTTCCCTTTCCCAGCGAACTTCATGTCTGTCAGCCCCTGCTCCCTGTTGCAATGCAAGAGCCTGCACTTTCAGTTCCTCAGTTAAGGCCTTACTATACTCTATCAGTCTTTCCTGCATGGCTACCTGTTGCTGGAGCCTATCATTGTGCTGACAGAGAGCCTCATTTTCTCTCTGTGCTTCCTGGTTGGTCCTGGAATACTGGGCCAGTCTTTGCTGCAGGAGGGCTACCTCCTGAGTCCCATCCCTACTGGCCTGTTCCTTTCTTGCCAGAGCATCTTCCACCCTCCTGGTGTGCTTTAACAAGTTCTGATGCTCTTTTTGGAGGTCACCCAGTCCCTGGAGGGCCACGTGATTTTCTTCAATTTTTTCTTTTAATTGGCAGACTTCCTGGCCTAAGGTGTCCCTTTCCTGACCAAGAGCCTGCATCTGTGCCGCCAGGTCGTCCCTCTGCCTTTGAAAGGCACCAGCTTTCTGGCGTTCTTGATCAAACTCTCCCTGGGTATCCAGGTCTTTCAAAATTAGTTTATTGCTCTCTGTCTTCTCCCTATCTGGGTGGCTTTGCAGGGTGACAACCTGCTCTGCGCATGCCCTATTGAAGTCCAGTTGTTGCTCCAGCTTTTTCTTTTTCTGGCTCTGCAGTAGGGCGTCCAGACCGTCTTGGTACTCCTTCTCCAAGTCCAGAAATCTGTTTTCCTGGTCAGACTTTTCCTGTTGCAGGATATCCATATCCTCCTTTATTTTAATAATATACTGCCTACTATCATTTTCTGCCTCCTGGCTCCTCTGCAGCCTCTGGTCAGAAGAGACCAGGTCAGATTGGGCCTTCTCTAATGCCACCAGTTGCCTATTTGCCAGACCTTGGCCTTCAGCACATTTGTCCTGTATGGCTCCCATATATAAATATAAATATGCCGCTACCCTGGCAATCTTGTTGTGCTCATCCTTGGCCTTAGGGGCCATATATAGTTCACTCAGGGCCACATGTAAGGGACCCTGATCCCTCCATATATCCGACCCTGTTTCAGTGATCTGGGGTGCGATTGCCTCAACCAGACCGCCTGGTCCTGATGAGCCCACTCACCTCTCAAAAATAGCTTATGTAAGAGGTGTTCTCTGGCTATTTTGATATCTACCAATGTCGTCATTCTGGAAATTGATTTCCTTCCTGACTTACAGAAGTTTGTATTTTATTTTGCAAAACAGACAGTTTCCTTAGAGCGTTCCTTTGAGGGGTGTTGTTACAGTGTAACACGGCGTGGTGATCCAACAGAATTTACATATCCTGTCAGTTAGCACACTGTATTAATCTGCACAAGTGATAGATATAATCCAGAATCCCCGGCTCGAGCCCCCAATCTGTTAAGTGACTTCAATTCAGCAATCCCACTAAGTCAGTGCCTCGTCTGGGATGCCTAAGGGAAGCCCTTATTTATATATTTTTATGACAAGTTACACTCTGGATGATAAACCCTTATATAACGCCCCTCTCTTTGAATCCCCATGACCGCCCGGAGCCATGAAGTAGGTTTGTTTTGCAATTTAAAAGGTTTATTGGAAAAATTAAACAATATATATATATATATCACACTTTTATAATAAATTAATATTTGATAGCACCCTTATGAATATAATGTTGATCAACAATAGATAATCTGACACTAGCACACTTCTTTACAATCAATGAGGAGTTAGTACAGGAAGGATAAGGTAGCAGAAAATACTTTTATGGTTTCAAGGAAAAGCAATGAGGGAAAAATGCAGCACAGAAATAAACTTGATATGATTCCAACAAAAGATGATATGATCACTTTTTCTTTGACAATTCCCTCCCCACCTATGCAAGATAAGGAGATGGAAGGGGAGCACACGATTCTCAGGAATACATAATGCAATACAAATTTCCAGTTCCCTCAAGCGAGCTTAGAGTAAAACAGGTATGATTTTAAAGCAGGCAAGATCCTTTTAAATGTGGTGGCAATGAAGTGAAAAATATGCTGAAAATTCCCTCTAGAGGTTCAGGGTGAGTGAGAGATACTTTAAATCAGTTCAGGACAGCCCTACCAATGATTCAGGGATGGTTATCAGGTTGAAAACGAAATTCAGTAATGAAAGCAAAAGTCAGATATTTTTACACGTGGCTGAAATGAAGCAAACTGTCAATTCGCGGCACTTTTTTCCGAGTGCGTCGATCGCGATTACGGAGGAACTATAAGGAGTAGCACGTCGGTTTTAGGCTTAGAATCTTAGCTTTAAGATGAAAGTTAAACCACGTTCCTAGCACACGCGGTTCAAAAGATACAGACGATTTAATGGAGGTAGATTCTCAAAATAAAAGTAAAGCTCAGAATGACAGATGACAGTTTGCAGAATGGACACACGATTTCTTATGATGCAGTTCTAAATAGGTTAAAATAGTTTGAATTAGATTATTTTAAACTAAGAGATTGGTTTTGCACAGTTCTGGCTGAGTAATCACACTATGAATTTGAAATAGGCCGTCAGGGTCTGGTTAGCAGGTTTGGACTGGACTCCGGGCGGTTTCTGGTACTGGTTCTCTGGATCTGGATCTTTGGTTCTGGTCTGGTCTGTGGTTCTGCTGTCGGCCCTTCAGAGCGGTCTGGTCTGTGGTTCTGCTGGTCTGGATCAAGTGGATTCTGGATACAGCACTGCTCTCTGGGTCTGCTACCGGTTTTGGCAAAGAATCCAACAGCTCGCCCGGCTGTAGAATAGTTTGGTTGGATTGCTGGATTCTGAAGGCCTGCTGAGAAGAGTTCTCAGCTTGTGGGTTAGGCCTTTGCTTTAAGTTCTGTAGTCTATCTGGAGTCTAAGTTCTGGATGTTCCTTCTAGATGTTGTGTGGTCCGGCAAAATGCTCCGCAAGAAAATGGAAAATGAATCTCTTGCCTGTCCAAGCAGACTCTTTTTATGTGTTTTGAAAATGGGTGTGTGCGTGGGTGTAACTAAGCCTGCCCCTCACAACTTATCATGGGCCAAGCTCTCCTCTCTCCCTTGATTGGGGGAAGGAATGGAGTGTCATCAGGCATTAATTTTATGGCATACAGAAAGAACACTCCCCTTTGCATTTACTTAGAAAAATCAATTTTACCCAAAACACATATTTCTCAGATACACAGTTTGTTGAAATTACATGTACACATTGCAGATGAATTAAGATACATGATTTGCCAACTCTGATCTTTCTAAGAGCTTGGGTTAAGAAATGACAACATTTTGTGCTTTTTAGTGACTTTCGCCATATTGGATTTTCCTCAAAATTTACACAGACCTGCACCCCTTCCCTGAGCATATTACTGGAAATTACTATGTCTCTATCCTAAACACAGTGTCTGCAATACTAATAAATAGCGGGGTTCGGTCCCAGAACACCACACAAAGTGGAGTTTGGTCTCAGATCATGAGGGCATTTTCCATATTAAGGACCCCTACATTGTACATTTCTGTGAGCTTAATACAAGATTTTAGAAGCATTTAACTTAAACATATATTTGCTGCAATATGAATCCACAATCCAGTCTGGCCTGCCCCCAGAAGCTTGGTGAGTCAGAGTTCACAGGCCTCTCCTTCTTGGCAGGGCAGCTGTTGCCAGCTACACCCTAATCTGCATTTCTATTCAATTGAAAGGTCTATTGTGTTGGGTCCTGCAAGCTGCAGGGGAAACTCCTCCCTCTCAATCAACAGGGCCATGTGATATTCTGGGCTGTTGTGTGTGTCTCTGAGGTGTTAATGGGGTTCTCAGGAAAAGCAAGTCTTTTGAACTTTTAATTACTTAAGACCCCCTTCTGTTCACTGCACAGTTCTGCAAGACAGGTCTCCTGTCAAGATTTATAAAGCGCCAGCGCCGGTCAGTGCCCAATGCCGGTACTGCACCTGTTTTTGACAGCTGTCTTGAATTAATACATTTTAAAAAGAAAGGATTTTACTTGATAGTATATGATCCTTGCTTGACATGGCATTGATGTGGATCTGCAGTAGAGTAAAGTAAAACACTCAACCATAGTTGTATTTTTGTTTGGTGGTTTCGGGCCCATGATCTTAGCAATTTTTAACATTAATAAAAACGGATTTTGAACAGAACCATCTTTCTTTGCACTGGTGGGTGGCAGGTCAGGGGACCATTTTGGTGTGCGCAAAACTGCGTGGTTCTCCTGGATTCTGGCGCAAATGTGGGATTTTCCACCATCTTGGATTTTCTAAGCCCACAGCACCAAATGTTGCGGCATAATAGTTCAAACGTGCGTCAAGACCCCCAACACTGCTGATCCCAATCCTACAAGCCCTTGTGCCAGCCCACAAGGAATGACTACCAAGTCTGTCATTGACACTCTACGTTATGACAGGCCCAGAGGTAGCTCCTCTGCTGTGCTCAGTAGTGATCAGACTCAGTGGAGGGATGGCAAACTGACCTTTCAAATGTCACTGAGCTGTCATCCACAGGATGGTTTCTCATGAGTTTGATTGGAGCTCTCAATGAGCCCCAGAGACGGAGATGGGACCTTCTTCTGTCAAACGTGTTTGCAAATCCCTGACCACCTGTCAGTGGTCTGGACCTTGCCATGGTTCACAGCTTGGCAAGGTAAGCTATTCTCAAGGCTTTGGTGAACCTTAACAGGTTGCCATGGAGTTTCCTAGGAATGGTATGTAGTATTATATCTTGAGGAATAACATTGGAGCCTTGCTTATGACTATAGAATGGGAGCATGAGAAATCTGTGTTTCTCCCTGCTCTGTGACAAAGCAGCCCTTCTAATGGCTTCAGTGAGGATGACCTAGTGTCTCCTCACCTGACCCCACATCAGCAAGGTGAGCTAGATAGTTTGCTAAGGAGATAGAGGAGCAGAATGGTGTAAATCAGATTGTATTCTGGGAGTAAGTGAACCCACCAAGTTTGGATATTGTGGTTACTCAGAACCAAGGGAAAGTTCTACCAGCTGCTGTGAGATCCACCCTGTATTGGAACAAAGGGAATTTGAGCATTCTAGCTGTCGAGTTCAGATCTGAGGATCTTGATGGAAATACAGGTAAAGCCAGTGTTGGATTCTGTGTGGACACTAGAGCTCTGTATTCTGACCCCAAGACAGAGACACAATCTTCACTAAGAGGTAACACCTTAGTGGGTCAGTTCTGTAATGAAAAGTACAGCTGCTGTTATGATCTCTCTGCAGGGTATGGAAATGAACCCAGAGATCCTTTAAGATGAGGTAACACTCTACAGGGTGGATGATGAAGATGTTAGCTGTTTTAATAACAATTATCTAAAACAGGGAGTACAATGAACATCAGCAAACTAAGAAAACATATGTAGGACTGTGATTGGGGAATGAGAAACATCTAGGTATACTTGCTATGGGGGTTAGGGTTGAGATTGGGTCTCTACTATCAGGTGGACAACTCTGCCCACCCCTAGTGAAAGTCATTGTGAGTGTCATCAAATACATGACATTTTATTGGATCTCTAAACTATAGGGCTCTTTGATATGAGGCGGTTGGCATGTGTGTACCCTTCTGGAATATTCCACTCGTTAGCAGCATGCAAGCTGGTACCCCATGTGCTGGTGGGTCAGACTTGAGCATGCCTCCCCTCCCAATTAGCCCATCATCTATCATCACTCAAGCTGTCGGCCATGAGAATGGTCTTTTGAACTTGGCCTTGCAAGTATCACTGCTCCTATGAATAGAAGGGAGTATGAGCATGGCGTTATCTTTTGGTCTCGGCGTAGCTTGCCCAAAGTCTATTTTTATCTAACCATTTGACTGGAGACCAGATTTTGAGCACCTTCATTGTATTTAATACCATTTAATGACTAAATCTTGGCACTCATTGTCCTTTCGCTGCACCTTAACAGGAGCTCAGCTCTCGCCTTCTCATTCACTGTATCTTTACACGATAGATAACCACTTTCTTTGCTAGCTCCAATCCTTGACACTGGGCCAGGCAAAACTTCTTGATACTCCCTACAAATGCAGCCAGGCTTATTCTGCTGTACCACACTTAAAGTTCTTCCATTCACAGGATTTTCAGTTTGCTAAAATACGATGTGGAACTTCCAGAATCCTATGCATATATATATATATATATACCTCGGCGGCACCGTCTGCACAATTCACTACGTATAGCCAACCTCCAAGAATACTTCATCTATTTGGTTTACTGCATCTGTAAAATTATAAAATGGTTTTCATTTTCTTCTGTGCTTTTACACATGCAATGTTCATTCTGCATATGAAAGTTTACTTGATTCTTTACTTCGTCATCAGATTCTATATGATCTATTCACCTTCTGTTTTATTATCTCTTCTTAGGCATGTCACTTTGCTTCATGTGACATCATCAGTCTCTTCTTTCATCAAGAATGGTCTTCTTAATGGATACTTTGCTTCAAAGGCTGCTCGTATTCTAGACATCATTAGTTCAAAAGTGTCGCCTTTGTCACTATTTCTGGTTCCCAACATATAGGCAAGTTAGGGGTGGGATGTCCGGTAGAGGCTTTTGGCTCCTCCTCTACACTCCCCCCTCTGGTTGATTCATCAACCACTCTCTCACCAGACTCCGGAATCTAGACATCCTCTCTTGAAGAAGTACTTCTTTGGAGTCCATTGCTTCAGCACAACATTCAAAAATCCTGCTGATTTTACATGTTCGTCGACACTCCAGGTCATGTGGCTGCACTGTCCACTCAGGCTGCAGTATATCCATCTTCCCACATACTTCTTGTGGTCTCTTGGACACAAGAACTTTGTTCCTTCAGAGGCATGAATGCTTGCTTTTATATAGTCTCTGATTTTTTTCATACGTCAGCTCTTTTGGTTCAAATCCAGATTCACCATCGATCATGATCTTCATTCCTACTGCTTTCTTTGCTGTCTTCTTGCACTGTGTGATTATTATCTTGATCACACAGAATCCAAACATTATCATCAGTGATAATGCTCCAAGGAACTTGAAGATATTCGCCATCCACTGTGGTACCCATGGATTGGTTGATGCAAACCAACTGTCATCTGTAATATCTTCTACTTCATCTTCCATCTTGATATGCAAAGTTGTCAACAACGTTATGGCCTCTGTCAAGGTCATATTTTCTTCATCATGAGCAGGTATGAATGTGCAACATCATTCTCTGATTTTGCCACAAACACCTCCATTCATGGCTGTATCATGTCCAGGACATACTTATTCCGTAGTGCCATCAGTCTTATGGCTTTCAGCTCTTCCTTGATAGCATTGAATCCCTTTATGGTTGTGTTGATTGTCTGCAGAAGATCCCATCTGGTTATCTGTAACCATTTGGCATTCGTCATCACCTGGAGCCTTGTCATGAAGATTGTCATGAATATTGCTGACGTCTGACTGAACAATCATTGTTCATATGGAATGGCATCAAAAGCTTCTATTGATTTAGCTGAGAAATTGTTCTCTCTTTTTGTTCAATTGTGAAATTCAAGTGATCCGCTTTTCCTTAGATGAGCATCAGCCTTTGGAAACTCTCCAAAGTTCAAGTCACTTTTCAGAATCAATAATGCTGGAATGTGAATAATCACTATGGTGCATAGTCCTCCCCAGTCTGCGGCTAGCTTCATATAAGCTCTGGATCTACAAGCCCAGTCGTGCTCCATTATCACCACTGTCCCATCCTTCATTCCTGGTACATCAAAGATTCGAGCACACTGTTGATTCTCTCAAACTTTTCGTGTGCCATTGTTTCTGAAGCATAGCTCTGTGCTTGCCAGAGGCACTATCTGAACTGGGCCTCCTTTATCTTCAACCCATGTCAGAAGCTAGGCAGGCTGCTTTGGCCAGAGAGGTTTGCATCCCTTCTCCACATGATCAATAGATGGTTTGTGATGTCCTGATACTGCCAATGTTCTGCATATGACTATGTCTTCTTCCCAGTCATCTGGTGAAAGCACTGTTGCGCAAATTTGCATCTGACCTCTCTCCTTGTATATTCCTATTTCTTCATCAGTCCTTCCTTGGAAATTGAGCTTTTTGTTTATCTCCCATCTAATTCCTGCTCCTTTCATTCTAGGCTGTTTGTATCTTATCACATGATCTCGGGTGTGTGGGCTTGCTCTTGTTTTCAAATCTTAAACATAATCATCTTCTTCTGGTGCTGACCATTCTGTCACCCATACGAACAATGCTTTTTCACCCTGGAATTCAGTCATTGGTGTAGGGATAATCACATATGGTCTTGGCCTTCGTGTAACAGATATGTCTGCAAGGGTCACTGATCAGGGAATAATCAGGGGCACTGTTGCTTTCTTTGGACCAATAAAGTAAACAGTTTGTACCAAAAGAATCAGGAAAATAATGATGAATGCTGTGCATGCATATTTCTTACACCAATACATTAATCCCCACCAGCAGAGATTTCCCATACTTCGCTGAACCCGCTTGTTTCCCGCCACTGTATCACTTTCAGTATTTCACATTAAGCCTGTGTACTACTTTTTAATGAAGGAAAAACATGTTTTAATGAGGGCAATTCATGCTCCGCTAATTGCAAAATTTGCTCAATGTTTCCCGAAAGCAATCTCCTTATTGGTGATCCAATTTTAGGATTGTGCAGGAACACACAAATGTCAGTATTTCTCCCCACAAGTGCATGATATGCCCAAAGAATAAAAGTAGAGACAATAAGCAAAATCTGATGAATGTCGACATCATATAGGACGATTTGGGTGTCCAAAGAGAAATTCATTAAGGAATGAGTCGGGAAACTGCTCCCTCTTCCAATTTTTAACCAACTGTTGTTGTTTAGGCATAATCATTATACATCAACAACTTTCTAACATTCATTTTCAAAATATTCCAGTGGCTCAAGAACAATTGCTTTCTCACTCCTGCTATAATATCTATAAAGAGTGTCTCATGGGAGCCACAGGCAAATGTACACTTGTATTTATTCAACCAGCAGTTTCAGTGTCCTTCTTCCATTGATCGAGTCTGCATGTGCTGAACTACTTCGTGTTGACTTGCTTCCGAATTGGGTGTGGCAGTTCCAGTCTCATCAGCATGCAGTTTGACATCGCCGAGTTGATAGGGTCTACTGAAACAAGGCTTGGCCACTTCCTAGTAAAGGTGCATACTAACACGGCATCTCTCTCAAAAAGTTTAGGTACTGGTAACAGTTTTTCAGGTCTCGTTGCTGAATGGTCTTCATCTGTGTCCTGAGAACCCTTTGTGCTTGAATTGATCTGAAATGACAGAGATACTAGCAGTCACACATGTCAAATAAGCAATTAACTCATATCCTAACATTTCTGCTGTCTATTGGGCATCACTTCTAATCCTCGATGGAGGAGTCAGAGGCGTTCTCATCTGCCTTCCTGTTACCAGTTCATGGGGTGTGAGGTGGAGGTCTGACCCGGGATGATTCCTTAATGCATATAATGCTAGGGGCAGGCAATAGAGCCATCCTTTCTTCAGTGACAATTTTAAATTAGCAATTCTCTCTTTGAGAAGACCGTTCAGTGTCTCACATTACCCGTTCGCTGGCAGGTGATAAGCAGAAACAAAACGTGTGTTTTAGTGAATAATAAGCTAATCTGTTCAAATAATTCATTAACAAAATGTGGGCCATTGTCAGATCTCAGCACCTCACATGCTCCCCATCTTGGAAATACTTCTCATACTAGAAAATTCACTGCACAAATGGTGTCAGGGTGTGCACATGGACCTGCTTTGATCCATCTCAAAAAAGGACACACCACCACTATCATATACCTGTATAAACTACACACTTGCAGAATGTCAGCATAATCGATATGTAAATGCTGAAAAGGACCGTTCGGTGGAGGAATTTGTCCTCTGATTGTTCGCAATGTGTGCCCAGCAGTAAACCTTTGACATACAATGCAATTTACTACATAAAATGCAACCTGTTCTAACAAATTTGGTACAAACCAATCTTCTCCAATAGTTTCTGCAAGGCTTTCCCTAGTTACATGCGCAGGGTAGTGTAGCTGTTCAAACGCTCAAACGCCACCCTTAATAGTGCTACTGGCATTACTGGCTTCCCAGTGCTATCTTGCCGCCATAATCTTTCAGGAGGGGATAATGAGCGCCCCCTCTGTTTCCACAATTCTTGCTCTTCTTGCTGTGCACTGCCTTGAATTTCCATCAACTGTGTTTTCGGCAAATGATTAAAACCTTCTTGCATTATCACAGTCATAATTTCCCCCTTTCCTATATGAGGAGTGTCAAAACTTGAGATGTCTGAAGAAGTTGCAACCCTTTTGGCTTCTTCGTCCCGTGTGAAATAAAATCAGTTCTCTTTGTATGTGCTGCACATTTAACTATTACAATGGCTGCTGGGAGATGTAGTACCTTAATAAGTCTGTCCAATAATGCAGCGTGTTGCACAGGATTGCCGTCCGCTCTGAGGTTGTGCCTCCTTTTCCAGCCTGCAAGCCCTGTGAGCACGATTGACATCACATAGGCAGAGTCACTGTGCACCGTCACTCCCTCCCCTTTGTATTTTTTCAAGTGCAATAATAAGCACCACCAATTCTGCTGCTTTTTCTGAAAAGTGAGATGGTAGCCTTATGCTTGCCATCATTTCAAATTCCCCACTTTCTCTATACCTCACTACAGCTGACCCAGTCAGTCTTTCTCAATTATTTTGATTGATTAGTGATGACTCGTCAATAAAGATAATCTCCCCTCCTGACATTGCGTTTTCTTTTCCATGCAGTATGTGACCATGTGACTCTTCATAACTAGCGCAGTCATGTACATGCTCACACTCTGCCACGGGCTCAGCTACAAATGTGGCAAGGTTCACTATTCTGCACCTGACTATCTTACTTACAGGATTAGATATAACAACTTCATATACATATGCTCTCTGGGAGCATATGTATAGCATGCTCAACAAATAATGTCATAGAACACCCCATTACAATACTCATAGATTTCTCAATGGCAAATGCGTTTGCTACCAACGATTGTTCGCAAGGACAGTGTCCTCTCATAACTGGATCTAAAATTCCACTGTAATATGCCAGAGCTTTGTACCCTAATGTAGTCCTCGGTGGATGCACTTCTGTCATAACTGTCCCATTCATGTGCGAAAACAGGTAGAACTCCTCAGAATAATTGGGAATTCCTAAAACTGGAGATGCACAAGTTGCTTTCTTTAATTCTTCAAACCCCTCCTCCATTGCCCCAGTCCATTCCATGTCATCCTTCTTTACCTGTGCAAAAGTGCTTTTGTGTATGAACTATATTAAAACACCCATGCTCTCAAGTAGTTGAATAATCCCAGGAACTGCTGCATTTGCTTTATCGTGTGCGGTTTTGCTATTTTCATAATTGCCTCAGCCCTTTCAGGTGTGACCATTTTTCCTTCATGTGAAATCAATTGGCCTATGTACAACACCTCTTCTTGACAGTACTGTAAGTTCTCTTAGTCCACTTGATATCCCTTGTCTGCTAGGATAATCATTAACTGAATCGAGTCTTGCCTGCTCTCATCTTCTGTCATGCTAAAACCAAAATGTCATCTACGTACTGCAGGACAACAATTTTCAAATCAATATTCCCTAAATCCATCTGAAGGACCCTATTAAAGATGCATTGAGACTCACAGTACCCTTGAGGTAAATGAGTGCTTTTCAACTTAGTGTAAAGCAAAAGTAAATCCAGGACTCAGCGCCATCAAATATGTGCTTGTTTAATTGTGTTGTATTGTCACACATTCAAAAAACGGAAAGAGCCCATAAACGATGATAACATGTTTCGGCTATGCTAAGCATTTATTATTACAAATTCAAAAAGAAACAGGAATCCCGTATGCTAAGGGAAACTTCCCTCACGCCACAACGTATTGTTAGAAGTTTACATGCAAACTCATCCCAAAATGTCTTATTACGAAACAGAAACACTATGGTTTATCGCTATCGGGCTACGTATCCGAATTCACGAGTCTACGTCTAACAAGACCCGTTGAAAAACGAAGCATTCAAAGACCAGAACTCACTCTGGCTTACCTTCACTCTGCGAACAGGCAGTCACACGCGTCGGCGAAATCAGAGTGCCGACCTGGGGCGCCATCTTGTTATCCCTACCATGTACGGTGTCCATGGCAACGCATGTAACGTTGCCACAGAGATCTGCGTCTGACAGAATGCTTGGAAGACGTCTGCCATGACCTCAAATGTCATTAACATCCCACCATCTTGGAGGTGGCAGCCGCCATTCCCAAGGCGGTCCCTAAACCCATTACTGTTGTCACCAGTTAACATTATGAAACTATATCTACCTCATGCTGACTCAATCAAACATGATAATTTGGGAGAGTACTATATGTAATGCAAGAAAAAGAATTAGTTACGCGACATTTTAGAAAAAACGTATAACACAGTAGGGGTAACAGCTTTGCACCTGCAATGTAAAACTCCAGGAAAATAAACACATTTCACATTCATTGAGGTATACAATACTGCATGTCTAAATATACTAAAGAGCTATGTTGCAATTAGCCCACACTACAGAAAGGAAACCATTTAGTTATCACTGTTAAGACCTGTGACAGTGGAATTGAAATAACAAATTGTTCGCGCTTCAGCTTTCCTCAGTGCTTTCAGTCTGTCACCACCCGTTTTATTCAAAGTCACTTGCTGTAGACCAATAAATTTGATCTTGGATTTATTGTGCAGTTGACACCGTACATGGTAGAGATAACAAGATGGCGCCCCCGGTCGGCACTCTGATTTAGCCGACGCGTGTGACTGCCTGTTCGCAGAGTGAAGGTAAGCCAGAGTGAGTTCTGGTCATTGAATGCTCTGTTTTTCAATGGGTCTTGTTAGACGCAGACTCGTGAATTCGGATACGTAGCCAGATAGCGATAAACCATATGTTTCTCTTTTGTAATAAGACATTTTGGGATGAGTTTGCATGTAAACATCTAACAATACGTTGTGGCGTGAGGGAAGTTTCCCTTAGCATACGGGATTCCTGTTTCTTTTCAAATTCGTAATAAAAAAGGCTTAGCATAGCCGAAACATGTTATCATCGTTTATGGGCTCTTTCCGTTTTTTGAATGTGTGACAATACAACACAATTAAACAAGAACATATTTGATGGCGCTGAGTCCTGGATTTACTTTTGCTTTACACTGTTTTGCGGTGACGGTTAGGCTTTACTACCGTCTGAATACAGTGACCTGCAACATCCGTGTTTTCTATACATGATTCTATATTGATCGCATTCTCTTTGAAATAGATTATCGATTTTTTACTCCCGGGATTGTAAGGTGTCGCCCCCCCAGAGCAACGTATATCAAAGCCATTGGTTTCAGTCACGTTATTTCAGTTGCCATTGGGGCTGACCTGTTACCTCAATCTGCGATTATTCAAAGTTTTTGCAAATGGCAGCTTATTTGAAGAACCGAGAGGAAGAAACAAAGAATTTGTTCACTCCCCGAGGAGATATGACCCATGCTTTTTCGAACCTTGGCAATAAACGAGAAGATTTACGATCAAAATTCATTTGACTAGAAAGAATATCCAAGAAAGAAATACATAAGTATTGGGAGAAAGTTTCACTTGAAAACTATGTAGCAAATGACAGAGCACCAACAGGGTTGAGGATCCTCATTTTTCCGAATTTCAACAATGATCTGGATAAAGATTTAGCTGAAGGCTGCGAACCAAATTTGAGCAATAGTTCAATAAAAATGATGGACCTATTGATAGAGCATGCGTCTAGAGAACATCAGAGAGCAGTGGATGCAATTGAAATCATCAAAAAAGAAATTTCGGACATGAAGTCTAACAAAGCTACTAAAACTATAAATTATGATAAAATGTATGAAATCTTACAAAGCTACCAGGATGAGGTTTAAATCAGGAAATTGAGAAAATGTTATAGAGATGAATGCGATTACAAGGAAGACCGAGTATATACTTTTCAGACTAAATATGACTCCAGTTCCAAACCATCTTCGAGACACTCAACTCCCAATACCTCATCAGCCAGTTCAGATGCGGACTCTCAAATAGATAATCAAGAAAGTTCAAGTGTAAGGTCGCAGGAACCAGGTGGCTATATGAATCAGATCAAGCGATATAAGAAGGGCAACCGTAACTTCACTCAGAAATCAGTCCGTTTTCAACTGCCTTTAGACAACAATACTCTGACCCCGGTACAAGGAGGAGAGGAAGGAGGGGGGTAGGCAAAAAAGACAACGCAGAAGCCTCACAGCAGAAAAACAAACAACAGACAAGAGCCAGCTCCAAGGAAATGAGCAGTACCAAATAAGAGGAGATTTAGTTTTGAACTTGTCTCACAGGGATATATCTCATAATGAAAGACTTCTTCCGAATAAGGGCCTGTCCTTTGCACCTTCATGTAACTTCAGCCAAGTGGACATTCACATAGATCTGTTCAAATTTATCAGAAAACTTAAATTAAAAAAATTCTTCGCAACTAAAGCTCCAGGGAATTTCCAAGAAAAGGAACTGAATATACCAATCAGTGACATGTCAATCCAAGATATTGAGGATACTTTCTTAATACGATCATTGGTAGAGGATGACCAGTACCAAGTACTCCATCTTTTGGACGATTTGAAAATTCAATCTGATACATTGACAGTTAAAGAACTCAAAGTGCAATCTAAATTTGTGCCACAACTGGCACCCGATAATGTCATTGATACATTCTATAAAGCAGTCTCATGTGATTTCTACAAATTGAACCAAGCGGAACCAAGCACAAGAGAACCAATAACTTGACACCAGGAGAGAAAATAGCTCTTCAATCACTGAAATCGGATACGCAAATAGTGATCAAAGAGGCAGACAAGGGGGGCAATATTGTTATAATGAATCGAGAAGACTATTTAGCAATGGCTTCTCAGCATCTGACAACCCCCAGCTGCTCTGTTACAAGAAATGACAACTTCTAACTTACGGCACTGGAACAAGTTGATACACAAATCTTGATGTGGCATAGGAAAGGCTTAATCACTGATGAGGAACGTGCCTTTCTCGGAATCAAGGAACCTGTGACTCTGACTATGTATTTCTTGCCTAAGATTCATAAACATTTTGATACCATACCAGAGGGCCACCCAATCACGAGTGGGATTGGTTGGGCCACTGAAAATATATCGGAATACCTTGACTCTATCCTTAAACCAAGGGCTAGCCTTTTTATTCATACTTACAGGACTCCACTAGTCTCATAAAGAAATTAAACAAGTTCACTTGACATAAGACTTTTCTGCAAGCTACTCTTGATGTGAAGGCATTATATACTCCTATTCAGCACAAATGGGCTATGATAGCAATTGACTATACCTTCAGAAATGAATCAGCTTCTTATTACAATCATATCCAGATGATCAAAGAAATGTTGCAGCTCACTTTGGATCTCAATGTATTCACTTTCGATAACCAAATATATCAACAAGCTAAAGGGGTGGCAACGGGTGCCAAGTATGCCCCAGCCCTAGCTAACCTATTCATGGGCATGCTAGAGGACAAAACAGTTTATCCGGAAATTTTCTACAGGACAAAAATTAAGATGTGGACACGGTATATAGACAATATTTTCTGTATCATTGATGGAAGCACAGATGAGTTTCAGAATTTTGTGACAGCTCTGAACTTGAATTGCTTTGATATACAATTCACAGGGGTCTGTGATCAAAACGAAATTAATTTCCTGGATTTGACAATACACACAGATGTCAATAAGCTACAGACATGGACATTTAGGAAACCAACAGAAGTGAACTCGACGTTGCATGCCAGCAGCTGTCACTCTCAATCAACCATCTTCAACATGCCATCAGGTGAATATATTAGAGCAAGACGCAATTGCCAACATGAAGATAAATTTGAAGGTGTACACTTTTACAACAACGCTTTAGGAACAGGGGTTACTCGAATAAATCTGTGACAAGGGCATACAAGAGAATTAAACCAATGATGCAACAAGACACTTTGGGATATCGACCAAAGAGGAACTCTGATTTGAATGCGGCAATAAGTTTCATTACCCGATATTGCTCTGACCACCGGACAATACAGAAAATACTCAAGAAACATTGGTACCTACTCAAATTGGATGATCACATTTGTAACTTCGTGGGTGAGCATCCACATATAATCTACAAAAGAGCGAGCACACTTAAGTCCATACTTAGTCCATCCCTGCTGCCGAACGTTACGAAAGATAATCAAGGCACATGGCTATATAGAAAAGATCAGGGTTTTAGAAAATGTGGCACATGCCCGCAGTGTAAACATGCACATGATTCCACAAAGGAGTTTGAAGACATTAACGGCAAACATTGGACCATTAAACAGGGAATCAACTGTAAAACAAAATGTGTTGTTTACTGTATCATCTGTGTATATAAAAGATTATATATTGGTAGCACTAAGCGAGCTCTGAGAATCCGGATACGTGAGCACCTGGCAAAGATTGGCAGCCAGGACCCTATGATCCCACTAGCAAAGCATTGGCAGAAGGTACATCAACTGCACAATAAATCCGAGATCAAATGTATTGGTCTACAGCAAGTGACTTTGAATAAAATGGGTGGTGACAGACTGAAAGCACTGAGGAAAGCTGAAGCGCGAACAATGTGTTATTTCAATTCTACTGTCACAGGTCTTAACAGTGATAACGAAATGGTGTCCTTTCTGTAGTGTGGGCTAATTGCAACATAGCTCTTTAGTATATTTAGACTTGCAGTATTGTATACCTCAATGAATGTGAAATGTGTTTATTTTCCTAGAGTTTTACATTGCAGGTGCAAAGCTGGTACCCCTACTGTGTTATACGTTTTTGCTAAAATGTCACGTAACAAATTCTTTTTCTTGCATTACATATAGTACTCTCCCAAATTATCACGTTTGATTGAGTCAGCATGAGGTAGATATAGTTTCATAATGTTAACCGGTGACAACAGTTAGTAATGGGCTTAGGGACCGCCTTGGGAATGGCGGCTGCAACCTCTAAGATGGTGGGATGTTAGTGACTTTTGAGGTCACGGCAGACGTCTTCCAAGCGTTCCGTCAGACGCAGATCTCCGTGGCAACGTTACACACGTTGCCATGGACACCCTACATGGTAGAGATAACAAGATGGCGCCCCCGTTCGGCACTCTGATTTCGCCGGCGCGTGTGACTGCCTGTTCGCAGATTGAAGGCAAACCAGAGTGAGTTCTGGTCTTTGAATGCTTCGTTTTTCAACGGGTCTTGTTAGACGTAGACTCGTGAATTCGGATACGTAGCCAGATATCGATAAACCATAGTATTTCTGTTTTGTAATAAGACATTTTGGGATGAGTTTGCATGTAAACTTCTAACAATACGTTGTGGCGTGAGGGAAGTTTCCCTTAGCATACGGGATTCCTGTTTCTTTTCGAATTCGTAATAAAAAAGGCTTAGCATAGCCGAAACATGTTATCATCGTTTATGGGCTCTTTCTGTTTTTTGAATGTGTGACAATACAACACCATTAAACAAGCACATATTTAATGGCGCTGAGTCCTGGATTTACTTTTTCTATACACTGTTTTGAGGTGACGGTTAGGCTTTACTACCTTCTGAATACAGTGACCTGCGACATCCGTGTTTTCTCTACATGATTCTACATTGATGGCATTCTCTTTGAAATAGATTATAGATTTTTTACTCCCGGGATTGTAAGGCGTCGCCCCCCAGAGCAATGTATATCAAATCCATTGGTTTCAGTCATGCTTTTCAACTTAGTCTGGTGGAAAATAAATGACATCATAATGCAACAGGATTGAGAAAAACAAAAATGTTCAAGTCAATCACTGTGAACTATCATGCCTCAACAAGGATACTACATAGTATTGTTGCAGGATTCAGAACTGGAGGAAACGCTGCCTCCACAATCTGGTTAATCGGCCTCATGTCCTGAATTAAATGCCAAGACCCTCCCTTTGATTTCTTCACAGGGTATACTGCGGTATTGCACAGTGACTCTGATGTCACTAAGATACCCTGTTCCATTAGTGCAGACATAGTTTTATACATACCCTCATCTGGCTCTCGAGACATGAGATACTGTCTTGCTCGAGGTAAAATTGGTCCTGTCTTCAGTTTAATCTTAACTTCTCATACCCCCTTCAATAGGCGTACGCCATAGGGGCCTGCAGTCTATAACGAGGCTGGCACTTTTTCCTCGTCAAAATATGCTGGATGGTGCCACACTATCATCATTCGCTGTGTGGGACCTCTCTTTTCTCTATTTGATCCAATAGGTAATGTGCATCTCCAATTGTACTTCATCGTCTGTTGCATCATGTTTGAACACATCCTCTTTTGTGACTTCAGTCAGTCTATACCCTTCCCAATCACTGTCCTCCATGGCCTGCCCTCATCAAATCCTTTGACCATGGCCAATTCCCCTTGTACCATGACTGCAACTAGTTCTAAGGGAATAGTCCATCCCCCCTCTTCATCCATAGGTATCTGTGGCCTGAATAAAAACTCATCAGGTATGCTCATAGTCTTTCTCACTAATCCAGGTAGTCATGTTAACATATTGCGTATCCCATAAAGAAAGACTTCAGGTTCCATTGTCACTCCCGGCACAGCCATCTGCCCTGCAAATGCCATAAAAAATTCACGCATGTTTAAATAGTGCATCCCTGGAGTAGAAAAAACTATGCCACCATCAGCGAAAAAAAAGATTGGCATATTACGCTTTGTCTTTAAATCACGTCCCAGAATATGGTGTCTGCTGTGAATACAATAATGGAACAGACATGTCACATTCTCCTATTGAGACTGGCAATTCATCAGTAAAAGGAACTCTACTTGTAGCTCCTGAGAACCCTTCAGCATTCATGGCATTTCCCGATAATGGAAGTTTTCCCTCCCATATACATGAGCGACTTGCAGCAGTGTCTACTAAAAAAGAAAAATATGTGCCTCCTATCGTCACATCAATCTTTGGTTCCTCTTGGGTGTCTGGTGTTACCGATAGTACCGAACACATCAATGAACCCTGTGAGCCTTCCTATTGTGTATTATGCTCATCCCTGTACCTTTCAAAGGACTTCCTCCAACCACTGAAACACCCCCTAACCTACGGGTCAATAACTGCCCTCTGTTTGCGTTGGCTTTATCTGCATGGGTGCATACTGTGACTGTCCTTGCAGTGGATTTAATGGTGCCCATTTTGGCTGTTGTGTTTGCTAAATTTGTGGCGCTTGTGCTTGATACACCGTCTGATCTTGTGCAAACCCATTCTTTAACTGTGGGCTATATGCAGGAGGATAAGCTGTCCACCCTCTTGAAAATTGCCCATTCTGTACAAACCCTTGGCTTCCACACATGCGCGCAACATGCCCTGCCATACCACACATAGAACATATAGGAGGTGCTCTTCTAACTTGCCCCCCTTGATTAAACCATCCTTGCATATTCTGATTATCATTCTGCATAGTCTGAAAGCCAACTTGATTATTTTGAAAATTACCTCTACCTCTGAAGCCCATTCCTCAGCCTCTCTGCATAAACCCATTTCCTCCCTGGTCCATCTGGCATTCATTATTTGCCTGTGATGTACCCATTGCTAGTTGCTGCATTCCCAGCCCTTCTCTGCTTGTCAATACCACACCTTCTATTCCATATTTTGACATTCTTTTTGGAACTATCTTGGCTTCCTCAACCTTCCTAGCCTCTTCCATCTTCTTATTTTTCTCTTGCAATAGTCGACAGTGGTGCACTATAGTCAACTGTATCTCCGCCCAAGGCCCTGCTTCCATTTCCACAAATTTCTTGATCTGTTTCTGTACTTGTTCCAGTAGTCCCTAAACGTGGGACTACTGCATATGATTTCGCCCACGGCTCTCGAGTTTCTTAAGTCCACTGTTCCTGAATATTGTGAATGTAAACAAGCGGATCCTCACCTTCTTGCATTTTACGTGCCATAAGTGCACCAATATCTGTCATGTCAGGATACTTTACCCTAAGAGCCCTCCACATGTCTGCTCTATAATTATTAAATGACACTCCATCATGAGCTGTATTCTGCGCTGTGACACTTGAATAGCCTGCTTGTGTCCAAATGTCATCAGCCCTTTCCCCAAGAATGGCTTCTAGGAGACCCTTACTATCCCCTACGGCTAGGGTGTTTCCTCCTATCATGTTTTCTAGCTCATAAATCCATTTGCCTGCACCTGCCATTAAACTATGGGGTTTACATCTTAAGTTATCCTTATCGATCTGTGGCCATGTGATAGAGTGTGGCCTAGCTCCTCCTTTCGCCAGTAAAGGGAACTGCGTGAACCCTAATTCGCAATCAGTTCCCATTGTCTGCTCATCCATAGCTGGGACAATGGTTCTGCATCACCTTCTACCTGGAGGTGACCTTAACTTGCTCACATATGGTTGCAATTCACCTTTGACTTGACTTGATAGGTTATTTATAATGCGCTTAATACCGAGAGGTTTCTAAGCACAACCTGGGGTTCGAACCTGTGTTGCTCGTGTCATCTTGCTTTCAAGTCGAGCACGTTGCTGTTGAGCTATCCTTCCGAGACTTTCTCACTGTGTGATCGTCCATTATAGTATGTGATCTGGAATCCTATCCTTAGGTTGCTGGAGATCAGACATCTTACTTGCTTTTCTGACAGCATGCTTCCTTCAGGACCACATGCACTTTCTCCATCCTCCCCATTGAAGGTTTCTCTGTCTTTGTCTGACATATCTAGTCCCCAACTAGTATGGCTTTCATACTTATTTAAAGTCAGCCTGTCTAGAGACAAGGCTCTGTCAAGGGTTTTGACCCATGTTGAATCAATAGACTGGGTAGATGTGGGGATGAGCTGTCGCTGCCCATTATTCGATCCCAGGACAAACTAAATCAATAGACTGGGTGGATGTGGGGATGAGCTATCGCCGCCCACATTCACGCCAGAATAGGAGAATTGCTGAGTTGGCACAAGACCACTCTAAAGATACAACCTTTTTGTGGGGGGTTCCACATCACCACTCTACTGTAAGGATGCCATCAAAACAATGTTAAGCAAGGGTCCTATACTGTCAAGCAAAATACCATTCTATTGAAATGCAGTAATTCAAGACAACTCAAAAATGGATGCAATACTGACAAATTCCCCAAGGTGGCGCTAGCGGTCTAAACTCTGACAGGGAAACTGTATTTAGGAGTTGCAAGAGGGGCAGTGACTTCAAAGCTTGTTGGTTAATTGGAAACCTTAGCCACCTGCTGTTCCCAGAGGCCAAGAGGCTGGGAAACCTTAACACCTCAGAGAGTCCCACACCAGGAGGCAGGATATCACATGACCTTGTTGATTGATTGAGGAGAGACTTCCAGGCAGCCTGCTAGAGCCCACACAAAAGGCTCTTTCTGTTCAATGGGGTATGTTAATTTTGAGTGTTTCCTGTCAACAGCCCTCTGCCAGCAAGGAGAGGCATGTGATCACTGACCCATCCAGACTCCTGGAGGCGGACCCAAACACTTTGGGGAGTTGAATTGTAACAAATATATAGTTTAAAGAAACAGTGATAATTTATTGTAACCAAATGACAGGAACGTACTACTTTGAGAGTCTTAGTTTGAAAAATGCCCTCACGATTTGAGTTCAAACTCCAATTTGTACCATGTTCTGGGGCAAAACCCTGCTAATTATGATTATTGTAGACAATGTGTTTAAGCTAGAGACATGGAAAGTTACTGGGATATATGTGGAAGGGAAATGTACCTTTGTATATTTTTTGATGAAAAACCAATGTTGCAAAACCCACTAAAATCGAAAATAAGTTGCCATTTTTGAATGCAAGCTCCTACAAACGCCAGAGTCGGACAGGGACTATCTTTAGTAATATATGATGTGTGTATGTGATGTCAAACAACTGTATACCTGGGAAATATGTATTTGGATCAGGAATAGATTTGTGTGCACATTGACCAGGGGAGTGTCATTTCTGCAGGTCATAAAAATGACATCACTCTGACACACTATCCCTTCCCAAATCAGGGACCAAAGAATCTATTGACCTATCAAATCAAGAGAGGGGTAGGCTTAGGGATGCTAGCCTCTCCACCCACTTTTAAAACACATAAGAAGAGACTGCTGGGACAGGTAGGGACATTCAATTCCATTTGCTGCTGGACACTCTGCCGGGAGACTCCAGACTTCACATCCATCAATCTCCAAAGACCAGAACTATACTTCAGAACTTAAAGCAAGGGCCTAAACCCACAAACTGAGAACTCTTCTCAGCAGGCCTCAGCATCCTTAAAATCATTTGCAAACTATTCCACAGTCGGGCGAGCTGTTTGAATTCTTTGCCAAGAACAATTGCCAGAGACCAGACCAGAGATCCAGGGAGACCCAGACCGCTGTGAGCAGAACCGGTGCCTGATTGACCCGCCGTATCCAGAGAGGCTAGACCAGCAGAGCAAAGCTGAACCAGACGCTGTAAGCAGAACCGCCCAGTCCAGTCCAGTTGACCAGATCCGTGACGTGGCCCATTCATTTCAAAATTAGGAGTGAGTATCCGCCAGAACTGTGCAGAACCCAATCTCTTAGTTAAAATAATCTAATTCAAGCTATTTTAACCTAATTAGAACAGCCTCCTAGAAATCGTGTCATCTGTCATTTTTAAAGTAGCACAACTGTCACCTGTCAATTCTGCAGCTGCAAGCTGTCACCTGTCATTTTGAGTTTTACTTTAAATCCGAAAATCTACCTTTATTAAATCATCCGTATCTCCGGAACCGTTTGTGCTAGGAACGATATTTCTTCCTACTCCCTATACTTTTTCCGTAATTGCGAGACACGCACTCGCGAAATTTACCGCGATTTGCGATGTGGCCCGATTTCTTCATCTGTAGAAATCATCAGCTTTTTGCTTCTCTTTGCTAAAATTTGTTTGCAATTTGCTAATCATTCATAGAGTATTGTTAAAGTGAGCCTGAACTTATATAAAGTAGCCATCACCTACCCTGAACCTCTAGAGGGAATTAAAAGCAATTTTAGCACCTTTTCACTTCCTTGCAAACCACATTAAAATAATTCGCCTGTGTTTAAAACTCATCCCTGTTTTCCCTAAGCTTGCTGGGAGAACTGGAACTGTGTATTGCATTATAAAGTGTGATTTGTTTGGATTCTTGAAGACTGTGTGCTCTCCTTCCATTTCTTGTATTGCATGGGGGGGGGAGTGAATTGTCAAAAGAAAAAGTGATCATATTACCTTTTGCTAAAATCATAACAAGTTATTTCTGTACTGCATTTTATTCCACCTTGCGTTTCCTTGAACCATATAAAGCATTCTTTCCCACCTTATTCTTCTGTTCCTATTCATAAGTTACCTCTTGCTGACTACTGCTCATATTCACACGTGTAATATCCATTATCAATGTATTTATAGAAATGTGATATATATATATATATTGTTTAAATTTTCAAATAAACCTTTAATTTGCAAAACAAACCTACTTCTTGGCTCAGTGGGGTCAGGGGGATTCTAAGAGGGGGGTGTTATACAAGGGTTGTCATCCAGAGTACTGAACTGGATATAAAAATACATCAATAAGGGTTTTCCTCAGCATCCCAGACTAGGCATTGACTAAGCTGTAGTGTTGATTGAATATCGCTTACAAAAGTGGGGGCTCGGAGCCGGAATATTCTGGGTTAGATTTACCACTTGTACAGATTAATACAGTGTGCCAACTGACCAGATACACATATCCGGTTAGATCACTACGCTGTTTTACACTGTGAAACCATCCCTCAAAGGAACGTTCTAAGGAAACGGTCTGTTTTGCAAAATAAAATACAAACTTCTGTAAGTCAGGAAGGAACTCAAATTCCAGAATGACGACCTTTGTAGATATCAAAATAGCCAGAGATCACTTCTTACATAAGCTATTTGTGAGAGGTGAGTGGACTCATCAGGACCAAACGGTCTGGTTGCAGGCAATCGCGCAACAGGTCACTGAAACAGGGTCAGATATATGGAGAGATCCGGGTCCCCTACATGTGGCCCTGAGTGAACTATATATGGCCCCTAAAGCCAAAGATGAACATAATAAGATTGCCAGGATAGCGGCATATTTGTATCTATATATGGGAGCCATGCAGGACAAATGTACTGAAGGCCAAGATCTGGCAAATAGGCAACAGATGGCGTTAGAAAAGGCCCAATCTGACCTGGTCTCTTCTGAGCAGATGCTGCATTGGAGCCAGGAGTCAGAAAATGATAGTAGGCAGTATATCATTAAAATAAAAGAGGACATGGATATACTGCAACAGGAAAAGACAGACCAGGATACCAGAATTCTGGCTTTGCAGAAGGAGCACCAAGACAGTTTAGACTCCTTACTGCAGAGCCAGCAAAAGCTGGAGCAACAGATCAATTTCAACAGGGCATGCACAGAGCAGGTAGCCACCCTGCAAATCCAACTAGACAGAGAGAAAGAGGAAAGCAATACATTGATTTTGAAAGACCTGGATACCTAGGCAGAGTTTGATGAAGAACGCCAGAAAGCTGGTGCCTTTCAAAGGCAGAGGGACGACCTGGTGTCACAAATGCAGGCTCTTGGTCAGGAAAGGGATACCTTAGGCCAGGAAGTCTGCAATTTAAAAAGAAAAATTGAAGAAAATCACTTGGCCCTCCAGGGGCTGGGTGACCTCCAAAAAGAGCATCAGGGCTTGCTAGATCACACCAGGAGGGTGGAGGAGGCTCTGGCAAGAAAGGAGCAGGCCAGTACGGATGGGACTGAGGAGGTAACCCTCCTGCAGCAGAGACTGGCCCAGTACTCCAGGACCAATCAGGAGGCACAGAGAGAAAATGAGGCTCTCTGTCAGCACAATGATAGGCTCCAGCAACAGGTAGCGATGCAGGAGAAACTGATAGAGTCTGGTAAGGCCTTAACTGAGGAACTGAAAGTACAGGCTCTTGCATTGCAACAGGGAACAGGGGCGGATAGAGATGAGGTTCGCTGGGAAAGAGTAACTCCTGAGCATAACCTCAGGAGCCCTAGTACCAGAGGCCTTCACCTCTACCAGTCCCTGGACTCTGCCACCCCATGTTCCCTGGCGCACATGAGCACGGGGCCACAGGGATGGCAGATTACTATCCAGCTAAAAGTATGGGTCTCATAGGCCAGTACCACCCAGGAATGGAGGGGCGGGCATCCGGGTATGGGCACCCAAGCACAGTGCAATTTAGTGGGGAACCCCAGGAGAGTAGGCCCACTAAGGGCATCCTGAAAACCTCTGCCCCGTTAGGTCAGTGGGGGGGATACCCAGCAAATCCTGGTAGCAAGGAGGGATCTGAAGACTCCTCTGAGCGTCACAGGACACAGGAGACCAGGTCCTCACATTCTGCCAGCCATTCCCAGGCTCGCAGAATCCGGGAAAACCTGGAAGATCAGACGGGCACCTCTGGGAGCAGCGCTTCTGAGTCAGAGGATGAATGGATCAGGGTTACCCGAACCAAAAAGGCCAATAAGGCAAAAAGGGCCTTGCTTAAGGACCCATTGAAACAAATAGAGGTAATAAGGAGTGCCATCACGCCTTATCATAAGAACACCAAGTATTCTGTTTGGGAACACTTGGAGCTCTATGAGCAAAAGATGGAGACTTTCCATTTGAAGGACAGCAGTAGCTGCATCCAGTACGTAAAGTGGACCTTCTCACCAGAATACTCCAGTTTCTTTGCGGGGCTGTAGGATCAAAACCATTCACGGTGGTCCACATACAGGGCGGCCATCTTGAAACATTTTTCTGTGCACAGAAATCCTCAAGAGGCTCGCAAGGCAGCCTACAATTTGCAATGTGGGTAGGATCAGGCCCCACAAGAGTTTGTGCAAGAATTAAACCGTGCTTCTGCGCAGACCACCAGAAGGGTGCGCACGGATAGCAGAGAATTTATCAAAACGTTTTTCCATGCCCTACCCAAATACATAATGACCCAGCTCATGAGAGATTTTCATGAGAAAAGATCTTTAGATTGGGTCATTGACCAGGCTCCCCGGATCTATGAGGTGCAGAAGCCCATCGAAAATAAAAATAATGCGCCGAAAAACCCCAAAACCAACAGCACCCCTGCTGCTGCCAAGGTGGCAGAGGTAAAGGTTGCCCCCGTTTTAGATTTGGAGATGGGGGGCCTAAAAACCTGCCTGCACCAAATAATTCACAGCCCAGAAGGCCCTCGGGCCAGTCACAGACAGGGAGTCGAGGAGGTAGTCCCACAAATGGGGTCCCCCGCTCCCCTGACTATGTAAGTCCCCGCTACAAGGGAAACCGACCAATCCTGGGTTATGTGTGGACTCCTCCAGCCCAAGGGGGGGATCCAGCCAAGCACCTGACCCGGGGAACTTCCCTCCTAACTTCCCCCAGGAGGGCAGAAATTCACCAAATCCTGTGCAGAACTTTTTCCCCAGGTATCCACCCAATTTCCAGCCACAAAATCATCCATCCTTCTTTCCCCAATTCCCTGAGCCCAGACAACCTAATCCGGGAGAGGGGAAGCCAATGGTGGAGGGGTACCCAAATCTTCCCCATCTGGGGTATTACCAGAGAAGGGATAGCTACCCTTCCGGGGATCAGCCCAGGGGAGAAAATAGAGCCCCGTATCAGCCTCAGCGGGTTTCACAACTTGAGCGCCAGGTCCAAAATATGGCACGAGATCTGGGTCACATACTGAGGGCTCAACAGAACCCTCAGATGAGTATGCCACCGCAGAATGCCCCAAACTCTGGACCTGGTGCTCCAGAACAATGATGGGGGCAGCACCCCGATAACCCACCGGTTCCCAGGGAGGAGGCACAAGGGAAAGGGGGGTGTAAAGCCTTGGAGGAAGCTTCCTTCCCAACTTGTAAACAGCCCCTGGAAAACCAGGAACCGGAAACAAAATCTCCTGCCCCTGAAAGCCTGCCTCCCAAGGAGCAGAGGGGGGGTTAGGAGAAACAATGGACCCAAACAGACCCACTTTGTGGAGGAGGTACAGGTCTTCCAATTTGAGGGAGAGGGATCCTCAGAAGATCCTGGGAAAAGGATCTTCTCCTTCAGAGATGGGGGAACTCCTCCCAAGGAAAAATGGGTACCAAGGGATGCCAATTCAGACTGGGGAGATGTGGAGACTGAGCTACCGCCGCCCATCATATCATCCCAGAACCAACGAAACCAAAATCCCTTGGTTCAAACCCTTCCTGGTGACTGCCTCCAAAAAGGCAGGGGCGGCCGAGAACCGGAACCAGGGGAAGCTAAAACCGAATCAACAGACTGGGGAGATATGGAGACTGAGCTACCGCCGCCCATCATCTCATCCCAGAACCCACAATACCGAAATCCCCTGGTTCAAACCCATCCTGGTGACTGCCTCCAAAAAGAGGCGGGCAGCCCAGAACCGGAACCAGGGGAACCCACAATGGCTCTGATCTCCAGTTGCCAACTTTTTCGGTCAGATTCCCCAGGCTCTTCACAGAATTCTGCCCAAATCTCTTCGCTAGCAATGTCCAAAACCAGAAAGTTAGCCCACCAGTTGTCCAAAAATGTGCATTATCTGTGCCCCCTTGAGGAGAAGGAGGGAAGATATTATGCCCCGGTACAAGTACAGGGGAAGGGTACAATTTCGGCACTGGTGGACACTGGATCCCAAGCTACCCTTCTGTCCAAAAGGGCCTTTGATGAAATAAATGCAGGAAGGGGGGAGAATTACCGTATTCCTCTCAACTCTCTTCCTGGACAACTGCAGAACTTTGACGGGAAGGAAATTCCTGTCGAGGGGACTGCAGATTTGGACATCAAAATTGGGCGACACAAGGTGAAACACCCGGTCATAGTAGTGACGCCAGAGGGCACCCCTTGTTTACTAGGGAATGACCTCCTGAGAAGTTTGTCACCCCTGATAGATTGCCTAAACAAGGTCCTCTGGACCCAGACTAGCCGACCAATAAAATTAAAACAGAGTGTCAACCATGTTAGTTTAAACAGCACTTGCCACATGGTTGAAAACAAATCTGACCAAGTAGAATTTCACTTCCAGAACAACCAAATTCCAGATGTGACAGTAATAGCAGTAGGACAACAGACTGGTGGTGGGGGGTCCTCTCTATTTCTGAAAATCAACCTTCCTTCGAGTTTAAGGTGGTATTCCACACTGGAAGGAAACACTCTGAAATTCTTCACCAATCCACAATCAGACACTCCCACTCCTATAGTCCAGAAAGATGTGAAATCAGCTCAGAGCCTGGCTGATATTCAGCAAATTGGAGAGCAGTTGTTCATCCCTGTTCAGTTAAATAATGGGAAGGACTCTGTTCTCGCTCGAGTGGGTGTGAACAACGGTAAGAGCTTCATTAGCGAATCCATGTTCCACCAACTCCCAAAATATCCAGCCATTCCCACATTCAAACTGATAGACAAATGGGAAATGGACCTGGAAGCACCCTATTCAAAACATCTCCTGCCAAGCAGGTGTATGCTCAAAATCTCCATTGTCAACAAGAGCATAGTCCATAATTGTTGGGTCGTGCGAGACGTCACTGCCGCCTTTTACTTAGGCAGTGACATTCTCAATCGCTTTGCCATTAGTTTGGACCTAATAAACTTCAAAGCTTGGTCCCGATTAGCGGATAATCCCATGGGCTTTAATGATCCAGAAAAAGCATTTAGGTCAGCTCAATTGCTACCTTTTGCAGTTGAAATTCAGATCAAAGAGGAAGTCACCATCCCAGAAAGGACCCGACAATTCTCCCTGGAAGTGAAAGTTAAAAGAGGACAAAAATTGAAAAACCCTGATGCTTATATACATCTAAATGTTTCTCTCCAACAGCAAGGGTTAGGGGTAAACCCAACACCATTAGTCAAAATAGAACATGACACCATTCCAATAGAGGTGGATAACAGCGACTTAAAGAGTATTACTCTAGCCGAAGGCACCATTATTGGAATGGCGGTTGATGACTGACATTTCTCAATTGATTTAGGAAATGAACTGTTAGGACCGATCCCCAAGGACTGTTTTGACAGTGACAGTGATGACAACACAACACCAGACAGGATTTTCACCCGGCATGGGGGTAACTTCCTGGTGTACACTTCTTGCCCTCATGGTAAGAAAGATGTGACTTGTGACTTCAGGAGGGATGAGGTGATTTTCCAGGTCCATGAAGGCTGCCTTTCCCACCTGAGGCCTCCAGTCCAAATCAGCACTCTGACCAGGGACTTCTCCACCAAGCTGGAGGAGGCCGCTGAGATAGCCAAACAAGAAGTCTTTCCAGGCTTCAGGCAGATGGTGGAAGAGAGAGTCAACCTAGCTGATGCATGTGTGACTCTGGAACAAAAGCAAAAGTTGAAACAAGTTTTCTTGGATTTCCAAGATCTCTTTGCGGTAGACTCATATGACTGTGGTTGCACCGATATCCACACGACAACAATTCCCACGGACCCTGGCATGACTCCAGTGTTTGTGAAACAATATCGCTTGCCTCTCGCATCCATGGAGTCCCTTACTGAAATAATTAGGAACCTTGAGTCCCGGGGAATAATCCGTCCAGTACACAGCACGATCAATAATCCGGTGCTGGGAATATTGAAGCCAAACGGCCAGTGGAGACTCTGCACCGACCTTAGGGAGCTCAACAAACGGGTCCATACTTCCCGATGGCCTCTGCACTCAATTGACCAAGGGCTGGCCCAGATTTAGGGGTCACAGGTATTCACTGCAATAGACCTGACCAATGGATACTGGACCGTGCCTGTCAGTAGGAAGGACCAATACAAACTGGCTTTTACCTTTGGGGGCCAGCAGTACACATGGACCCGGACTACCTTCGGATACCTCAACTCCGGCAATGAATTCAACATTTTCCTACATAAAGCTATGCCCGACCTGGGTTCGAGGGGTAACCTGGCTTATGTAGATGATTTCCTTATCAAAAGTTCATCTGTGGAAGAACACATAGCAGAGATCCGTTATGTTCTGACACAGTTGAGGGCTGCCAGAGCAAAACTTTCCTTCCAGAAAGCACAGTGGTGTAGAACCCGTGTTAATTTCTTGGGGCATGAGATTACTCCTCAGGGCCTCTGCCCCCAAGAAAAGAATGTGGAAGCACTTCAAAAGCTGAAAGACCCCACAACTCTGCGGGAACTAAGGAGCCTCCTTGGACTGACTAATTAAAGCAGAAAGTTCATTGAAGGCTACACAGAGATCACTAGACCCCTGATTCATCTCTTGAAGGGGGGGGTCAAGTGGGAATGGGGTCCAGAACAATCCGAGGTGGTAAGACAACTCAAAAGAAGCTTCTCTGACTAGTTTACCTTGTCAGAAACAAGGAGTTCTTCCTGGAGACAGAGACAGGGTTCTCTAATACGTGCTTGACGGCAGTATTATACCAGTATTATACCAAAAGCATGACAAGGTCAATAAAGTAATCTCCTATGCGAGCAAAACTTTATCCTCTGTGGAGGAAAAATTCAACGATTTTGAGAAGGCACTCCTGGCAACGGTGTGGGCATTGAAGAATTACAGCCCGTTCATCCAGGGGGAACACATCATAGTGGAGACTCCACACCAGCCTCTGCAATATCTCCAAAGTGACAGGATCCGGGCCGGAAATGTGAGTAATTCCCGAATTACTTCCTGGATTCTGTCAATGCAAGGCTTTCCTGTAGAGGTCAGATATGGCCAAAACAAGAAGAGTCCCCTCGCGCAAGGTCTGGCTGACTTGCATGATTGTGCCAGAGAAAACTGTCTCGAGGACGAAAGTCTAAATATCAAGGAGAACATGGAGGCATACCTCAATTCCCAACACAAAGTCTTTGAAGAAGACAAGTGTGAGGGAATGCCCACTGTCTATGTGGATGGATGCTCTTACCATGTTGACAACAACGGGGAGAAAGAACTGGTGGCCGGCGTAGGGAATGCATGTGTGAAGGAGTTTCCAGAACCCTCCGGTGGATACTAAATTGGTCCCCAAAGTAGTCAGGTGGCAGAATTGATGGCTGTGCATCAGGCCATCCTCACTGCTGTCCAACATGAACTCCACGAACTGGTCATAATCACAGATTCGGATTATGTACGGAACGGGTTCGTGGAGCACCTGGTTAACTAGAAAACCAGAGGCGTGTTATGTGCTAATAACAAACCCTTGAAACATGGGAAGTTAATCCAAAACATTGATGATCTGGTCACATCGAATGGGATGACCATCTACTGGAAAAAGATCAAGGGTCATTCCAACGTAGAGGGACCAGACAAAACTGGAAATGACTTAGCTGATCAGCTGGCCAAAACCGGGGCCATCCAAGGGGATCTAATAGAAATAGAGTCCCTATTGGGGGAAATCCAGGTCACTGCTATCACTAGGTCCCAGACCAATGCTCACAATGATCTTTCAACTGCACAATGGAGTAAGGAGATCCCTGATGCTGATTTAATTACAGCTCAGAAGGGGGATCCAATTATTGGTAAGTTTTACCAACACCTTGAGGACCCTGAGAACTTTCCCCTGACGGATACCGATTACATTGGGAAAGGGGACCTAAGAGTGTTGATGAAATGTCCAAAAAGGTTCTGAATCCAAGACGCTTTGTTGGTAAGGAAATCCCAAGCTGGCCATGATCAGTGGGTGGTCCCTACCTCATTCCGAAGCCTGATGTCAAGTCACGCCCATGATGCGGCCACCGCCGGTCATAGGGGGTATCACACAACACATGGGGCAGGACCTCGACCAATACTTGAAGGGGTGTCTTGTGTGTGCACAATTTCAGCCATCATCCCTCACACACCGTGCGCCTCTCCAAAAGAGGGGGATGACACTGCCATGGTCAGATTTACAAATCGACTTTGTAGGCCCTGTAATCCGCTCGTCTAGAGGAAACAAGTACATGTTGACCGTTACATGCTTGTTTACCAAGTGGGTGGAATGTCTCCCAGCCCCAAATTGCAAGGCAGAAACAGCAGCTGCCCTGATGATTAACCACATCTTTTCCCGTTTTGGTCTACCTCAAAGGATTTAGTCAGACAGGGGTAGCCACTTCACCAGTGAAGTAATGACAAAGATGTTGGAGATACTGGGGGTCAAAAGGAAGCTACATATTGCTTACAGGCCAGCTTCTTCTGGAGCAGTGGAATGATAAAACCAAACCATTGTGAGCATATTAAAAAAGTTTGTTGGAGATTCTGGGCCAAGTTGGGATATCCGATTACCTCTGGTCCTAATGGCCATCAGATCTACCCCTTCATCTGCAACTAAAATGTCACCATTTGAGTTGATGACTCGACGCAAGATGGTGCTTCCCCAGAATTTGCTCTACAGGACCCAAGAGCAGACACTGATAAATGCCTCCACAACTCATGAGTATGTGGAGAATTTAAGGAAACACCTTCAACATGCTTTTGCCTATGCTCAGCGGAATCTAGAAAGATCAGCCGAGAGCATGAAGACCCACTATGATTTGAAAACTACCCGAAAGGAATATAAGGTGGGCGATCGGGTCTATCTATACAATTTCCAAAGGAACCAGGCCAAACAGCGAACATTCTTACCTACATGGAAGGGACCGTTTGAAATTATAGACAAGATCTCCCCTGTTGCATACAAGATCCGCATCCCCAAAGGCAGTTTGGCAGAAGGGTAAGACAAGTGGGTACATATAAATCAGCTAAAGTGTTGCCATCTCAGGCACACCCTGCAGCAACTGGAGGAGTCCTCTGCAATACCAGAGGGAACCACCCCAGAGTAATTCAATTCCAACCCTAAAATATCCCACATATAGACTCTAAAATATTATGATTTGGAAAAAAAAAATGTCTTATGATTGTATCTTGTTTTTGTTAAAATAAGAACGCAAATGTTTTGACTATAAAATGTATATGCCACCCCACTATATCAATGGTGGGGAAGAAATGTCTACGAATAGGTATTGCTGCTTTCCTTTGTTGTCCTAGGAGAAAGAAAACCTGGAGACTGGCCAAGGAGGACGATCCGGGGACCGGGAGCAGAGACCCGAGGGGCCCGGGGTACCGCCAAATATTCCCATCAGGACCGGCAAGGAGAACTGATCGATCCAACTGGGTGGAGGAAAAGATGCTGAACTGTGCCATCTACAGAATTGGAAGAAGATAATGCGGACATACAAGCGCAAGGGCTCAAAACCTCCTTTGCACCCGACTTCCCCTCGACTTGAATCAAAGCGCAGTCGGGTGGGGGGATTTGTCAAGGGTTTTAACCCATGTTGAATCAATAGACTGGATAGATGTGGGGATGAGCTGTCGCCGCCCATTATTCTATCCCAGGACAAACTAAATCAATAGACTGGGTGGATGTGGGGATGAGCTATCGCCACCCACATTCACGCCAGTATAGGAGAATTGTGCAGTTGGCACAAGACCACTCTAAAGATACAACCTTCTTGTGGGGAGTTCCACATCACCGCTCTACTGTAAGGATGCCATCAAAACAATGTTAAGCAAGGGTCCTATACTGTCAAGCAAAAGACCATTCTATTGAAATGCAGTAATTCAAGACAACTCAACAATGGATGCAGTACCAACAAATTCCCCAAGGTTGCGCTAGCAGTCTAAACTCTGACAGGGAAACTGTATTTAGGAGTTGCAAGAGGGGCAGGGACTTCAAAGCTTGTTGGTTAATTGGAAACCTTAGCCACCTGCTGTTCCCAGAGGCCAAGAGGCTGGGAAACCTTAACACCTCAGAGATTCCCACACCAGGAGGCAGGATATCACATGACCCTGTTGATTGATTGAGGAGAGACTTCCAGGCAGCCTGCTAGAGCCCACACAAAAGGCTCTTTCTGTTCAATGGGGTATGTTAATTTTGAGTGTTTTCCTGTCAACAGCCCTCTGCCAGCAAGGAGAGACATGTGATCACTGACCCACCCAGACTCCTTGAGGCGGACCCAAACACTTTGGGGAGTTGAATTGCAACAAATATATAGTTTATAGAAACAGTGATAATTTATTGTAAACAAATGACAGGAATGTACAACTTTGAGAGTCTTAGTTTGAAAAATGCCCTCACGATTTGAGTCCAAACTCCAATTTGTACCATGTTCTGGGGCAAAACCCCGCTAATTATGATTATTGTAGACAATGTGTTTAAGCTAGAGACATGGAAAGTTACTGGGATATATGTGGAAGGGAAATGTACCTTTGTATAATTTTTGATGAAAAACCAATGTTGCAAAACCCACTAAAATTGAAAATAAGTTACCATTTTTGAATGCAAGCTCCTAGAAACGCCAGAGTCGGACAGGTACTATCTTTAGTAATATATGATGTGTGTATGTGATGTCAAACAACTGTGTACCTGGGAAATATGTATTTGGATCAGGAATAGATTTGTGTGCACATTGACCAGGGGAGTGTCATTTCTGCAGGTCATTAAAATTACATCACTCTGACAGACTATCCCTTCCCATATCAGGGACCAAAGAGTCTATTGACCTATCAAATCAAGAGAGTGGCAGGCTTAGGGATGCTAGCCTCTCCACCCACTTTTAAAACACATAAAAAGAGACTGCTGGGACAGGTAGGGACATTCAATTCCATTTGCTGCGGGACGCTCTGCTGGGAGACTCCAGACTTCACATCCATCAATCTCCAAAGACCAGAACTTTACTTCAGAACTTAAAGCAAGGGCCTAAACCCACAAACTGAGAACTCTTCTCAGCAGGCCTCAGCATCCTTAAAATCATTTGCAAATTATTCCACAGCCGTGCGAGCTGTTTGAATTCTTTGCCAAGAACAATTGCCAGAGACCAGACCACAGATCCAGAGGGACCCAGACCGCTGTGAGCAGAACCGGTGCCTGATTGACCCCCCCGTATCCAGAGAGGCTAGACCAGCAGAGCAGAGCTGAACCAGACGCTGTGAGCAGAACTGCCCAGTCCAGTCCAGTTGACCAGATCCGTGACGAGGCCCATACATTTCAAAATTAGGAGTGAGTATCCGCCAGAACTGTGCAGAACCCAATCTCTTAGTTAAAATAATCTAATTCAAGCTATTTTAACCTAATTAGAACAGCCTCCTAGAAATCGTGTCATTTGTCATTTTTAAAGCTGCACAACTGTGACCTGTCAATTCTGCAGCTGCAAGCTGTCACTTGTCATTTTGAGTTTTACTTTAAATCCAAAAATCTACCTTTATTAAATCATCCGTATCTCCGGAACCGTTTGTGCTAGGAACAATATTTCTTCCTACTCCCTATACTTTTTCCGTAATCGCGAGACACGCACTCGCGAAATTTACCGCGATTTGCGATTTGGTCCGATTTCTTCATCTGTAGAAATCAGCAGCTTTTTGCTTCTCTTTGCTAAAATTTGTTTGCAATCTGCTAATCATTCATAGAGTATTGTTAAAGTGAGCCTGAACTAATATAAAGTAGCCATCACCTACCCTGAACCTCTAGAGGGAATTTAAAGCAATTTTAACACCTTTTCACTTCCTTGCAAACCACATTAAAGTAATTCGCCTGTGTTTAAAACTCATCCCTGTTTTCCCTAAGCTTGCTGGGAGAACTGGAACTTTGTATTGCATTATAAAGTGTGATTTGTTGGGATTCTTGAAGACTGTGTGCTCTCCTTCCATTTTGTATTGCATAGGGGGGAGTGAATTGTCAAAAGAAAAAGTGATCATATTACCTTTTGCTAAAATCATAACAAGTTATTTCTGTACTGCATTTTATTCCACCTTGCGTTTCCTTGAACCATATAAAGCATTCTTTCCCACCTTATTCTTCTGTTCCTATTCATAAGTTACCTCTTGCTGACTACTGCTCATATTCACAAGTGTAATATCCATTATCAATTTATTTATAGAAGTGTGATATATATATATATATAAATATATATATATATATATTGTTTACATTTTCAAATAAACCTTTTAATTTGCAAAACAAACCTACTTCTTGGCTCAGTGGGGTCAGGGGGATTCTAAGAGGGGGTGTTATACAAGGGTTGTCATCCAGAGTACTGAACTGGATATAAAAATACATCAATAAGGGTTTTCCTCAGCATCCCAGACTAGGCATTGACTTAGCTGTAGTGTTGATTGAATATCGCTTACAGCTCTATGCTTGAGACTAAACAGGCTTCATTCTTTGACTCGTGACCGGGCAACTAGAGATTGATCTTCTTTTCCCTGCTTCCTGATTCACCTTTTGCCCTCATCTCTTGATAAGCTTTATCAATCCTATCTTTGATGCTTCCTATCCCAAAACTATCATCAAGGTTTACCATAGACAGTCCTGGCATTACTCCTTGTGAAGGGACAAACTCCTCTATGTCGCTGCATAATATTACAGGACTTGGGTCCATCAGCTCTTTCTCAATGCAACCAATGTCGCATGCCCTCTGTCTCCTTTTTCACTACATTTCATATGTTCACATGGGGGGAACCTATACCTTGCATACATCTGGTCATCTGACAGGCCAAAGTGCATGCTACCTTGTAGGAAAACCCTGTCCCTCGCCATTCTCCTCCTTCGATGGCCATGTGCGATGGCTCCCGGTGTACCTGCATTCATCCAGGATGAGTGATGTTTGAATGGTGTGAAATTGTGTTCTTTATACGCGTCGGTTCCTTTGCGCATTGTACTTTGCCTCTACTATCATGTGGCTGTTAGATCACAAAGTTTTTGAGTGACTTTTCCCTACATGAAGTTACGCATTAAATCCATGAATACGGTAAGGTTTGCATCGACACGTCCACGTTATTCCTCGTTCTTCCTCATTTTGTGGGACGAATGGGGAATATGAATGTTTTGTCCCCTATTTGTTTCTTTGTTCAGGCCCGTCCCACACCTTGTGTGGTGTGTCACGCAAAGTGCTTGACTGCAAGTTGTGATGGACCCTTAAAGTCCCGAAAAGTCATGTGAAGTCCAATTCATTAATCAGTGAAAGGAGTTTTGCATGCTGAAAAGTGCGCAATGTAAATTTTCAGCGTGCAATGAATTCTGTGAATCAGGACCTTAATCTTGACATAGTATGGGATCTATGGGAGCCAAAGCTCGTGCGTATGCCTAGGATGGTGCAGCAAACATGGCTGCTATAGTTTCAGGGCTGAAGACAAGAGTGAAAGAAGTTAACAAATCAGCATTATATGTGCATTGCTGTGCACATAAACCTAGGGCCTGATTCACAGTAGCATGTTATAATTGCGTAACCCCGTAGGAAAACGTTCTATGAATGAGGCTCTTAATCTGGTTTGCTGACATTTGTAACTTCTTTTAGAGGCCATTACATGGGCTGTTTTTATTGAAAAGCTATATTGCTTCATAACTGTAAGTCAGCCGTGGTTAGAAATATTTAAAAAAATCTCCCAAGAGGAAACTAATATACCCCTTAAGAGACTTTAGCGCTTATATGAAACAAGAGGGTACTGCAGGCATGAAACTGTCAAAACTATAAAATGTATATACCCATCTGACATTTGGGGAGAGATTTTGAACAGCCTCTCATGCTACTTGCAACGTGAATCAATGGACGTCCTTTCAGCATCAGACACTTAAATGAAAAAGTAAAACATTACAATGATTTGCTTTCTACTGGAAAACAGTTTGCTAGACAAAACCATGCAGAAACAGAATTCAAAATAGTTCTGCAGCGCAAACGCAAATGAATGTGCGTTGAGGAATCCGCGGATGAACCTTAGTCAAATCTTGAAAAACTTTTAAAAACGTTCTTTTTCTTTACAATGTATGATCAAATAACATAGTTAAATGAAAGGTTCAAGGATTTCCATAACGTTGTTGGATTGTTTGGTTGTCTTTTGCCAACCCATTTACCAGACAAAGACAATTTTGTCAGGCTGAGTATGATGTATTCTAATGACATTTGGCCTCATTACGCGGTAGGAGCACCATGGCTACCCCCTTACCGCATATCGGGTCTGGGTTCTAAGAATGGGTACTTACCGGGTCATTCCAACCTTGGAGGACCCGGTAAGTCCCCATTCTGAGAACCATTCCCCATTCCCATTGGGCCCCCAAATAGGGCTCAATGGGAATGGGGAAGTAGCTAATAACGGTACCGCAATTTGCGCTACCGTTATTAGCTCTGAAGTCCCTTAGCGGGTACCCTCCTTAACACCTGGTCAGACCAGGCGTTAAGGCAGGAACCCGCTAAGGGACCTCGGAATACGGAGGTAAGGGATTACCGGCACCCTTACTGGTGCCGGTTAGTCCTTTACCTCCTACTGCGTAATGAAGCCCAATGACACAGATAAGAAATTGTCAGAATACCAACAGTTTTACGAGGTCTACAAAGACTTATCTATTGATCCCGCACCCATATCCATCTGTACCATGTTAACATTTTCCGGAAAAAATGACCTTCAGAATGCCTTTCCAAATTTAGGAATACTCTATCGAATTCTTGCCACAGTTTCAGTGTCTACTTGCAAAGCTTAGCATTCATTTAGCAAACTGTGCCTTTTCAAAGCCTACTTGCGCTCATCCATGGGAGAAGAGCGTCTTTCTCTGCTGGCACTTCTCTGTATTGAACAGGATGTTGCAGAATTGGTTGACTTCTCTCCTGTTATTGACCTGTTCAGCAAAAGGAAAAAAAGACGCATGCTACTTGAGTGATGTCTTCTTGAGTGCTAATTCTAGCTCAGTTCTGCTTATCTCATGATTATCTTCCTCATTCTCGAAAAAATAAATGTTTATTAATAACATGGTTCCAAATTTCTTGTTTTTGTTTTTTTTTTGTTTTTTCATATGCTACCACGATTGTCTGAGTTTAGCATTTATTTTCTGATATTTTTCTTGGCTCGCCTCCCCCACACTCTTGCAATGCTCCATACTCCCCTGCCTACAACTTCAAAACGCTGAAGCTGGGCAAAAGCACAAGTATACCGTAACTTCTCCTAAGCACCAATGTGTGAGCCTTCCCTGTCCATTACAAACAAGCCCACAAGGGAAACAGGAAACGAGCTGCATGGACTTGGCCTTACTTCGACAGATAGTTCAGAACCTAGCGATTAGATCGTGGGGTTTGAAACCAGTCACTCAATGCCACACATTCCATGCTATTAGTGTTTTTTTTTTTTTTTTATCCAGGGAAAAAGGTTTAACAACCAGCAGGTCTGTTTTATAAAGAGTTTCAAGCGCATCTGTAACTAGCCTTACAAATGTTGCAATGCGTTTCCAACATTGGCCGTGAGTGCACACACACTTTTTCAGCCTTTTCCCCTGTCTTGGAATGATTCAAACTGAGAAAGACACATCTCCCAGAACAATGCATAAACGTCTCTTTGTTAATCAGAACTGGCTATTTTAGACGTACTTTGTTATGCGTGTTGACTGTCGTTGCCTTTGAAATGTTGCGTTACTCCCTGGCCACCTGCATTTCTCACCCATCATCATGCATTATTTTGTACCTAGGCTTCCAATCTGCAATCTGGGCATTTGCATCACAATCTGCACGTACATATCTTCAACTTGACTTTTCACAAATGGCTCCAGTTCCTGTTTTTTTAATTTTTATTGGCCACACTTTTGCACCGTCACACACTGAACTTTTTTCACAGTTCTGAATCCATATGGAGTTCCAAATAAGCTTGTCTTATTAGGCCCTGATGTGTGCTCAGACTAAACCTTTGATGTTTGATACCAGACTTGGGGTTTGTGAATGCCATCCATGCATGTGAAAACCTACAGTCGTTAGTGGTTTTGCTTCTCCCTGAAGCAGTGATACACTAAATAAAAACACCTGCAGATATTTTTTGTGAACATATCTGTGCTGAATCTGACCCCTCGCTAGTCCTTCCATATACAAATCTGAGCACACAATTAGCAAATGACCGTGAGGCAGGCCATTATTCAAAGTGACTCAATCGTGCATGCTTCTCTAACTCAGTGGATCTATTTATCTGTGTTTTTAAAGCCATTACATGCTGTTTAAAAAAAAATATAGATTAAACAAGCAGGATTCAGCTGGACAGTTTCATAGATGATTAATAGTCTTCTCTGCCAAACAGTTAATGAAACTATATTTTAAGACCAGTTGCCTTGCAATAATCTTTGAAAATATCATTTAAAAGACCTCAGCCTTATTAACTGCACGCAGCATCCAATGCCTGCCCCCTCAGTGCTACTGTTGATAAAGTGAAATCAGAGTAAAATGGGCGAGATGCGAAACAACACTTGGCAGGAAACCACCTTACAAAAGTGTACTTCATTTCTTTTATTATTAATTTATATCTATAGAATTTGTCGAAACTGATGGCGGACCAGAACCAGCAGGACAATCTATAATATAAATAAATAAATAAATAAATAAATAAATAATAAATACATCTAATGTGCCTCGTCTGCGGAATCATGTCATATTCAAGACTGCGGGCCTCAGGAGTTTAGAGGTATGTAACAGTGCCAAACTCATATAATATTAACGCCACCCGTGATCAGATTTTGAGTAGTGTGTTGGTGGTGGATTTTAATTCCACCTACAGTCAATCCTCCATTATTTGGAGGTGATGTGGAGGATAAACCACCAGCCAGGTGCTGGATATTTGCCCTCCACTTCACCTTCAAAGGCCGAATAGAGCAGTACAGTCAAAGTGGTTTCAATGCAGTTACTGCCACTTTTTGACTGCACCACCCGAATTGGAATGCAGCACTCTATGTGTTTTGCTTGCTCTTCCTTTGGTTATGGCCTGAGTAGAGTGAACCTGTACAGGGATTCTGAATTATGTTACTTAGGGGCCGATTCATGGAACAAATGTGCGCTGAAAATCTTTGCGCGAGCTGGCGGGCGCACACGTCATTGCAACATCTTGAATGCTGTGCGTGGCGCAAACAGGGAGAGCGCACAACGTCGGCGCACACACCAAAAAGGGGGTGGGACACGGGCGTAACACAGGGAATGGGGAACAACGCGTGAAAAAGAAGGCGTAACTGAGGAAGTACTGCAGGGAAATACACAGAATGCCCACACGCACGCAAACAACATGTATTCATGGAATCGAATACGGGAAACCCGCGCACGCTAAAAGACGCGCATAGGCATCAACACGTCCGCCACACGAAGGCAGGCGGAAGCATCCCTGCGCACAGTATAAAAGTGAGTGCAAACAACAAACACGTATATAGAGCTACGATGAATGCCCCATTTGTCGCAGCACTGATCGTGGGACACCGAAGGAGGAGAATAGCTAGGGCCCGCATTTTTTTCCCCCAGACTAGCCTTTTTGGGAAGCCTGACGACCAGGTCTATGGCAGGTATAGGTTTCCACCTCGTATCATCCTAGACCTGGTCAGGGAGTGGGAAGATGACCTTACATCCCCAACCCTGTGCTCCCAAGCATTGAGCCCCTTGGATAAGGAGCTCAATGTCCTGCATTTTTTGGCCACTGGGTCATTTCAGCAGACAACTGTCATAGTGGGGGGTCTCACAGGCCACGCAGTCATGCTACCTAAACCAGGTGTTGGCAATCATGACTGCGCGCCCCTCAGTCCGCAGGCACATATACATGCCCAGAACACCCGCAGTAAGGCAGTCCAGGACTTTTACAGGGTGCCACACTTCCCCAAAGTGCTTGGTGCCATAGATTGCACCCATGTGGCCCTACGTCCATCTAGGGCCACTGAGCACATCTATCAAAACCGCAAGCACTGGCATTCCATCAACGTGCAGGTCGTATGCGATGCAAAGGGAATCATCACCTCTGTCTATGCAAACTACCCTGGCTCCACCCATGACAGTTTCATATACAGAATGTCCACCCTGAGCCGGGCCTCGAAGATGGGCAGCATGGCGACACATGGCTCCTAGGTGAGTACAAATGTCTGTGCACATGCATGCATGTCACACACAGACAAATACACAAACCCTAATAATCATAATCATTATCACCTCCTCAGGGGACAGTGCCTACCCTCTGAGCAACCACATGATGACGCCAATCCGGAACCCCACCACAACACCCCAGGTAAGATACAATGCTGCCCATATTGCAACCAGGGGCATAGTGGAGCGCACATTTGGAGTGCTCAAGTCACGCTTCCGCTCCCTTGCCCGCTCTGGCGGGCAGCTACTATATGCACCCCCAGTAGTGTGCAGCATCATTGTGGCAGCATGTGTCCTGCAGAATGTTGCAACATGGCAGGGTGTACCGGTTGACATGGTGGTGCCCCCACATCCCCAACCACAGGCACAGGCGTTGCCCATGGGAGCGGATAGGGCGCTTGGCGAGGCAGCCCGGACCCAGCTTGTGGCCACATTTTTCACCTAAACTCCCACCCCTGCGCAGTGCACACAGGCCTGGCACATACCAGGTGACAATCGATGATGACAAAGAGACAGTCAACTGTCACAACCTTACCACCCTGAGAATGTTTCCATGGAAGTGCTACATTGTGTGCATCCCTAGCTACTTAAACCTAATCAATCCTGTGTGACAAAAAGGAACACATGCAAGGTGTGTATCACACCCCCCGCAAAACAGGCCATGACAATCCCTGGTATGTCACCCAAACCCTCCCAACCCACATCACCCTTGTCTGCCACACCATGACATGGCAAGCACTAGCAAAAGCCCAACACATGACCAATAACATACAAAAATGATGCCTGACATGGAATCAGATGAAATGACTGACCAACAACCTCCCACACATACCAAGTCATACATAAATGCATTCCACCAGTCGTAGCATGAACATAACACTGAATGCCTGTTCACATGCACATTGGGCAAGGCAAAATCCCTACTCCCAAACCTGTGTGCTGTGTGTGTCTCCTGCAACACATTACTCAGCACACAGCACAGTGAGCAGCCATTGTGTTGGAGATACGCCTTGAGCATCACATGAGAAGGACTAATTAAATAAATAACCAATTGACGCATGTACAGGATGCCCAAATGGTCATAGATCATGTGCTGCAGGGACACAGTGGGCCCCAGAAGGCAATCTGTGTGCACCTGTGGCCATGGAAGGGTGGTTGTACATGTGGTGGATCATTGTGCAACTGTGTATGTCAGTAGAGACTAGCACTCAATACATGCATGTGAAATCAAGTGATCCTCAGTGGCCTGTACACATCACATGTCAACATTGCCCATGTGTACACCCCAGCATGTCAAACCACGTGCCCATGTGACACCTGAAAAGTAAAGACAACACAGGAACAGGCATTGACCAGCAGAACACATCATGTACATAGTACCCCAAATTTACAATGTCAGAGTGCCCAAGACAATGTAGCCCAAGCCAACTGTCCAACAACAAAAGACCCTCCCTCATTTACACATCACCATGACCTACTGAACAACTGTGTCTGGGGTATGTAGCCTTCTTACTTCAAGTCTACCTGACTACAGGATCCCCCTACCCTTGGTCTCCATGTTCCACCTTGCGTGTAAATAGGGTCCAGCCCCCTCAGAGGCCACCTTGACTGGTAAAAATACCAAATCGCAGAGAACTCCAAGGAGGCAAACCCACAAACCAGGGAAAAAGCCTGTAGGCACCAAAAAACCCTGGAAGAGTCTCCACTAGATGACTTTAAGTAGCAGAAAATGTCCAAGCACATGTCCAAGCACAATGATAGAACAACCAAGGTAGCACAGTTCAACAATGCTCCAACAGGATGGGGTACCATGTTCGGTACATAATAAACAATGATGATGCAACATCTGATGGGTAGTGTCACAGCTCCAGTGTCCAGGCACAGGAGTGGCACGAACCAACCACCCCCTCTGTGGTCTGAGCGCCTGCAAGGTCAAACTTACACAGGCCTCTGAGACCCCGGCGGGGAAGGAGGGTCAGGGATATGTTGTTCAGACAGGCATTGGTGTTCAGGATAACCGGAAAGAGGGGCAGGAGAGGGGAGTAGGATTGTCAACGGAAAGTAGGCAAAATACAAAAAACAACAATTGACAATAAGACATACTCAATCAGACAAAACATGTTCATCATGCACATTGTACCAAATGAGTCAAATGCAAGCCAAAGAGAGACTTATCTCTGGGGTGAGTGCTGGCCTCCTGCCTGTGCACTCTCAGGTCCGGTAACAGGAGCAGTTCAATGCTGAAAAGAGAGTGTGAGTTACTAATCTGTGTGTGTGTACAACACACACACACACAACACCATTCATGCCCCAAAGTAAGTGACTCCCCCACAAACAAACACTCCTGTCTGCTGCTTTGTACCCATATGTTAGCTTGGCCCCGTAATGATTCATACACTGTCAATGCAGTAAGGAAAGGCGCACGTGGGGGCGCAGGATATGGAAGACCAATGCGTCAATAATCACACATTATACAATGGTCCCTGGGTGAGCAGCTATACGCGCATATCGAGGTGTGACTTCAGTACAAGTTGTGTTCTTGCATCTGCAGATTTCTATAGGTAGTGCACGTGTCAATTTGCACATGCTAAGGATATGCACTGCACACGAGTCTGTGCCTTGCTGGGTGTCCATGTGCGCTGCATCAGTTTCTGGCTAGGAACGCTACTGTGCTAATAACTCTGCTTCTATGGAGCAGGTGGGACCGGAGGATATGTGTGACAGCCCATGCGTGTGCCCCTGACAATTTTGAAAGCAACTTGCCATTTGTCCCCCAACGCATTTTAGCTGGACTGTGCGCTTCAACAACAATATCTGTCCAAGCTCCCCATCATTGGCGCTACTTAGCATGCATGTGCAAGTGGCCTGGTGGAAGGTTGGCTGCAGTGTGGCCCCCTTGTGCTGCTCACCTTGCTTGGAGCTCCTGGAAACACGTCTGCTTCTGTTGGAAGTCTGAGCACAAGCCTTGTGCCACTGCTTGCGCACACATGCGCATGTTTGCCCCACCGAACGTGGCCAGCTGTCTGTAGAACTATGCCCCATGTCTGCTGGCAAAGGTTGTCTGGAGGCTCATTCCCCTGCAGAAAGGGCACAAAACATATAATTAACGCTGGAAAGTTCCCTGTGTGTGTCTCTTCATGCTGGTTGTGACTGGGCCATGTCAGAGACCTACATCAGAATTCCTCCACCATCAGTGTGACTTTGACAGGCAAAGGGTGCCGGCCACTGTCTACATCATGAAGTGCATCAAGCACATGTACAGCAAGGAAAAGAAACATACATCACAATGTATATCAATTAATGGACACATCAATCATGAACCCACCCAAATCTAATACAGACATGCCGTGGATAAAAAAAAACACAATCCCCACTAGGGGTGTCAACACAAGTAATACAGCAGCAGACAGGCCACAGAAATGACAGTCCAAAGCCCTTGTGTAAATTACTGTAACACCGAACCATCCTTGCGAGCCCATGGATAAGGGAAGCAGGAGTGGCCTATGTGAGTCAGGACCCCAAGCTGCAAACACATACACAAGACAAGCTTGAAGGGCCCAGCTGGAACAGACAGTGGATGCTTTCAAAAGCCACAAAGCACCAAACTGTCACATGAATGCACAATAGACAAGCAATTTTAAACTATATTAACTAATTTTTAAACTAACTATGAAAAACCTATATCACCTAATTAAACTAACTATCAAACACATTATTAACTAACTAAACTAAAAAGAAAAATCAAAAATGGCCACATACGACCTGGGGGGGGGGGGCACGCATGACCTGTGTGGGAGATATCTCGTCGTCCGAGTCAGACTCTTCCTGAAAAGGTTGATGTGGCACAGGAGCCCGGCCACGCCTAGGCGCAGCTTGCCCCTCGTCGGCAGCAAGTCTGCCGGATGGGTGAGCCTGGTTCTGTGCGGTGATTACACATAGGTCAGCATGCAGAACCTCCCGTGATATACGTGTTTCCTCTTGTAAGGTAACACATGTAACACAGAGTTCTTCCTGCATGGCCTGGCTGTACAACTGATGCACCTCCCGGAAAGCACGTAGCTCAGCCGAGATGGTACACTAAAGCTGCGCAAACCTCTTCTCTGACCGCTCCCTCTGGGACATCAAGAGGACACCCAGAGTGGATCTGAGGGACTCATACTCAACCCTCAGGGCCTCCATGTGTGCCTCTGCGTGAGCTGCAATTGCTTGACGCAAAGACAACATTTCAGCCTGGCGTGTCCTGTCTGAGGCCGCCATGCAGAGCCTGAGCGGGTGGGCTGTGGACTGTGCCGCCCACTGCTGGAGAAGCACCTGCCTATCAGGGGGGAGCACGGATTGGACCACACGCTCCATGCTCACAGCAATGTTTTCAATTGCTGCCCCCTGGCGTTCTGAATTGGCAGTCATGTCTTGCTCCCACTCAGTATACCTCGGTGGTGCGTGGCCACCGCGTTGCTGGGCTTGACACCTGTGGGGCCAAAGGACCGGCCGTCCTTGTCGGGTTGGCACCGACCGTGGCTGCAGGACTACAGTCCTCCGTCGACGTGATCTCCCAGGCACATCAGCGACTGGTGTGGAGGGTGACCCTGCATCCCGATCCACCACAGGCGGAGTTCCCACCACCATCTGGCCCCTCAGTGCAGGTGTCACGGACAGAGGAGCATCCACATCAGAATCACTCACCCCTGATAAATGGACCTGATGCACATCCAACTCGACATGAACGTTTGAGTGGTCATCTGGGCTGGACTCATTGCCAGCCATAGACAAGATGGTCTGTAACACATGTGGGTTCTCGTGGTCTACCACCCCACAACCCCCACTTGTGCCTGGTTGCTGTTGTGATAACAACCCTGTGCCTGGCAATGACAACCCCATCCTCTGGCTCCATTGCGTCATCATCTGAAAAGTGGAGAAAAAATAACATTAGTACACATGTCAGAAGCACATAACACACACACACATAGACATCACACAGACAGCCAACACATGAAGCAGACATATGACACACAAATGAGAACCTGCCATGCATGCAAGGTCACTTTGACATTGCATCAGTGAGTAGGCATGTAGAACGGTGTAACACGGCTCAGAAGTGGGTTGATGCAGTGCAGTACATGTGTACGTTACCCACTATCTACATGAACAAGTACATCATGATGTGTATCAATGAACGTGAAGGCAGTGCAAGGGCAAGTTCAGGCATCACATGCAATGTGCATGCAATGGGTTGCATGGCTACAATCAAACCCACCCTCCCCCTAAGTGAAAATTGTTAGGCAGAATCCAGTGCAGTTCCCTTAGGCAGCACTACACCAGATTAGGACTACAGGTGAGATCAATAAACTCCCTTTGGTAGCAGTCTGTACCACAAAGATTTAGTTGGTAGCTGTGGCAGTGAGACTTATCTCAAGAGGGAGATGAGCAGTATTCAGGGTTTACACAATAGGTAGTAGAGTACTATGGAGCAAGGAAACACTGACCAAAGCTTTGTATTAAAAACAGAATATATATTTATTGTATACACTTCTAAGTCAACACCTAATCACAATTGGTAAAGTAAGTTAAAAATTCAGTCAAGGAAAAGTAAATACAACTCCCTATTCAATTGTAGACAAGTTTGCGGTAGAGTGAAAACTGAGCAAAACAGCACAGTGAAAACCAACTACAAAAGGCACTCTAGCAATTCAATGAAAGGGAGCGAAAGCACAAGTCAAACCGAAATATCTTCAGACACCCCCTAGCGACACTTCCCTGAAGTTTTGTGAACATGTAATGCACAGTAACACTTTAGCCAAAAGATAAGTGAATGAAAACTGAGCAAAATGGCACTCCACAAGTTAAAACAGTAGGAAGGAAGAGGGGTTTAGAAGATCTAGGTGCATCAAAACATTTCTCATTGAAAACCAATCTAGTGAGAGCAGATCTAGCAAATCAGCGAGAGTCAATAGGCCTGAGCCAGAGTCAGTGGTACAGGACCAAGAGCTTAGGAGCAAAAATGTTGTTGTAGCTGCAGTCAAGTCTTTAGTAGAAAAATATTGAAGAGGTAGATGTGAGGCGAAAGACAATGTTAAGAGAGAGGGCGGCCAACCCCACAAGTAGTTAAAGGATTTAAAACACCTTTAGGGCTACCACGGAAAAGGGGCGGCCTGGTGGAGCAATGTACCTGAAACGTGAAGAAGTGGCTCCTGCAGTGGTGGTTGTTCCTTTTAGTTCCTGCAGGTCGAGGGATCCAACAGAGGAAAAGAGGCTCTCGTCATGGAGAAAGGTTCGAGTCGCTGCACTAACCAGGGATTAAACCAGCCGCAGTGCTGCCAAATTAAGTTTAAAAGGTACGCTCCTTTTAATCGTGGTCCGGGTCGATAGCTGCCTGGCTATCCGGTCTCCAAGTGCTGGGCACTGTCAATTCGACCACGGCAGATCCGAGGAAGTGATAGGTGAACTGGTTGACTCCACCAGCTCAAGGGAAGGAGGCTCTTTCGCTGAAGATCTCCTCTCGTCGGGTGGAAGAAAAGTGGTGAGACGATCCGGCAGGGCTTCACCGGTGCTGTAGATGCTGAAGAGGTCTGTGGCTTCTCTCCCCTTGGGTTCTGTAATTCCAGTGGCAAGGTCTTGCTCTTCCAGTCCTCCGGACCCTGCTTTTATGCCGAAAGAGACCCATTCATACAGCCTAGCTGTCACTCACACAGTGGAGTGGTCTTCTTGGCGGGAGACCCTCCAGCCTATCAGGTTAGAGTGCGACCTGAGTTGCTGTGGCAACTCTGTCCAGGGGTTCTACTCCCCCTCCCAAACAACAGACCCACTCCAGACTCAGAGGTGCCGAAAGGAGGGCTTCTTGGCAGAAGCCCACCAAAAGAGCGAAAAAAGGATCCCCGACCTGGACTAGGAGTTTAGAGTAAGACACGAGAAAGAAATGATATCAAAGTTCTGGCAAATAAAACCTGCCGGAGTAAAGTTAATAATAACATAAACTGGCGGTATGTTAGAGGCTGTCAGTAAAAGTATTAGCCTCGAACAATGGGAAAATCCCATCGGAAAATATTTGCGGTCGAATATAAAAGGTAGTAACCACTGCCACCAGCCAGAAACTTTGTAGAGGGGGACTTTAATGTACCCCCTCGAAAATGAACATAGGGGAAAAACTATTAACCCCTTCCAGTACTTCCATCTTAAGATGGGGTTCACTGGTTTAGTTCATAGAGATTGACTAGTAAAGTCAATGGGGACTTTACATGCCCTGGGAGACAGTAGTCAGTCCCAAGGTATGAAGTCTATGTTTGGGGGTCACTACGACACCCCTGTGTCACTGCACAGAGGGTGCTGTGTAACACATGTGCATAAAGATGGTTCCTATGGGTGAGAGGAAAGATCCCATAGGCATTAAACACAAAAATAGCCTAGAACACACATCGCAAAAATGCCTAAGAGTGGGAAAAAGAGTCTCACTCTTAGCAGGTAAAAAGAAATACACCCTTCAAATCCAGCAAAGCTGCTGGGGACTCTATAGGTAAGGGAAATTAGCCATAAGTGAGAATTCTCCCTAACAAAAATGCACCGATGCCTTGCATGGTAGCAAAAGGGTGACCAGAGACCTGTGTGTTGGCAGACAGTGTTGACAAGCATCAATTGCATAATCTGAGTCAACTGACAACGCAGCAGATGATGATGGGACAGTAAGCAGGACACTTGATGAACCCTCAGTAGTACACCCATGTGTGATGAAGCCACTGCAACAGTTGGACAGAGTCAGTGGGCCTGAAACAGGGTGAGGCATGTGCCCCACACAGACTGTGGCACCCTAAATATGTGTGTGATGCAGGACTGAGCCAGAGTGGGCATGGGATGGCTGATGAAATGCCATGAAATGTAGGTCAGCCTGGACACGTACTACAATGATCATCCAGTCAAGAACACATAGGGGCATGCATGGAATGCACATGGAGCATGAATGGGCGCTCATGTCCCTGCGGAGCATCTGCCATATGCACAGTACAAGGGAGATACCCTGCATGAAGGACAGAGGATGTACCCAACTGCATTTGTCTGGCAGGTTGGCTGGTGGAAGTTTGCATGTACACAGGAGGCTTGAACAGGCCATTGCAGTACGGCAAAATGATGCACACCAGTGCAAAGAAGAAATTGGGGTGCAGGGGGGTGGAGGGGCAAGGGAGCATCCCTACATGGAGTACCCGCATGCAGGAAGAGGACACATGCACGTCAATCATGCAATGACATAGTCCCAGTGCTGAGAGGAAACCCAGGCTACATGCAGAAGGGCCAGTGAGCTGGAACATGGACCGGAGGGGCATCCGGGTGACTAGTATTTGAGTAGGGTGAAAGTGTGGTGATGAGGACAGTCCCCGTCTGCTCTACATGTCCACAATCCTGCACAGCAGGCACGCATCATTGAAGCATTGCATGACTTGCACATGAGAACCATGTACACATGACATGCAGTGGCAGTCAAGCACAACACATCACACAAGCAAAACACACATGTCCTCGACGAACAGGCGACAACACTCACTGGACATGGCATCAAAGTCCTGCATCTCTCCCACTCCTTCGACCATTCCTGTTGGTATGAACTCTGCAACGATTGACTCGTGCGGAGTGAGGTCTTCCTCCTCAGGTGGTGGCCCACTGCCAGTCACCAGAGTCATGTTGTAATTAGAGGCACGCTTCGCCTTAGTGCTGTGTTTGAGGTCATTCCAACGCTTTTTGCATTCTTGCGCTGTGCGCACCTAATGGCAGAATGCACTCATATCATCCGCAACTTGCTTCCAGTGGGCATCACGATGGGCAGCCGTAGTTTGACAATTTGGCCTCACTAGCATGTCACGGTTGTGTTCCCACACGTAGTCCACGAGGAAGTCCAGTTCCTGCTTGCAGAAAGGCTTCTTCCTCGACATGCCGGAGGCTGTAGCTGTGTATGGGGTCCCGGCCTGTACTGCAGGTGTAACCTTCTTCCTCTTGGACGCTGGTCCAGACCCTGGCTGGCAAATGCTGCCCTGATCAGTATGGGCAGTGGCGCTGGTGGAATGAGCCAAGGGAGTGGCAGGTGGAACATAAAGTGAAGCCCTGACTTGTGTCAGTGGCTGCTGGGTGCCCTGGAATGGACCCTGCCCAGCAACATCCACTATGCCAGGGTCATTGACCGGGACTGTCCTGGTTGGTAGACTCAAAACCGGGGTGTTGTCGGCTGCATCTGCCCCTGCACTTGCCAACAGCCGGCTGGTCGGGGCAGCAGATGACATTACTGCCCCAGGGACACATGCCTCGGTCAGGGCAACCCTGCGTGCACCTACAGTGTGCCTCCTGTCCTCCTGGAAATCTTCAAGTGCCAACGCAGCCTGCGCTGGCAGACCCTGAGCCTGGGTGGTGGTGTCCGCAGCTGCACCTGCAGCTACCACTACCCTTGGGCCCGTGGCAGTCAATGAAACAGACTGCCGGGTCACATGGGCGCCAGTGTCAGATGCCCGTACTACATCTCCATGAGCCGCAGGGGGTGGTGGCATGACTGCACCAACACTTGGCACAACATTGTGCCGAGCTGGCGCACCCATGCCTTTTCCCCCTCTGCAGCCACCCTGGACACCCTGGAGTCCCCCTACTGCCTGGTCACCCCGGCCACGTTCCTGACCACGCCCACCACATGGAGTACGCCCAGCTGAGGTGCCCTTCACCTTTTGTGGCCTCCCAGCCATGGCACAGTTGGAGTAGTGTCGGCACAGATGGAGTAGTGCCAATGGGAGGTGTACACGATAATTGTCCTGGGAAATTGGTTTGAAGGGGGTGGGATACAAGATGTTAACAGCACCCCTGCACCTGCAAGGCTGTATGTGACCCCGGTGATAAAGTGACAGGTCACGCAACGCTCAAGCACCCCAAAACTGTAGTAAAACCATGCCCGCAACCCCCAGTAGCCCACGTGTGTGGAATTAACCTCCTGCAGTACGCAGCGGCACCCAGGGACACGAAAAACACATACACGTGGGACACGCAGGCTACTATGACCTCAAAAACAGGTACGCGATACACAGGGGCACCCGCAGTGGGAAAAATAGCTTGCGCGACTCACCGTCAGACTAGCGTGATAATGAAAAACACGCGTAGCCAATACCCCACCAAAAGAAGAGATACTTCCTTGATCCGCTGTGAAGTTGTGATGGCGTGCAAAACAACACGAAGTAGCAACACACACGTCAATCTCCACGAAAGGCACATACAGCGAACTGCTGGCCCCGCTCACCTTTAACCCGTGCTGAGGGAAACACCTGTGCGCGTCACATCACAGACGCACTTAGGCCCTTTCCTCGGATTACGCGCATTCACACGCGGACGTGTATTTTTTTCACGTGCTGAATCATGTGGTGAAGCACCCGTCACGAGGTAAACGCCCTGCGCGTGTAATGTCACAGACACGCTTACGCGCTAAGGGCCTTCCCTCAAATTACACGCTGACGTGCAGTTTTTTCACGTGCCAAATCACTCTGTATCAAGCTGGCCACGCAAGAACACATGGAAGACCACGCTCCTGCCCAGAAGGCCATTTTCCAGCCCCCCAGAGACCCAAGCAGCCTCCCACGAGCCATCTGCTGCTGCCTGCCTGCCTGCCGCCACCGTACCCTGCCATTTGGTGCCTGCACATCTGCCATCTCCAGTTGCTGTGACCACCCCTGCTGGAACAGAGGACTCCTGACTGGTATTCCATCACTCCACAGCCCAGCCCCAGGACCCAGTTGCCCACCCACACCTGCCTCGGGGGTTGCCATATCCGACACAACACCTTCCGGCACCAGTGGCAACCCCCAGCCAGAGAGGCAGAGGGATGCCAGCTTCACTTCCAATGAAGTTGGCATCCTGGTGGAGCGAGTCCTGGGGCAGTATGATGCCCTCTTCACACCATCGCGCGCCGACAAAGAAGGACGGAGGAGGATCTGGATGGACATAGTGGGTGCCATCAACGTGGAGGGGGTGGTACCCCATGACATCGAACACGTTTGTTTGTTTGTTTGTTTATTTGATAATGCGCAGGCAAGCCCTTGGGCTACCGGGCGCAGCAGTGCAAGAAATCTCGAAGCTTAGTTACAGTGCTTGTGCAGTTGTAGTACATACAAGTGAATACAGAAGTGGATTACATTACAGGATACATTACAATTGTAGTTGTAGCAGTGAATAGGGGGTAGGGTACATCATAGGGTCTTAGACAGTGGTTATGGGGCGTGAAGAGGTTAAGAATCGTTGGAGTGGATCCATTTGAGAGCATTGACTCTAAATCTAGCATAGGGCAGGGGGCGTCTGAGGTTAGTAGGGGGTGTGTTCCATGCTTGGGCTGCTTTAACTGGGAAGCTAGTTCCTCCAGCTGTGGTGAGCTTGAATCTAGGGGTAACAAGTAGGAAGGTGTTAGCAGATCTCAAGGGTCGGCAGTTGAGTTTCCTGGTGATTCTTTCCGAAAGGTATGGTGGTGCTAGAGTGTTGAGACATTTGGAGGTGAGGGATATGGTTTTGAGGAAGATTCAGTCCTTTATTTTTAGCCAGTGGGCATCCTTCCTAAATTTAGTGATGTGCTCTCTGTGAGCGATGTTCAGAGCTGCTCTTAGAGCGTTATTTTGCAACTTTTGAAGTTTATACGTAACATACTTGTTAGCTCCTGAATACAGGGCGTTGCAATAGTCTAATCTAGACATAATGAGAGCATTGGGCAGGGTAATGCAACTTGCCTTAGACAAAAAAGGTCTGGCAGCACAGATTAATCTGCATGTGTAGGCAGTAGAGGAGGCGAGAGAGTTAACATGTTTTTTGAGGTTAAGTGAAGAGTCCAGGTAGAATCCTAGTGTTTTTACCTCTGGCATTACTTTTATGATGTTATTGTCAATATTAAACGATGTATAGTTAGAGGTTAGTTTTTTTTTAGGTGTAGGTCAGATCCGAGGAGTAAGATCTCTATTTTATCGTTGTTCAGGCAGAGGCCATGGGATGCCATCCATGCCTGAATGAGGATGTAGATTTTGTTCACTAAAGCCAGGTCCTCTTCGTAGTTGCCCGAAAGGGGTATGAGGATCTGGGTGTCATCGGCATAATTAGTTTAGGTGACACCCAGTCTGTCCAACTTGTCGAATAGTGGCTTAGTGAAGATATTATACATGGTAGGTGAGACACAGGATCCCTGTGGGACTCCACATGTTATTTGAATGGGATCGGCACAAGAGGAGGTGGAGAAAACTCTCATCGTCCGGTTGGCCAGGAAAGATTGAACCCAAGCAATGGCTTCTTCTGTAAAGTTGGCAGCGAGTCTTAGATGGCTACATAGTACTATGTGGTCTACCAAATCAAATGCTGCTGACAGGTCTAACAGTAGTAGCAGGGAAGTTTTGCCATTATCCTTTAGCTCCTCGATTTTTGTTTTAAGGTCTAACAGGGCTGTTTCTGTGCCGTGGAGGGGGCGGAATCCTCATTGTCGTGAGCCTAGTAGATAATTTGTTTCTAAGTAATCTTGAATTTGTAGATAGGCTACTCTATCAATGATTTTAAGTAAAAAGGGTACAGTGGTGATGGGCCTATAATTGGTGGGAATTGAAGGGTCAAGAGTTTGTTTTTTCAGTAAGGGGAGGACCCAGGATTCTTTCAGATTAGTAGGAACTGAGTTAGATTTAAAGGAGGAGTTGATTAGCTTGGAGATGAAAGGGGCTAGGTCTCTGGCCGCATCTTTTATTATTTGCGCTGGGCAGCTGTCGCCCTTGCAGTTGGAGGGTTTCAGGGAGAGTATGACCTTTTCAGTGTCAGTGATTGAGATTGTTTTGAAGCTGAATGGTGGAATAGTATTACGCATAGCAGGCCGTGGTGCTAATTGGTCAGCCATGGGCAGAGTTTCTTTTTTCTTAGTTATTTTAAATTGGAGAGAGGAGATTTTGTTTGATAGGGCGTTCTGATTATTGGTACACCATGTCTTATCCTTCGGGATGGTGTCGACTGGTTGTATTAGGGATTCCATTTCACGGAGGACGGAGAATAGTTCTTTTGTATTTGACTGGGCTATTGTAATTCTGTCATCAAATACATTTTTTTTTGTATTGATCATTTCTTACTTATAGTGTTTTGAATGTTGGGCTAGCTTAGCTTTATTGTTGTCGGTAGGCGATTTGTGCCATATAGCTTGTAGTTTTCTTTTCTCTTTTCTTAGTTCATTAAAATTGGGGGGTGAACCAGGCATTCAGATGCGCTTCCTGTTTACTTTTGCGTAGTTTAGTGGGGGCAATGGTGTCTAAAGCCATGGTCATAGCATGGTTGAAGTTGTGCACTAGGATGTCTGGGTTAGTGTTATTTTCAAATTGTTGATGGCAGGGAGGAGGAGGGGGATGAGTTTTTCCGCCAAAATGTCTTTTTTGCTTCTAGTAGGTAAGGAAGGTATCATGCTAGTAGTTTTGGGGGTGAGTAGATCGAGTGAGGCCGTGAAGTTAGGTAGTGGTCAGTCCAGGGTTGAGGGATAATGGCTGTAATGGTGATGTTACAGTTTAGTTCTGATATCCAGTCAAGAATTCTACCCTTGATGTGAGTGGATGAAAGGACTTTTTGGGTGAGCCCGTGGTCATTCAGAATGGCTGTTATAAGGTGGGCATGCTTGTTGTCTGGGTCGTTGTATCCGATGTTAAAGTCGCCTATCAGTAATGTTTGGGAGTGATTTTTTGTATTGTCCGCTATGAGGCTGGTAAGGTCCTCTTCAAAGGTTCCTAGTGGTCCTGGGGGCCGATAAATCAGGTGGATGGTCAGCGTTCGGTAGTTAGATAGCTGCAGTTTGGCTGTGAGTATTTCACAGGATAAGCAGGGAGGCGAGTTAGTCAATATGATAGGTAGTGTGTTTTAAAGATAATGGCTAGGCCGCCACCTTTGGTTTTTGGTCTGTCTACCCTGAGTATTTGGTAGTTGTCAGGTATAGCAAGCATCAGAGTCGGACCTGCCGCCTCATGGAGCCAAGTCTCTGTGATGGCGAGTAGGTGCAGATTACCATTACTTAGAATGTCAGAGATTTCAGGGGCATGGGCTACCATAGATCTGGCATTAATAAGTGATCCAGTTAATGTCATGGTACTTTTGGTGGTCAGATTTTGTGGTAGTTTGATAAGGCGTTTGCCTTGATTTGGGCGCTTTTTTGTGTGGGAGAGAGTGGGCGCCGGGTTTAGGATTATTTTATTAGTTGTTTGGGCACATTTAGCTGAGTAGTGTTGGGTGGGGGGGGACCCCGTCTTGTTATTATTTCTTTTGGGTTCGTAAATCTAAGATAATCTTGCTCTAAGTCTAAAGTTTCTGTCCAATGGAGGGCTGGTATTTGAGGGGGCGGATTCCATGGTCATAAGGATCGCGGCCATAAATGTGATGGTCAGGAAGTTTAAGTTTTTCCTCAAGGTGTTAGGGGCACCTAGGTTCAGGTCCTCAGTAGTGGCGACCTGAGTTTGGGGTAGCACTAGGAAGCTAAGTAGGCATGTGCTGGCGGTATGGAGGGGTATGTGCAGGCAATACAATTAACTAGCAGAAGAGGTTCACATAAATTCGAAATTTGCAGAAGGCCTAAAAGTGGGATGTGCAATCAATGCAATTTAAACCAACAGCAGAGGTTCACCTGAATCCGAAATTTGCAGATGGGCTAAAAGTGGCATGTGCAAGCAATACAATTTAAACCAACAGCAGAGGTTCACCTAGATTCGAAATTTGCAGATGGGCTAAAAGTGGCATGTGCAAGCAATACAATTTAAACCAACAGCAGAGGTTCACCTGAATCCGAAATTTTCAGATGGGCTAAAAGTGGCATGTGCAAGCAATACAGTTTAAACCAACAGCAGAGGTTCACCTAAATTCGAAATGTGCAGATAGTCTAAGAGTGGCATGTGCAAGCAATACAATTTAAACCAACAGCAGAGGTTCACCTAAATTCGAAATGTGCAGATAGTCTAAGAGTGGCATGTGCAAGCAATACAATTTAAACCAACAGCAGAGGTTCACCTAGATTCGAAATTTGCAGATGGGCTAAAAGTGGCATGTGCAAGCAATACAGTTAAACCAACAGCAGAGGTTCACCTAAATTCGAGATTTGCAGATGGGCTAAGAATGGCATGTGCAAGCAATACAATTTAAACCAACAGCAGATTTTTGCCTAGATTTAAAATGTATAGATAGTATCTAAGAATAACTATCGCAGGTAAGTCTGAATGTACTGGCTTGTGCCGTTGAGCAGCCGGGTTCATCTGGTTTGGCAGCGTGGCTAGGGAGAGGGATGCAGTTTTAGGCAGTAAGTGCGTACAGCACCTGGCTGTCGCTTGTGTTACAGGTCGGGTAAGTACAGACTGGCATTATTGACTGTTGATGCAGAGAGTATAATGATTCGTGGTAGGTACAATTTCTCTTGTTTGCTGGGCTCTCTGAGAAAGCTAGTACTATGGCATAGGGTAAGTGTATCAGGAGCATTAGGGGTTAGGTTTCGTAAGACTATTGGCAGCTTCAACTTCGGACCAGTGCGTGTTATAGTGCCGCAGTGCTGCAGGCTTCAGGTGCAGATTTCAGACAATGGTGGCATTTGTCATTAGGGAGTGTGTTGCTGTTGCTTACCTAAGTCTAAATCAGGGTCGTGGCTCACTGGTCCGGCGTGGAGGCGGTCGAGGAGCAAGGGTCCCAGCCTAGCCTTTAGCCATTCTCTGGACAGGCTCGGGACAGGACCTGCTCCTTAGTGTGAGGTCCTTCGTGGGCAGGTCCGGCGGTTCGCCTTCGGGCGACCGATTGGCTGTGAAATCAGGTGTGTGAGCCAATCGGTTGCAGGGCAGGCATCAAAAGTAGTGGCAAGTCAGGCAGCAACTTTGCCGAGCCTGGCGGCCATTTTGGAATGGTGGCAGCCTCGTGGGAGGCAATGGAGGCACGAGAGCTGTGCTTAATGCAGGCACATGGGGCAATTTCTAGGCGCCGAAAATATTTTCTTAGGTTGCAGTCGCAGGGGCAATATTCGGACACGGCATTTCAGGAATTTCAAAAAATTAGCACTGGAGCGAGCGCAGGTGTGGCATTGGTGCCATTGAGCCTACCTTTGCTAGTACTGAGGTCGCCGGCTCGAAACCAGAGCGGGATCACTGCTCAAGCAGCGGAGGAGCTCTGCTCCTTGGAAGGGGTTGGATCGTCCAGAAGCGCTGGGAGGACTACAAGTCCAGGACCCTCAAGAAGTCCAGCGTCTCTTAGACGCAGAGGATGCAGTGGGGCGCCGGGGCCAGATTACCAACCAGCAGATGAGGGTCCTGGAGCGCATTCGCCCGGTGCTTCACCACCAGTTCCTCAGGATGCAGGCCCGTCTGGAGTCGAGCGGTAAGTGGCCATGCATTGCTGTGTGAAATCGGGCATGTTGCAGTGTGCTGGTAGTCAGCTACTTGCCTGTATGTGTGACATAGGCCATGTATGGATGTGTGTGTGCAGGGACATCATGGTGCTGCATGTGAGACCAGTCATGCATGAACCACATGGATGGTGCATGTGTTACAATGCAACATGCAGAACAGCATGCGGAATGCACACATGAATGCATGCCTGTCTCTGTTTTTGGACATGGATGGAGTGTGAGAGATGGGTGCTGCTGTCATGGACATGTATGGTGTACATGTGTGTGTGTCTGAATTGCATGTGTGTGACTTGTAAACGCCATGGATGCATGACACATGTCCGTGACAATGTTCTGATTCACTGATGCAGCCTAGTCATCCTTGTATCCATTGTGTCTGAGGTGTATGAGGCCAGATGAATGAAACTACGGTGATGTGTGTGCATGTGATAGGCATGACCCATGATGCATGTGAGTTTCAAACCACCATTGTATGTTTCAAGAGTTCCTTGGACATGTATGCAAATGTTCTTTGCATGCACCATGCCTGTTCCTGCATGTGTGTTGCCTGCACTGACCCATGTGTTGTGGAGGGACATGATGGAAGTGACGTTTGACGGTGCCACTCATCTGCTATTGCTGCCCGTCTAGGGGACTATTGTACAGCACCCTGATGCTTGTGTTCTATGTCTCCCTCTACACAGCGGCAAGTGAAGAAGAGGGCGGAGACAGCGCTATGGAGCAAAGCGGCGGGGATGCCTCCACCGGCCGACGACGCAAGGCCCAGTCACCCTCCCAGGAATTAACATCATCCGGGAGCAAGCAGACTGGTGCTGTGTCTGCCACTACGGCTGCAGTGGAAGGGGTGGGTGAGCCCCCACAGGGGCTTGCAACGGCGGAAGACAGTGGGGAGCCATCCAGGTTGGTGGTTGGCACAGAGGAGGAGGAGGCCGCTACTGAGCCGCACATGGGGCTTGGTGGGGGTGGTACCACTGGTGCAAGTGGTGCAGTCCAGGGGCAGGAGGCAGCACAGGTTGCAGTGGAGGGGCCTTTGCATGTCACTGTCCCTGACACTGTGACTGCACCACCATGCACCAGCAGGGATGGCCCATCCCAGGCCCGTACGCAGGTAGGGGGGAGGTCCACGTCATCTGACCCTCCTGTACCTGCGGACGAAGGGACCTGTGACCGTTTGGAGACCGTCCTCATCTGTGTCACGTTGCGCCCTCATGACAATCGAGATGACGTGCATGCTTCCTGGGGGGAGCACGTGCGTCATTACAAAGAGCTGCGTGCCAACGTGGCCCAGTTGGGAGGGTCCATGGTCAGAGGTTTCGTACATGTGTCGGCCACTCTGGCAGCCCTCTCCTCCTCTGTGGAGACTATGCGCCAGTCATTCTCCATGCCGTCTTCCGGCCCAGATGCCACCAGGGCCCCCTGTGGACCTGTCGTGACCAACGCAGCCAGCTCGGTGGAGATCCCATCCCTGCCACAGTCGGGAGTGGGAGGTCCAGCAGGGGTGGACACCCCAGCAACTGGACCCCAGCAGATGAAGGATGTGCCGGCATCATCGGGCAGGGCACATGCACGATGGCGCCGGTGGATTCCATCAGCCTGGATGCCGTCGTGCTGGCAGAGGTAGTTCCGTCAGAGGCAGCGGCAGGATCAACGTGGGAGGCATCATGGCTCGGGCCATCAACATCAGAGGGGCAGGCATCGGCCGGAGGGCAGGAGAACCCTGGAATGGGAGTGTCTTCCATGTGGCAGCTGTTGGACCAGCGAATAGATGTAGAGCAACGGCGTGTGGAGGAGGCACAGCTCACTATGGTTAGGGTGGAGAACTCCATGCGCAGGGCGCTGCGGCGGGCTGAATGCCTCGAGGGAATTCGCAGGGAGTTGGAGGTGGACATGGCGTTATCACTGTGAGACCTCGGGGCCAGGGAACAGGCCCGCCTCCAGGACGTTGAACAGGAGTTCGATGATGCCCTGGGCCCGGGAAATCAACTAGTGAGCAGTAGAACTTTCCCGCCGCCATTGTATATATTTCATTAGTGTTAGGTTTCCTTTGTTTTTTTTTTATTTTGGAGTTCATGGACTTTGCTCAACTTTATGTACATAGTTATTTCTATAGGGTTTTCTGGTAGGTTTCCTTTTGTTTGGACATCATGGACCCTTCAAACTTTCAGTGTATATAATTCAAGATTTGCAAATACTTTGGTTATTCTGTCATCACCATGGATCGATGTTTTTTTTTTTTTTTTCAGGTACTTTATTTGGACTTTTAAAATGGAGCACTTCCCTTTTTTTTGTTATTTTTTTTTTGTTTACATTGGATTCATCATCATTTTTTGATTTTGTCTTTTCTTCATTTACTAGTTTGATTTTTCTTTGTGTTTTTTTAATTACGTATTTTAATACACATCCAAATACTTCATTATTAGTGTTGTGTACTCTCATTGGTTTTGGGCATTGCCCAATGAGCATTGCCTCTGTAATGTGTTGCCACTTTGTGGCTCTGTTGTACCTTTATGCATGTGCATGGTGGTTCTTTTGAGGCTTGCATGTGTAATTTGTGAGTGGGGGCAGTGGATGCTTGCATGCTTGGACTGGGCAGCAGGGGGGGATTTGTGTAGGCATTAGGCCCATGGGTCTGTTTTGAGAGAACATGGTGTTTGGTGCGCCACGTATCAGGGCCTGCTGGCAGGTACCCATCACTGGGGGTGGGGGACATGTGTCCGGGCCTGCTGGCAGGTGCCCGTCACTGGGGGTGGGGGCGGGGGGACATGAGTCGGGGCCTGCTGGCAAGTACCCGTCACTGGGGATGGGGGTGGAGGGACATGAGTCGGTGACTGCTAGCAGGTACCTGTCACTGGGGGTGGGGGACATGAGTCTGGGCCTGCTGGCAGGTACCCGTCACTGGGGGTGGGGGGACATGAGTCGTGGCCTGCTGGCAGGTACCCGTCACTGGGGGTGGGGGGACATGAGTCGGGGCCTGCTGGCAGGTACCCGTCACTGGGGGTGGGGGTGGGGGGACATGAGTCGGTGCCTGCTAGCAGGTACCTGTCACTGGGGGTGGGGTGGGGGACATGAGTCTGGGCCTGCTGGCCGGTACCCATCACTGGGGGTGGGGGGACATGAGTCAGGCCTGCTGGAAGGTACCTGTCACTGTGGGTGGGGGTGGGGGACATGAGTCTGGGTCTGCTGGCAGGTACCCGTCACTGGGTGTGGGGGACATGTGTCAAGGCTCCCAGGTGCATGATGACATGCGGGCTGCCTGCGGGGCATGCCCTGGGGTGATGGGCTGCCTGCGGGGCATGCCCAGGGTATAGGGTGCTTTCCTGTATTGTGGGTTGCCTGCAGGGCATGGGGAGGGGGTTAGGGACACAGCAGGGAGGGCCCTCACTGCCAAAACGCATGTGGAACTTCCCGCGCACCCCCCAAATACACGTACCCCACTCGCGCAAGCTAAAACACGTGTAAAACTCCCCGTGCACCCCTTTGAAAACACGTACCCCACTCACACAAGGCCTTTCGTGTGTGAAAATTCCTGTGCACCCCCCAAATACACGTACCCCACTCGCATAGGGCCTCTCACGTGTGATACTTCCCACGCACCCCCAAAATACACATACCCCGCTCACACAGGGCCTATTGCATGTGAAAATTCCCACGCACCCACCAAATACACGTACCCCGCTCGCACATGCCCTATCACATGTGATACTTCCCTCACACCACCCAAATACACATACCCCGCTCGTGCAAGCTAAAACGCATGTAAAACTACCTGCACACGCCTCTGAATACACGTACCCCGCTCGCATAGGCCCATCGCATGTGATACTTCCCACGCACCCCCAAAATACACGTACCCGCTCACACAGGGCCTATCGCTTGTGAAAATTCCCGCGCACCTCCCAAATACACGTACCCCACTCACACAGGGCCTATCGCGTGTGATACTTCCCGCACACCCCCCAAATACACGTCCCCCGCTCGCACAGGGCCTATCGTGTGTGATAATTCCTGCACACCCCCCTAATACACGCAGTCACACCATCCACCCTGGGCATGGCCCACAGGCAGCCCAAGCCACAGGGGGTGCTTTTTCTATGCAATTTACCTGGCGTGAGCGGGGTACGTGTATTCTGGGGCATGCACAGGGAGTTTTACACGTGATAGGCCTTGTGTGAGCAGGGTATGTGTATTACCCTTGGTGCGTGAGGAGTTTTACACGCGTTTTTGCTGGCGCGAGCGGGGTATGTGTATTCAGAGGGGTGCGTGGGGAGTTAAACTTCATAACTCGGGTGGTGCTAGCTTCCCTGTACAAGCCTCCAAATTATTGAACACAATACCTTCGCTTTTGCGAGCAGAACCTTCATTTAACTTATTTAAACATAACACGAAGTGTTGGCTTCACAACAGGGACTCTATGACAGCCTAACCGCCTGATCCCAGCATGATCGACTGTCACTGGCACACTTTTGTAATTAATGTACTTATACTAGACTATGTATATATGCATTTGCATGACTAAGTTTGTACCCACCTGTAACTGCAATGTAACGTAACCCTTATTGACTGCCTTCAATTGCAACTGTAACCAGATCTAACTTATGCGCCCGTATGCCCCTGGGCCTGGCTGCGCTTTATAAATAAAATAAATACAAATAAATACAAATACACGCGTTTTCGCTGGTGCAAGCCGGGTACGTGTATTCTGGGGCGTGCGCAGGGAGTTTTACACGCGTTTTCGTGGATGGGGGGCTGTATGCTAGTCCACTGGCCTTTGCACCATGTAATGGATTTGTGCTGTAAGCGGATTCAATTCAAAACTACAGCTAAGTCAATGCCTAGTCTGGGATGCTGAGGGAAACCCTTATTGATATATTTTTATGTCCAGTTTGTTTACTCTGGATGACAACCCTTATATAACACCCCTCTCTTAGAATCCCCCTGACCCCACTGAGCCAAGAAGTAGGTTTGTTTTGCAAATTAAAAGGTTTATTTGAAAATTAAACAATATATATATATCACACTTTATAATACATTAATATTTGATATCACACTTGAGAATATGATGTTGATCAACAATGGATAATGTTATAGTGGTACACTCTTTTTAATGGCTTAGAAGTTGATATAGAGAGGATAAAGTAGCTGAGAATGCTCCTATGGCTTCAAAGACAATGCAATTATGAATGAAATGCAGTACAGAAAATAAACTTGATATGATTTCAACCAAAACAATGTAATCACTTTTCCCCCTGGTGCCAATTCACGCCCCCACCCCTTTATGCAATGTAAAGATATGGAAGGGAAGCACACAGTTCTCAGGAATGCAATCAAATATAATTCAGTTCCCCCCCTAGCAAGCTTAGAGGAAAACAGGTAGAAGTTTTAAAAACAGGCCCAAAATGCTTTGAATGTGATGACAATGAAGTGAGAAATGTGCTAAAATGGCTTTTAATTCCCTATAGGAGGTTCAGGGTAGGTGATAGATACTTGGAATGAGTCCAGGTCCGCGCTACAATGATTAATGAGGGATTATTAGGTTGGAAACGGATTTCAGGGATGCAAGAAAAGACAAATATTTTTACATGTGGCTAAAATGAAGCAAAATGTCAAATCGCGGCAAATTTTCCGAGTGCGTCGAGGGCGATTACGGAGGCACTATAAAGAGTAGCAAGTCGGTTTTAGGCTTGTTGGAAAGCTTAGAATATTAGCTTTAATTAATTTAATTTAATTTATAACTCGCTCCTAGCACAAACGGTTCTGGAGATACGGACAATTTCGTGTAGGTAGATTCGCAAAAGAAAAGTCAAGCTCAGAATGACAGATGACAGTTTTCAGGTTTGAGATCACAGAAGGAACACAAGTTTTCTAGGATGCAGTTCTCAATAGGTTAAAATAGTTTGAATTAGATTATTTTAAACTAAGAGATTGGGTTTTGCACAGTTCTGGCGGTACTCACACTATATTTTGGACAGGAATGCGACTTCGCCACGGATCGGGTCAGGATTGGACTGCGGTTCCCTCGCCACGGACGGTCTCTGCCTGGTTCTGCTCACTGGATAATTCTGCCTTCTGGGTCTGTCAGGCACCGGTTCTGCTCACAGCAGTCTGGTCTGGGTACAGCTCTGCTTTCTGGTCTAGACTGTGGTTCTGGATTCAGCACTGCTTTCTGGGTACTGGCACAGGGTACTAGCCAGAATCAGACAGCTCAGCCCGACTGTCTGAATAGTTTGGTTTGGTTGCTAGGTTTTGAAGGCCTGCTGCTAGGAGTTCAGCTGTTGGGTTCTAGAGTTCTTGGAGTTTTGTTCTGGAGTCAGGACTCTCTGGATGTGAAGTCTGAAGTCAGGATGTGGAGTTGTCTGTCAAAATGCTCTGCAGAAAGTGAAAAAGAAAGTCCTATCTGGCTTCTAGTGGCTCTTTTTATGTGTTTACAAAGTGGGTGGGTTGGCTAATTCTGCATGCCCAACCCTCTCAAGATTTGAAAGGCCAAAGGATTCTTTGGTCCCTGATTTGAGAAAGGATAGTGTGTCTGAGTGATGTCAGCCATTTATGATCTATTGAAGAAACGCCCCCTTGCTTTTACCTTAGAAATCTTTTTTCATAACTACACATACTTCCCAGATACACAGTTGTTTGACATTACATGTACATATTACAGATTACTTATGGTCCATGCTTGTTCAACTCTGATCTTCCTAAGAGCTTGCATTCAAAAATGACAACTTATTTTCGTTTTTAGTTGGTTTACCAATGTTAAATCTGTATCAAAAATGACACAAATGTACACCCCCCTTCTACACACATTCCAGTAATTTACCAGGTCTCTAGCATAAGCCCAGTGTCTGTAGTATCAATAAATAGCGGGGTTTTGCCTGAGAACATGGTACAGAGTTGAATCAAGTCTTGAATTGTGGGTACATTTCTTAGATTAAGGTTCTCCAAATTGCACATTTTTGTGAGTTTAATACAATATTTTAGAAGCATTTAACTTAAACATATATTTGCTGCAATATGATTCCACAAAAGTGTCTGAGTCCACCCCAGAAACTTGGGAGTACCACATGTCTCTCCTCACCCAGGCAGGGCTCTATTCACAGTCCACACTGAAAATCAACATACCCCATTCAAGGGAAAGTGTCTAATGTGTTGTGTCCGGCAGGCTGAGGTCAACAGACCAGGGTGCCACTCTGCATTTGATTAACAGAAACCTGTGATTTCCTGGGCTGTTGTGTGGGTCTCTGAGGTGAGAAGGTTTCCCAGCCTCTTGGCCTGTTAATGCAATCAGATTGTCTCTGGGAGAAGCAGGTGGTTAAGAGTTTTAATTAACCAGCGGGTCTTTGAGGTTTCCAGCTGTCTCATGAGGCTGATTTGCTTCTGAAGTAGCAGTTCTCCTGTCAGAGTTTAGACCGCTAGTGCCGGTTTGTGGACAAGCTGGTACTGAACCCATTTTTGGGATCTGTCTTGAATTAATGCATTTCAATAGAGTGGTCTTGTGCTCATGATTTTAGCAACTTTTTGACATCAAGAAATGAATTCCCAACAGCTCTGGGTTGCTTTTGGCAATCAGCCTTGCCATTCCCAATGGTTTCAGGCTACTGTGTGTGTAGCCCAATGGTGGTTTTAGGCAGTGCCTTCCTGTGATCAAAACATAGGCAAAAATGGGTGGCAGCATATTCTTCATGTCTTCCCTGTGCATTTTCTGGGGAGTTCTGGCCATCATGATGTTTTCAATGCCAGTAATGCACAGTTTTTGTGGTAGGGCTCGTTTGCATGGGTAAAACATCCCACAAGCCCCCCATCTTGCGATGGCCATTCTGATCTTTCACTGATGGAACTCGCAAGATCTGGGATGCTCGCCTCATCTTCTTCCGGTAGATGGCACAGTTCTGTATCTTTTCCTCCATCAGGTGGATCAATCGGTTCTCCTCGCCGGTCCTGATGGGAATATTGGGTGGTAACCCGGGCCCCTCGGATCTCTGCTCCCGGTCCCCGGATCGTTCTCCTTGGTCAGTCTCCATGGTTTCATCTCTCCTAGGATGATAAAGCAAAAGCGGCAATACCTATTTGTAGAAATTTCTCCCCCACTATTGATATAGTGGGGCGGCATGAACATTTTATAAATCAAGAGACATAGCATTCTTATTTTTGAAAAACAAGATATAATTCAAAGACAGTTGCATACAAGAATCAAAATATTTATGTGGGATATTTTAGGGTTGGAACTGAATTAATCTGGAGTGGTCCCCTCTGGTATTGCAGAGGACTCCTCCAGTTGCTGCAGAGTGTGCCTGGGATGGCACCACTTTAGCTGATTGAAATGGACCCACTTATCTTCCCCCTCTGCCAACTGCCCTTGGGGATGCAGATCTTATAGGCTACAAGAGAGATCTTGTCTATAATGTCAAAGGGTCCCTTCCATGTAGGCAAAACATTTTGCTGTTTGGCCTGGTTCCTTTGGAAATTGTATAGATAAACCCGGTCTCCCACATTATATTCCTTCCTGGTGGTCTTCAGGTCGTAGTGGGTCTTCATGCTATCAGCTGATCTTTCTAGATTCCTCTGAGCATAGGCAAAAGCATGTTGGAGGTGTTTCCTTAAATTCTCCACATACTCATGAGTTGTGGAGGTATTTATCAATGTCTGCTCTTGGGTCCTGTAGAGCAAATTCTGGGGAAGCACCATCTTGCGTCGAGTCATCAACTCAAATGGTGACATTTTGGTTGCAGATGAAGGGGTAGATCTGATGGCCATTAGGACCAGAGGTAATCGGATATCCCAACTTGGCCCAGAATCTCCAACAAACTTTTTTAATATGCTCGCAATCGTTTGGTTGTATCTCTCTACTGCTCCAGAAGAAGCTGGCCGGTAAGCAATATGTAGCTTCCTTTTGACCCCCAGTATCTCCCACATCTTTGTCATTACCTCGCTGGTGAAATGGCTACCTCTGTCTGACTCAATCCTTTGAGGTAGACCAAAACGGGAAAAGATGTGGTTAATAATCAGGGCAGCTGCTGTTTCTGCCTTGCAGTTTGGGGCCGGGAGACATTCCACCCACTTGGTAAACAAGCATGTGACGGTCAACATGTACTTGTTTCCTCTAGACGAGCGAATTACAGGGCCTGCGAAGTCGATTTGCAAATCTGACCATGGGAGTGTCATCCCCCTCTTTTGGAGAGGCGCACGGTGTGTGAGGGATGTTGGCTGAAATTGTGCATACAAAAGACACCCCTTCAAGTATTGGTTGAGGTCCGGGCCCATGTGTGGCCAGTATGCAACCTCTCTTAAGATTTCAAGTGTTGTATGAAACCCCCTATGACCGGCTGTGGTCGCATCATGGGCGTGACTTAACATCAGGCTTCGGAATGAGGTAGGGACCACCCACTGATCATAGCCAGCTTGGGATTTCCTTACCAACAAACCGTCTTGGATTCGGAACATCTTTGGATATTTGATCAACACTCTAAGGTCCTCCTTCCCAATGTAATCGGTATCCGTCAGGGGAAAGTTCTCAGGGTCCTCAATGTGTTGGTAAAACTTACCAATTAATGGATCCCCCTTCTGAGTCGTAATTAAATCAGCATCAGGGGTCTCCTTACTCCATTATGCAGTTGAAAGATCATTGTGAGCATTTGTCTGGGACCTAGTGATAGCAGTGACCTGGATTTCCCCCAACAGGGATTCTATTTCTATTAGATCCCCTTGGATGGCCCCAGTTTTGGCCAGCTGATCAGCTAAGTCATTTCCAGTTTTGTCTGGTCCGTCTACTTTGGAATGACCCTTGATCTTTTTCCAGTAGATGGTCATCCCATTCGATGTGACCAGATCATCAATATTTTGGATTAACTTCCCTTGTTTCAAGGGTTTGTTGTTAGCACATAGCATGCCTCTGGTTTTCCAATTGACCAGGTGCTCCACGAACTCGTTCCGTACATAATCCGAATCTGTGATTATGACCAGTTCGTGGAGTTGATGTTGGACAGCAGTGAGGATGGCCTGATGCACAGTTATCAACTCTGCACCTGACTACTTTGGGGACCAATTTTGTATCCAGCAGAGGGTTCTGGGGACTCATTCACCCATGCGTTCCCTACGCCGGCCACAAGTTCTTTTTCCCCGTTGTTGTCAACATGGTAAGAGCATCCATCCACATAGACAGTGGGCATTCCCTCACACTTGTCTTCTTCAAAGACTTTGTGTGGGGAATTAAGGTATTCCTCCATGTTGTCCTTGATTTTTAGACTTTCGTCCTCGAGACAGTTTTCTCTGGCACAATCATGCAAGTCAGCCAGACCTTGCGCGAGGGGACTCTTCTTGTTTTGGCCATATCTGACCTCCATAGGAAAGCCTTGCATTGACAGAATCCAGGAAGTAATTCGGGAATTACTCACATTTCCGGCCCGGATTCTGTAACTTTGGAGATATTGCATAGGCTGGTGTGGAGTCTCCACTATGATGTATTCCCCCTGGATGAACGGGCAGTAATTCTTCAATGCCCACACCGTTGCCTTGAGTGCCTTCTCACAATCGTTGAATTTTTCCTCCACAGGAGATAAAGTTTTGCTTGCATAGGAGATTACTTTATTGACCTTGTCATGCTTTTGGTATAATACTGCCTTCAAGCACGTATTAGAGAACCCTGTCTCCAGGAAGAACTCCTTGTTTCTGACATGGTAAGCTAGGCAAGGCGCTTGGGAGAGGCTTCTTTTGAGTTGTCTTACTGCCTCGGATTGTTCTGGACCCCATTCCCACTTGACCTCCCCCTTCAAGAGATGAATCAGGGGTCTGGTGATCTCTGCGTAGCCCTCAATGAACTTTCTGCTGTAATTAGTCAGTCCAAGGAGGCTCCTTAGTTCCCGCAGAGTTGTGGGATCCTTCAGTTTCTGAAGTGCTTCCACTTTCTTTTCTTGGGGACAGAGACCCTGAGGAGTAATCTCATGCCCCAAGAAATTAACATGGGTTCTACACCACTGTGCTTTCTGAAAGGAAAGTTTTGATCCGGCGGCCCTCAACTGTGTCAGAACATAACGGATCTCCGCTATGTGTTCCTCCACAGATGAACTTTTGATGAGGACATCATCTACATAAGCCAGGTTACCCCTCGCACTCAGGTCGGGCATGGCCTTGTGTAGGAAAATGTTGAATTAATTGCCGGAGTTGAGGTATCCGAAAGGAGTTCGGGTCCATGTGTACTGCAGGCCCCCAAAGGTAAAAGCCAGTTTGTATTGGTCCTCCCTACTGACAGGCACGGTCCAGTATCCATTGGTCAGGTCTATTGCTGTGAATACCTGTGACCCCTGAACCTGGGCCAGCCCTTGGTCAATGTAGGGCAGAGGCCATAGGGAAGTATGGACCCGTTTGCTGAGCTCCCTAAGGTCGGTGCAGAGTCTCCACTGGCCGTTTGGCTTCAATATTCCCAGCACTGGATTATTGAAGGTGCTGTGTACTGGATAGATTATTCCCCTGGACTCAAGGTTCTTAATTATTTCAGTAAGGGACTCCATGGATGCGAGAGGCAAACAATATTGCTTCACAAACACTGGAGTCATTAAAGGGTCTGTGGGAATTGTTGTGGTGTGGATGTTGGTGCGACCACAGTCATATGAGTCTACCGCAAAGAGATCTTGGAAATCCAAGAAAACTTGTTTCAACTTTTGCTTCTGTTCCAGAGTCACGCAGGCATCAGCTAGGTTGACTCTCTCTTCCACCATCTGCCTGAAGCCTGGAAAGACTTCTGGTTTTGAAATCTCAGCGGCCTCCTCCAGCTGGGTGGAGAAGTCCCTGGTCAGAGTGCTGATTTGGACTGGAGGCTTCAGGTGGCAAAGGCAGCCCTCATGGACCTGGAAAATCACCTCATCCATTCTGAAGTCACAAATCACATCTTTCTTACCATAAGGGCAAGAAGTGTACACCAGGAAGTTCCCCCCATACCGGGTAAAGATCCTGTCTGGTGCTGTATTGTCATCACTGTCACTGTCAAAAAAGTCCTTGGGGATTGGTCCTAACAGTTAATTTCCTAAATCAATGGAGAAATGTCGGTCATCAACCGCCATTCCAATAATGGTGCCTGCGGCTAGAGTAATACTCTTTAAGTCGCTGTTATCCACCTCTATTGGAATGGTGTCATGTTCTATGTTGACCAATGGTGTTGGGTTTACCCCTAACTGTTGCTTTTGGAGAGAAGCATTTAGATGAATATAAGCATCAGGGTTTTTCAATTTCTGTCCTCTTTTAACTTTCACTTCCAAGGAGAATTGTCGGGTTCTTTCTGGGATGGTGACTTGCTCTGAATTTCATCTGCTTAAGGTAGCAATTGGGCTGACCTAAATGCTTTTTTTGGATCTGCAAAGCCCATGGGATTATCCGCTAGTCGGGACCAAGCTTTGAAGTTTATTAGGTCCAAACTAATGGCAAAGCGATTGAGAATGTCACTGCCTAAGTAAAAGGCAGCAGTGACGTTTCACACGACCCAACAATTATGGATGATGCTCTTGTTGCCAATGGAGATTTTGAGCATACACCTGCTTGGCAGGAGATGCTTCGAATTGGGTGTTTCCAAATCCATTTCCCATTCGTCTATCAGTTTGAATGTGGGAATGGCTGGATCTTTTGGGAGTTGGCAGAACATGGCTTCGCAGATGAAGCTCTGCTTTAATTTTATTGGTCGGCTAGTCTGGGTCCAGAGGACCTTGTTTACACAATCTATTAGGGGTGACAACCTTCTCAGGAGGTCATTCCCTAGTAAACAAGGGGTGCCCTCTGGAGTCACTACGATGACCGGGTGTTTCACCTTGTGTCGCCCAATTTTGATGTCCAAATCTGCAGTCCACTCGATGGGAATTTCCTTCCCGTCAAAGTTCTGGAGTTGTCCAGGAAGAGAGGTGAGAGGAATACGGTAATTCTCCCCCCTTCCTGCATTTAGTTCATCAAAGGCCCTTTTTGACAGAAGGGTAGCTTGGGATCCAGTGTCCGCCAGTGCCGAAATTGTACCCTGGCCCTGTACTTGTACCGGGGCATAGTATCTTCCCTCCTTCTCCTCAAGGGGGCACAGATAATGCACATTTTTGGACAACTGGTGGGCTAACTTTCTGGTTTTGGACATGGCGATAGAAGAGATTTGGGCAGAATTCTGTGGAGAGTCATGGGAATCTGAAAGAAAAAGTTTGCAACTGGATATTGATGCGGTTTTTGGTTCCCCTGGTTCCAGTTCTGGGTCGCCCCCCCCCCTTTTTGGAGGCAGTCACCTGGATGGGTTTGAACAAGGGGTTTTCGGTCTTGTTGGTTCTGGGATAGAATGATGGGCGGCGACAGCTCAATCCCCACATCTACCCAGTCTGGGTTGGAATCCCTTGGGACCCATTTTTCCTTGGGAGGAGTTCCCCCATCTCTGAAGGAGAAAATACTTTTCCCAGGATCCTCGGAGGATCCCTCTCCCTCAAATTGGAAGACCTGTACCTCCTCCACAAAATGGGTCTGTTTGGGTACTTTGTTTCTCCTACCTCCCCTCTGTTCCTTGGGTGGCAGACTTTCAGGGGTAGGAGATTTTGTTTCCGGTTCCTGGGTTTCCAGGGGCTGTTTACAAGTGGGGAAGGAAGCTTCCTCCAAGGCTTTACACCCCCCTTCCTCTTGTGCCTCCTCCCAGGGAACCGGTGGGTTGTCGGGGTGCTGCCCCCGTCATTGTTCTGGAGCACCAGGTCCAGAGTTTGGGGCGTTCTGTGCCGGCATGCCCATCTGAGGGTTCTGTTGCGCCCTTAGCATGTGACCCAGATCCCGTGCCATGTTTTGGACCTGGCGCTCAAGTTGTGAAACCCGCTCAGGCTGATACGGGGCTCTATTTTCTCCTTTGGGCTGATCCCGGGAAGGGTAGCTATCCCTTCTCTGGTAATACCCTGGGTTGGGAAGATTTGGGTACCCCTCCACCCTTGGCCTCCCCTCTCCTAGATTAGGTTATCTGGGCTCAGGGAATTGGGGAAAGAAGGAAGGATGAGTTTGGGGCGGGAAACCTTGTGGATACCTGGGGAAAAAGTTTGGCCCAGGGTTTGGTGAATTTCTGCCCTCCTGTGGGAAGTTTGGAGGGAAGTTCTCTGGGTTAGGTGCTTGACTGGATCCCCACCCTTGGGCTGGAGGAGTCCACACATAACCCAGGATGGGTCGGTTTCCCTTGTAGCGGGGACTTACATAATCAGGGGAGCGAGGGACCCCATTTGTGGGACTACCTCCTTGACTCCCTGTCTGTGACTTGCCCGAGGGCCTTCTGGTGTTAGAGTTGTTCTGCGCAGGCAGGTTTTTAGGCCCCCCCATCTCCAAATCTAAAATGGGGGCAACCTTTACCTCCGCCACCTTGGCAGCAGCAGGGGTGCTGTTGGTTTTGAGGTTTTTCTGCGCATTACTTTTATTTTCTATGGGCTTCTGCACCTCATAGATCCGGGTGGCTTGCTCAATGACCCAGTCTAAAGATCTTTTCTCGTGAAAATCTCTCACGAGCTGGGTCATTATTTATTTGGGGAGAGCATGGAAATATGTGTTGACGAATTCTCTGCTGTCCGTGCGCACCCTTTTGGTGGTCTGTGCAAAGGCACGCTTCAATTCTTGCACGAATTCTTGTGGGGCCTGATCCTCCCCACATTGCAAATTGTAGGCTGCCTTGCGAGCCTCTTGGGGATTTCTATGTACAGAAAAATGTTTCAAGATGGCCGCCCTATATGTGGACCATCTTGAATGGTTTTGGTCCTCCAGCCCCGCAAAGAAACTGGAGTATTCAGGGGAGAATGTCCATTTGACGTACTGGATGCAGCTACTGCTGACATTCAAATGGAAAGTCTCCATCATTTGCTCATAGAGCTCCAAGTGTTCCCAAACAGAATACTTGGCGTTCTTATGATAAGGCGTGATGACACTCCTGATTGCCTTAATCTGTTTTAAGGGGTCCTTAAGCAAGGCCCTTTTCACCTTATTGGCCTTTTTGGTTCGGGTAACCCTGATCCATTCATCCTCTGATTCAGAAGCACTGCTCCCAGTTGTGCCCGTCTGATCTTCCAGGTTTTCCCAGATTCTGCGAGCCTGGGAATAGCTGGCAGAATGTGGGGACCTGGTCTCCTGTGTCCTGTGATGCTCAGAGGAGTCTTCAGGTCCCTCCTTGCTACCAGGATTTGATGGGTACACCCACCCCACTGACCTAACTGGGCAGAGGTTTTCAGGATGCCCTTAGTGGGCCTACTCTCCTGGGGTTCCCCACTAAATTGCACTGTACTTAGGTGCCCATACCCGGATGCCCGCCCATCCATTCCTGGGTGGTACTGGCCTATGAGCCCCATACTTTTGGCTGGATGGTAATCTGCCATCCCTGTGGCCCTGTGCTCATGTGCACCAGGGGACATGGGGGTGGCAGAGTCCAAGGACTGGGAGAGATGAAGGCCTCTGGTACTAGGGCTCCTGAGGTTATGCTCAGGCGTTTCCCTTTCCCAGCGTACCTCATCTCTATCAGCCTCTGCTCCCTGTTGCAATTCAAGAGCCTGTGCAAGAGCCTGTGCCTTCAGTTCCTCAATTAAGGCCTCTATCAGTCTCTCCTGCATGGCTACCTGTTGCTGGAGCCTATCACTGTGCTGGCAGAGAGCATCATTCCCTCTCTGTGCCTCCTGATTGGTCCTGGAGTACTGGGCCAGTCTTTGCTGCAGGAGGGTTACCTCCTGAGTCCCATCCCTACTGTCCTGCTCCTTTCTTGCCAGAGCTTCTTCCACCCTCCTGGTGTGCTCTAACGAGTTCTGATGCTCTTTTTGGAGGTCACCCAGCCCCTGGAGGGCCAAGTGATTTTCTTCAGTTTTTCTTTTTAAATGGCAGACTTCCTGGCCTAAGGTGTCCCTTTCCTGACTAAGAGTCTGCATCTGTGCCGCCAGGTCGTCCCTTTGCCTTTGAAAGGCACCAGCTTTCTGGCGTTCCTGATCAAACTCTGCCTGGGTATCCAGGTCTTTCAGGATCAGTTTATTTCTCTCTGTCTTTTCCCTATCTAGGTGGCTTTGCAGGGTGACTACCTGCTCAGCACATGCCCTATTGAAATCTAATTGTTGCTCCAGCTTTTCTGGCTCTGCAGTAGGGAGTCCAATCCTTCTTGGTACTCCTTCTGCAAGGCCAGAAATCTGGTATCCTGGTCAGACTTTTCCTGTTGCAGGATACACATGTCCTCTTTGATTTTAATGAGATACTGTATTTTCCTTTTTTTTGACTCCTGGCTTCTGTGCATCCTCTGCTCAGAAGAGACCAGGTCAGATTGGGCCTTCTCTAACGCGATCTGTTGCCTATTTGCCAGATCTTGGCCTTCAGTACATTTGTCCTGCATGGCTCCCACATATAGATACAAATATGCCGCTATCCTAACCATCTTGTCGTGTTCATCTTTAGCTTTAGGAGCCATGTATAGTTCACTCAGGGCCACATATAAGGGACCCTGATCTCTCCAGATATCTAACCCAGTTGCAGTGACCTGTTGTGTGATTGCCTGCAACCACACATCCTGGCTCTGCTCAGTCTATTCACCTCTCACAAATAGCTTATGTAAGAAGTGCTCTCTGGCTATTTTGATGTCTACCAGTGTCGTCATTCTGGAATTTGAGTTCCTTCCTGATTTACAGAAGTTTGTATTTTATTTTGCAAAACAGACCGTTTCCTTAGAGCGTTCCTTTGAGGAGTGTTTTACAGCGTAACACAGCGTGGTGATCTAACCGGATATGTGTATCCGGTCAGTTGGCCCACTGTATTAAGCCGCACAAGTGGTACATCTAATCCAGAATCCCCAGCTACGAGCCCCCACTTTGTAAGCGGATTCAATTCAACACTACAGCTAAGTCAATGCCTAGTCTGGGATGCTGAGGGAAACCCTCATTGATATATTTGTTATGTCCAGTTCGTTTACTCTGGATGACAACCCTTATATAACACCCCTCTCTTAGAATCCCCCTGACCCCACTGAGCCAAGAAGTAGGTTTGTTTTGCAAATTAAAAGGTTTATTTGAAAATTAAACAATATATATATCACACTTTTATAATAAATTAATATTTGATATCACACTTGAGAATATGATGTTGATCAACAATGGATAATGTTATAGTGGTACACTCTTTTTAGTGGCTTAGAAGTTGATATAGAGAGGATAAAGTAGCTGAGAATGCTCCTATGGCTTCAAAGACAATGGGCCTCATTACGACCCTGGCGGTAAGGGGTTAACGCCAGCGTTAGCTGCGTCAACCCCTTACCGCCAATTACGAGTTCCGTTACCGCCATGGCCGATTTTCCGCCTGCTTTTCGCAGGCGGTGGAAACCATGGCGGTAAGGGACCCTCGCGTTAATTACGCCACCGTAATTTACGGTGGCGTAATTAACGCCTTCCCCACTCCCATTATGTCCTATGGGACAGAATGGGAATGGGGAAGGGCAGAATGGGGATTGGCGGATTTACCGCTCCACTCCACTCGGAATGGGGCGGTAAATCCGCCATCCGCCATGGCGTAAAGGGACTTTGCGCCATGGCGGTAAAGTCCGGCCCTGGCGGAAAAATTCCGCCAGGGTCGTAATGAGGCCCAATGCAATGATGAATGAAATGCAGTACAGAAAATAAACTTGATATGATTTCAACCAAAACAATGTAATCACTTTTCCCCCTGGGGCCAATTCACCCCCCCACCCCTTTATGCAATGTAAAGAGATGGAAGGGAAGCACACAGTTCTCAGGAATGCAATCAAATATAATTCAGTTCCCCCCCTAGTAAGCTTATAGGAAAACAGGTAGAAGTTTTAAACACAGGCCCAAAATGCTTTGAATGTGATGACAATGAAGTGAGAAATGTGCTAAAATGGCTTTTAATTCCCTATAGGAGGTTCAGGGTAGGTGATAGATACTTGGAATGAGTTCAAGTCCACGCTACAATGATTAATGAGGGATTATTAGGTTGGAAACGGATTTCAGGGATGCAAGAAAAGACAAATATTTTTACACGTGGCTAAAATGAAGCAAAATGTCAAATTGCGGCAAATTTTCAAAGTGCGTCAGGCGCGATTACGGAGGCACTATAAGGAGTAGCAAGTCGGTTTTAGGCTTGTTGGAAAGCTTAGTATATTAGCTTTAAGATGACAGTTATAACCCGCTCCTAGCCCCAACGGTTCTCGAGATACGGACAATTTCGTGAAGGTAGATTCTCAAAAGAAAAGTCAAGCTCAGAATGACAGATGACAGTTTTCAGGTTTGAGATCACAGAAGGAACACAAGATTTCTAGGATGCAGTTCTCAATAGGTTAAAATAGTTTGAATTAGATTATTTCAAACTAAGAGATTGGGTTTTGCACAGTTATGGCGGTACTCACACTATATTTTGGACAGGAATGCGACTTCGCCATGGATCGGGTCAGGATTGGACTGCGGTTCCCTCGCCACGGACGGTCTCTGCCTGGTTCTGCTCACTGGATAATTCTGCCTTCTGGGTCTGTCAGGCACCGGTTATGCTCACAGCGGTCTGGTCTGGGTACAGCTCTGCTTTCTGGTCTAGTCTGTGGTTCTGGATCCAGCACTGCTTTCTGGGTACTGGCACAGGGTACTAGCCAGAATCAGACAGCTCAGCCCGGCTGTCTGAATAGTTTGGTTTGGTTGCTAGGTTTTGAAGGCCTGCTGATAGGAGTTCAGCTGTTGGGTTCTAGAGTTCTTGGAGTTTTGTTCTGGAGTCAGGAGTCTCTGGATGTGAAGTCTGAAGTCTGGATGTGGAGTTGTCTGTCAAAATGCTCTGCAGAAAGTGAAAAAGAAAGTCCTATCTGGCTTCCAGTGGCTCTTTTTATGTGTTTAGAAAGTGGGTGGGTTGGCTAATTCTGCATGCCCATCCCTCTCAAGATTTGATAGGCCAAAGGATTCTTTGGTCCCTGATTTGAGAAAGGATATTGTGTCAGAGTGATTTCAGCCATTTATGATCTATTGAAGAAACACCCCTTTGCTTTTACCTTAGAAATCATTTTTCATAACTACACATACTTCCCAGATACACAGTTGTTTGACATTACATGTACATATTACAGATTACTTATGGTCCATGCTTGTTCAACTCTGATCTTCCTAAGAGCTTGCATTAAAAAATGACAACTTATTTTCGTTTTTCGTTGGTTTACCAATGTTAAATCTGTATCAAAAATTACACAAATGTACACCCCCCTTCTACACACATTCCTGTAATTTACCAGGTCTCTAGCATAAGCCCAGTGTCTGTAGTATGAATAAATAGTGTGGTTTTGCCTCAGAACCTGGTACAGAGTTGAATCAAGTCTTGAATTGTGGGTACATTTCTTAGATTAAGGTTCTCCAAATTGCACATTTGTGTGAGCTTAATACAATATTTTAGAAGCATTTAACTTAAACATATATTTGCTGCAATATGATTCCACAAAAGTGTCTGAGTCCACCCCCAGAAACTTGGGAGTACCACATGTCTCTCCTCTCCCAGACAGGGCTCTGTTTACAGTCCACACTGAAAATCAACATACCCCAATCAAGGGAAAGAGTCTATTGTGTTGTGTCCGTCAGGCTGAGGTCAACAGACCAGGGGGGCCACTCTGCATTTGATTAACAGAAACCTGTAATTTCCTGGGCTGTTGTGTGGGTCTCTGAGGTGAGAAGGTTTCCCAGCCTCTTGGCCTGTTAATGCAATCAGATTGTCTCTGGGAACAGCAGGTGGTTAAGAGTTTTAATTAACCAGCGGGCCTTTGAAGTTTCCAGCTGTCTCAGGAGGCTGATTAGCTTCTGAAGTAGCAGTTCTCCTGTCAGAGTTTAGACCGCTAGCGCCGGTTTTTGGACAAAGCTGGTACTGCACCCATTTTTGGGATCTGTCTTGAATTAATGCATTTCAATAGAGTGGTCTTGTGCCCATGATTTTAGCAACTTTTTGACATTAAGAAATGAATTCCCAACAGCTCTGGGTTGCTTTTGGCAATCAGCCTTGCCATTCCCAATGGTTTCAGGCTACTGTGTGTGTAGCCCAATGGTGGTTTTAGGCAGTGCCCTCCTGTGCTCACAACATAGGCAAAAATGGGTGGCAGCCTATTCTTCATGTTTTCCCTGTGCATTTTCTGGGGAGTTCTGGCCATCATGATGTTTTCAATGCCAGTAATGCACAGTTTTTGTGGTAGGGCTCTGTTGCATGGGTTAAACTGGGCGCACTGTTCATGGCGCATGGGGCGGGTTTGGGGACGTAAATGGCACTGCTGCAGGGTCGCTGCGCCACTTTGTGCCACAGCTAGTTATGGATGTTGAAATCCATGAATACGTGGTGCGATGAAATGGGGTTTGTCGCACGCGGCTGGCACAGACTGCCGCACGCACAAACTGTGCGCCAGCCGCGTGTGCCACTTGTGCGCTTATTTCTATGAATTACCCCCATAAAGTTTCTTGACCATCCAAGCTGAATGCCAGTTTTCTTCTTGTATCACCTTTTCTATCACTATCGTTCTAGGTAATTTTAAATTATATTACAATATAGGACCAGTAATTGGTATTGCCATCAACACACATTTAAAATAAGATATGTAGAATAAACTTGAAAAGCGAGTGGATTTCTTAATTCTTCATCGATGATAAACAGTTCTTTTGGATTCTTGATTGCATGTTTAGTACCTAGCAGCACAGTGAAATGTACTTGTTTTACAATTGTATCATTTGGTTTACAGCCTATGTAAAACACGTTTTGTTATAATAGGTAGGTACAGTAAAGGCCACATATCTAGGTATTCTCAGCGATGATGTCAGAGATTGGAGGAGCAGGCCCAAGAAATCCTAGTGTGCACTTAGTAAGGGGTGCTGAGTGCCCTACAAAAACACATACCTGCAGCATTTGCATCATTAAATCATGGTTAGAATATTTTGTATGTGCCAAAATGTATGGATGCAAACTGAGATAACGTTGGACATTGGGATCAGACTTTGTAGTGGTTCGTTTGTATGCAAGCCAATCAACATAGGGAACTGCATTTAAATAACAAAATGGCACTTGGGCTGTATAGAGGCTGCCAAATAAATGCTTACCATTTATCAAATGTATTGGCAAACACAGTGATGCAAAGTTCCATACTTAATCTTAATTGGAAATTAAAATAATTAGATTGATTAGTTGAATTGCCTTTAGTCGATGCACAATCATTAGACACACAATACCATAAAACACAATTACAATGTCAGCTAAGTAAACTCTGTCGTGTCATCAATACAGATAAATGGAGAAAGAAAATCCTAAAATCACGATACCACTAATTCAAACTCATCCATACCTTACAATTCATTCTGGTTCCATGTATTATCTCAATCGATTGCATTTAACTAATACCTTTGATCATTTTCGCTCTGTTATACCAATCTCCATTCTGATATTTTGCCACTCCATATTTTGCTGCATCATCATCTGTACGCCTGCATAACAACATTGTATCATTAATGAGTGTTATATTATGATGTACAAACCTTGGTTTTAAGTACAATTTTCTTAAGTGCAAATACAATGGGCAAGCAAGAAGTAAATGTTCGTTGTTTTCAATTTTCGGGTGTGCTAGCTGTTTGCCTCTGGATTACTGGAAGGAAGTACTGTTGCAGCTCGACTTCACGTTGGTTTCGAGTCCTCTTTCGAGTCCTCTATCTACTTCCAGGGTATTCAAGAACTGGTCCTTAAAAACACTGCACATTTGTGGAGCACTGCACAGTGTACTAGCTGTATATCTCGTGTCTGATGGATGGCGTGTGGCGGGTGGAGTAGATCACTTACCTCGCTGCACTGGTAAGCCTTGTATAAACTCATATACTGTTATTCAACTGATCCCCAGGACACACAGACGTTTTATTCTATCATAAATTCTGTGTTAATGAACAAACTGACACTCACCAATGGTTCTATGTTACAGAACGTTGGACTATTACCAAGTTTGAATTCCTTTGATTAAAATCATCACAAAGCAAAAAAAGTGTGTGCATACCTGAATACTAATTAATCAAAGTAATTAATAATATCGACACACAACATCAGCTTATACTAGTGGCTATTCTAGGCTGTGACTGCAGAGTTCACCTCTTTGAACAGCCCTAGAAGAAATCTGCGAATGACTCAGTTGGAAGTGCTTTCGAGTTTGTTGCGCCTGCTAGTGGCGACAACCAAATATCTAACCAACGGCATCTATTCCCTGGCTGTGACTGCAGAGTTACAACTCTTTGAGCAGCCCGGGAAGTAATTTGAGAAAGAGCCGGTTGGCAGACGTCTGTGGGTCCGCTGCGTCTGCTAGTTTCATTTACGTTGAGAACTGATTAATTTACAAGTATATCTTCTCCTCGGCTGTGACTGTGGGGATCTATCTCTTTGAACAGGCTTGGAAGCAATTTGACTGTGATTTTACTGGAATGCGTTTAAGCCTTTTAGCTGAACTTTGTTGAAAATCAAATAATTTATCAGCTGCACTTATTCCTTGGCTATGACTGTGGAGTTATCTCTTGGAGCAGTCTAGGAAATGTGGCTATTGTGTCTGACAAGGATTGAAAAAATTACAAGCTGCAACTATTCCTTGGTTTTGCCCCTGTAATTATTTCTTGAAGTATCCTATGAGATTTGTCTTTTGTGTTGAATGAGAATTTATTAACTGATTGTTGCTGCAATCATAACTGATCTAATAGGAAAATCAAAGATTTATCAACCTATGAATTGTGCTCTACCTATGACACACTTTCATTATTCTTTGAAAACAGGCATGCCTAACAACATGATGGTATCACGTGCAACAATGGCCCTTGAATCCACTCCAATTAGGCTGCCCCCCACTGATACATTTAAACGCAAATCACTTGGCCAGTCGTGTTCAGCTCTTGACAAAAAGGTATGAGCAGGAGACATCTGGGGCTTTTACAGATCATGTTCAGATAAAGTGAACATCTCACAAGACCCGACTGTCCAGAAAACATGCAGTGTGAAAAAACAACCCATCCTTAACAGAGCTTCTGGTTATGTGAGAATTGAATCATCTAATTTATCAGTAAATGACACTCAGATGATGCTAGTGGAAGGTGAGTGGCCCCCGCCCCTTGAAATTACTACACACGTGGGGGACCTAATCAATCAAGAGGAACTGGGCGCCTCACAACCTGCAGCATCTGCAATAAAATCCTCTGTATTAGAGGTTATTAACCTGGAGATAGACACAACACTAGCATCTCCTTCTACCCACATTGCATCGGTTATTATGAATCAGTCAGTCAAAAATATTCCATCATCGCATCCTCTTCTCTTATTCATTCTGAAAACAACAGTCTTTCTCAATCTCCAAGCTAATTTGAAAATTCCAGGATTCTGATTTGATCTCTGCCCTACTCAATCTGAAATAGAACTCAGTCCTATAAGCAACAAACAGAGTCCTTTTTGACATCTGCAACACCGTTAAAATCTCAAACTGTTCTATTAGAGATTACCTTGAATGCTATGCATATGACACTTGTGTCACTGAGAAAACTTTTTGAAACTCTGGATTGTAAGATTACTCAACAAAGCAAGCAAATAGATCAAATGGTACTGTGGAAGAATGATTTTGTTAAAAAAAAAACGATATCTTGACCAGAGTGGGGTATGGCCACCTGAATTGAAAACTCTAAATAATATCTCTTAGCATGTGCCAATTGATGTGGAAAATGTATGTATGGTGATCATGACAACAAGCAGAGCGCTTTACCTATATTTAAAGCAATTATTGGTCCGGTTGAGGACAAAAAAAAATGAAAATAACCTGCCTTCGGTTACGATAATACCATCTCAGACAAATGTTGTAGAAGAGCTTGCCTCCACATCTATAGCCACATACAATCTGTTTGATAACAAATGTAAAAAGAAAACCTGAGAGATCTATTGTAGGGGGAAAAAACTAAATATCAGAAGGTGCCTTACCGCGATCCAGAGCCAGAGCCAGTATCAAACAATTTGTAAAGCGCGAAGCTCCTAAAAACGCCCCTGACCTGCAGGCAGAGCATGTGAGTGATTAACCCCCATTAAATGATTTGGTGTCTGCTGTTACTTTTTCACAAGGAAATAACATTCCCCAAACTAGCACCATAGCACTCATGCCTGCATCCTTGCCGAAATCAATTGACCTGACTGTAAATTCGGCGCTGTCACATGAAAAACAGCAAGCAACACATGACCAGATTCTATCTGGTATTAGAGCTGAAATCGACAAGTCGATTGAGCAATATGTCAAATTACAACAAGCAAGTGTGTCTTCTCTCACTGGCTCGACACTCCCTTTTGCAAAGATTGATACTGGCTCGGAAGTGGCGGGTACCCATAATGAGATTCATTCATCTGTTTTAGAATCTCAGCCAAGAACAGTTGTTCCAAGGGTAACCACTACAAATGAGGCCAACTTTAATCAAGCTAAAGAGCAGATGTCTTACGATCAGGATGTCAGGAGCATTAGAGTGCAGACTGATAAATTATTCGAAACCATCCGCATTTACCTCAATCTGCTGAACATCAAATTAATGATATTCGACCGGTTGTTCAATTATCTAAGGGTGATAACATTTTCGACTGAAGGAAGGATGTGTGCCCATCACTGGTTGCTGAAGAGCATATTGTTTTTGAAACAAATCCATTGCCCCCAGGCTGTATACCCAAAACAATTAATGATGAATAGTGTAACAAGTGGTATACAGGCTCAAATTGCAAAAGCTGTAGAAGACATCATAATATCAATACAAGTGCCCTCCAATCGTCATGACTCTAAAAATCAAGAAAGTACACATACCCAAGCAAAACAGGTACAATTTGATCTTAGAATAGAACACCCAACAACTAAGGATGCCCTGAGTGAGAATGCTAAAGCTAAATCCATTTTACGGGACAATAATTAATTTGCCCCAAATATGTCAAAGCCCTCACTTAAATGGAACAAACATCATCGCTTAATACTGAAATGCTGACCTGTGCCCTTCATTACATATGATTTAAACAGAACAAGTGTTCTGGCCATTTTGAAGAAATTGAGAGCTTGCAAGACATTAATTCTACCAACATTGAACAACTAGAATTCCTAAATCACCATGATGTGTCTATAGTTTGCCTATGGCTACTGTCAAAAGTAGTAAGAAATGTCTTGTGGCAAGCCCATATGGAATTATTTGCCTTGGGATTTGTATTGGCACAAGACCCTACAGTGACCAATGTTGGAAACCTTCAGAACTATGAAAACAATTCCAAATCCCTTTTGTCTGAGAAATTGTCGAACATGCAAGACAATTGGAGGCCCAACAGCACAGAACAAAGTAGAAATGTTGAGCCTAGTAATGACGTTTCTAACCATCTATCATAATCGTCTTTGAAATCTCAACAATGTGATATATCTTTAGCTAGTTGGAATGCGTGTGCCTTTTCACAATTGCTAGGTTCAAGTGCAACATGTTTTACTTCTTATGACATTGTGTCAATGTAGGAAACATGGTTAATTGATAAACCAGTATGGGAGGGCCACACCATTATTTTACATCCTGCCAAGTCCTCTCCCAGAGGAAGACCATCTTCTGGGTTTCTAGTAGCGATTAATAATCACAAGGACCTGCACATCTTCCTGTGGGAAGCCCCTAGTCCTTATTTACAGATGGTTAAGGTCACATATCCAGGTGGAGTGATTCTGATAATCAACATCTATCACAATCCTATGTGCATGATAGACTAGACTTTTTTTTACTGATTTAGAACAGCTATTAAACACTATATCTCAGTCATCATACATATCAAATATCATAATTGTAGGATATCTAAATATACAATTATGTACATTTTATGCCCCTATTAACAACTTGTCTTGTATGAAATGGCATGCTCTAATGAATGAAAGAAACTTTATAATGTGTTATGGCTCCCTGTCTGGAGATATACCCCCGAAAACACACTTGGCAGAGAGCCCAGAGCACATCAATAATAGATTATATTTGTGTTGATCAAAATACATTCAATAGAGTAACAGAATTAAAAGTGCTTCAACAACTACATAGTGATCACAAACTGTTGAGCTTGCATTGGTCACTAGAGTTTTCACCTGGAAAACTGGAAATCACAGAACGTGATTTCGCTGGAATGAACACCCATTGACATCATTCACTAGAAATATCGAGGAAAGTCACACGGATGGGACTCAGTTGAGTGAACGTTACACAGCTCTTTTGCATCTATATAAAACCCACACAAACTCATCGACTCATGCCACTTTTAATCCAAGACTTAAATATAACATACACGTCCAAAGGAGAAAAGCTCCCCTGCAGAGACAAAAGAAAACGTTATTAATATCATTGGTAAATGGAAAAAAAAAGACCATTCGAGAATTACACTGTCAATAAAGAAATTGGCTAATGTCTTACTGCATCAAATTGATGGTGAGATAATGCTTAAAGCCATTTCAAGCAAAAACACAGCTCAAATTTGGTCATTAATTAACACAGCTAATCGTTCTGATCAAATGTCTGTCCAAGTAAATTAAGTCAAAGAGAATGAATGGGTTGCATACTTTACTAGAATGTACTCTCTTCTGATAACAGAGGAGCTTAATACTACTCCCGAAACATCTGATTATAATGGGCTAAAAATCCTTGAGGTGAATATCTGGCTGTGCATATAAAGGCTGAGTAGTTCCAGGGCACCTGGCCCTGATGGGATAAACAATTTTATGTTAAAACAGCATCCGAGTTCCTGGGCCAAGATCCTTTATGACATTTTCAAACAAATTATACAGTCCAAAGTTATACCAGATTCATGGCGTCGCTCAGTTATAGTTCCCATCTTCAAGAGAGGCAATCGGTCTTGCGCAAACAACTAAAGCCTGATCGCGCTCTTGATTGTCCCGGGAAAAATCTTTTCTCGATTCAGTCTCAGAGACTTCAATAGTTTGACGTCCCAATACTTTCAACAGGATCCTTTTCAAACTGGTTTCATACCAGGTCTAGGTAAATCTATCGATTTAATGACAATTACTTCTATTATCTCTCATCATGCAATTTTACGACAACAATTATAGGATTCGACAAGGATGTCCGGCATACATAGTTTCCTTAATTCGAGACCTGCACACCGGAAACACCATCCAAGTAAGATTGTCACGGGATGACAAACTAACACTGCCAATTGATACATATAGAGGGCTGAGGCAGGGGTGCATCCTTGCCTCCGCCCTGTTTTACTTTTTTATCTCCAACATAGGAGGCGCTTTTCATAATATCATCACTTATGCTCCAAAATTGGCAAATAAGACTGTTACATCTTTATTATATGCAGACAATTTAATCTTTATGTCTAAAATGCCACAGCATCTGCAAAGATTATTAGATGCTCTAGCCACATATGTCCAAGATAATGTTCTCAGTATAAATGTGAAACAAACCAAAATAATGAAGTCTAACATTATCAACAAGCATAGGAAAAACAATCATACATGGTCCCTTAATGGCGTACAATTGGAGTGTGTACACCGATACACCGACTTGGGTGTAGTTATTGCCAACCATAATGACGCTCAAGTTTATTAACAAAATTTGAAGAACAAACAAACAACTTCCATTTCTCAAGCTGGATGATATAGGACAAATATGGCAAATTTACAATTGCACCAGCCATCACATATTATTTACAAAAAGCAACACCCAGTCTCTTGTATGCCTTGTAAACAAAACCTATAATTCCAGAGAGCTTCTGGGTCAAGATGCATATTGACGGTGCTTGTTACAATTGCCTAACTGTGTTCCTATAGCTTGGATCCGAAAAAAACTTGGTTTGATTTCTTTACATGCGCACTACTTATGGCAGATAATAGCTCTATTTAAGAAGTGTACATTAGCCCTCCAGTCAATTATGGTAATAGGAGTACTGTCTAACTATATATTTTCATCTAAAGATGAGTGCATTTCTAAATGGTGGAGATTGCTTACCAATGCTCTCGCAACTGCAGACATCACACTACTTGATTTTATTCAAAATCCAATGCAAGTCAAGATGAAACTTTTCCAGTATGACTGGATTACAAATATAGCCACATGTAACACCTACCGAGACTTTAACGAGAACCCTTTCCAATCAAAAAGATATAGCACTCCAGAGCCATACTTAGTAAGACCGGACCTACACACAGAGTGGATTTTTTGCGTTTACGATTCAATCTATGGCCAACCAACGATGTTTTAGCCAAATGCAAAATAATTGATTAAACAAAGAACATCTATCATTTTTGCAACTTGTCCTCCCAAGGAGAAACACTAAAACACTTATTGGTTGAGTGCATTGCATTATCTGACATGAGACTAAGGTACTTGAAACATACTTTGGAAAAATCTTGTGAAGTGTCCCCTGAGCGTATGTGGCAAATGATTCATTGTGGTATATTGACGCAAGTGAGAACTGAAGCCATAGGATTGCTACATGCACTTAAATTAAGTGAGATACAAAGACACACCACTAACCCGTAATAGAGAATAGATTTGATTTTCACCAACTGATTGCACGGTGAGTATACTATATTAGGATATAATGAAATACAAATCTAATTGTTTTCTTTCTCTTTTAGCTTCATTACTCTTGGTTTTAATTTTATTTTTTATTTTTCATATTGTTGTATTGAATTTATGAACTTTATTGTGAATACTCCTAATCAAACTTGTGAAATTGTTTTAAACTAATTGTATTTTATTTTATTACAAATTCTAATATTGTAAAGTAGATTTATGTCAGCTAAATCAATAAAAAATTATAAACAATATATAGATTTTGCAATTATGGCATTTAGCAAGAGGATTATCCTACTTATTTAAACGATAGGCAAGAGGCAATATTCAAAGTCTAAATCTGATGTATAAGGAACGTATAGACTTTGGTTTCATATTATCAAGAGATTCCTCGTATCCTTAACATTGCATATTCTCCCATTACTTAGCTAACATTCTTTCCAGCAAAGCTACCTGCTCTGTTCATACAAAGCTATTGATACAGTCAATTTAGACGGAGTATTTATTCTGGGAGGTTTTTTCCATAAGTCTATTCACCCAGTCATTCAAGATCTTACTTTAAAAAAAATAAAAAAATAAAAATATTTTTTGCGTTTGGTTTACAGAATATAAACCTTTACAAAAGAAAACACAAAATACATTTCTTTATACAAAAGGAAAGTATTCAAATTAAACAAAAAAACATGATGAGATAAAAGACAATTAAAACCCTGTTTCAAAATATACAGCATCAGAGCTGACGTTAGGCCATTCCTAACTAAAACATACATACATTTACAGCCATGTCTACCAGTTGTCTCTTCGAGCAAGTTTTTTTTTCTCCCTTTTTACATTTGTTCAATTGGTGAAATTATTTGGCTGCAGGCAGATTACAGACTTCATTTAAAATTTCACTGTAGCCAATTTCAATGTATTCAATTTGCCATAAAGCATATTCCACCAAAGATCTTCAATGTCAACTCTTGATGGGTCATGGACAAATTTACCAAAAATTGCCAGTCGTTGGATTACCAATGCCTGACAGTTTAATAGTAAATGCTTCAGTGTTTCAGATACTTAATTACTGTGACAGAAACAACAGGGTATTCTCTGTGTAGTACCAGAGGGAATTTCTAAAATTTCCCCTGTCAGCAAAACATTGAAGCAGAATCTCATATATGCAGCCCTTCTTTTAGGGTCAGGGAATTTAATTAAGTATGACTCCGGAATACCCATTTTCTTTCCTTCATAAATGATCTGATTATAGATCCTAGAGGACACCACCCTTTCCATGGACTGCATCCAGTCAAGGGATTTAAGTTTTTCCTTAACTCTCAAAGGGTTGAGTATCAAGGTTTCCGATGTTAAACAAACAGAGTCAAGACATTTCAAACAATCTATTTGAAGGTTCAACAGCCACTTCAAAGTTGAAGAACCTGTTCTCAGTCTAGAACTCATCCGTGCATATAAGGTATTCTCTTTGGCGATAATAAGATTCCGATAGAGATTTAGTCTTTTCACCCTGATTTTATTATCTAATGAGAGAAGACCCAACTCAAAACTGATAGCTGACATATGAGCACCCTTTGGTAGACAATAAAGTATTTTCCGCCAGATTTTAGACTCCGGTTTGGCAGCCAATTGGTGAGTTGGAAATGGTAGAATTTCAAAACCATATAGTACTTTAGGTAGGACTTTAAGATTATAGAACCGAATTACCGGGGTAACTGAATACTTACAGTATTTAGTAGCTACCTTTTGCATTTGATAGATCAATTTATCTGCTTTGTCGTAATTCCAGTACATATGGATCATAGCCCCACTGAAGATCGGGAAACTCAAATAGCAAAGTGATCTAACTTTGAGCAGTAAACATCCCTCTATCTTCCATCTAAAATTGGGGAGTGTTCTCCGATTAGTTAGAGTAATTAAAACAGATTTTGACAATTTCCACTGGAGACCCATAGGGGTAGCGTCAATCAGAAGGATGTCATCTGCGTAGGCTGTCCAAGATATTTTCCCACCCTCAATCCTTGGTGTAACTAGCGATGCTGCTGGTAACGGCGCATCAACATCCCTTATATATAGATTGAAAAGAGTGGGTCCGAACAAGCACCCCTGTCTCAAACCATTACCTATTTGTATAAGCCTTGACAAGTCCCCAGATAAATTTAATCAAATTTGAATGGCAGAATCTTCATGTAAATGGATGAGAATGGTGAGAAGTCCAGATCGAATACCCATTGAAGCCAGCTTGGGCCACAATCTTACCCGATCCACCTTGGACCCTGCAAGGGAAAGATTGATTGAGGCTAAATATATAGGGGTGGCCACTTTCTTACATGCCTTTTCCAAAAAAAGAGTACAAATTAGACCTCCTATTTCGGTGCCCATCCCTTTTTGGAAACCAAATTGTTGCATGCGAAGTATCCTATTTGCTTCTACCCATTCCTCTATTTTCAGAAGGACTATTCCTGCAAATACTTTAGAATCCGCGTCCATGATTGAAATAGGACGGTAATTATATGGGCACCTTCTGTCCCCTTTTTTATATATTATGACAATATAGGAGATCCTCCATGAAGGAGGAATAGAGCGTGTCAGTATAATGTCTAAAAATAATATATAAAGAGCCTTAGCCCATAATTCTGTGTTTCTCTTCAGAGTACTGTTTGTGAGCCCATTAGGGCCTGCAGCTCGAGAGGTGTTAGCGGCCTTAATCTGTTTTTCTATATCTTCAACATCAAAATGAAATAGCCAGTTTCCCTTTTTGATTGTTTCTAAGCTATTTGTCATAGCAAACTTTCCTTCACATAGGGCAGAAAAATGAGTGGCCCAGACATCCTCTTGTACACATACAGTTTGTTGCATTGCCTGTGTTTTTTCCCACGAGTTTACTAGCGTCCAAAATTGGCGGGCAGATGAGTCTCTTAGTGCCGTTAACATTGCTGTATTATCTTTCTCCAGCATATACATCTTGTGGGTTTTCAACCATTTTTTTTTTTGCTTGTTTGACAGAATGAATTGCCTTAACCTTTATATCCTGATGTTGGTTGGATTTTTGGATTGCTCTAATTTGTCGGTTTGTATCATTTTCTTTCGCCCTTACCATAGGATCATAAATGTGCGCATGTTGTGGCCTTATGTTTCCATTTTTTTGTTATTTTTACAGATCTGTCAATAATGTTAATCTTGCAGATAGTAGAGTGCAATGGTGCTCATAGAGAAAGGTGGCATTTAATTGAATCTATGTTGCCGTCATGCTATCTTATCCTATTCCCCCTACATGACGCTATCATATTTGTTGGAAGTGAATCCTGGATATGTTTAGCACAATTCCAATACAGTTTGGCCTCCAAAGTTCTATGATCGCTCGCATAAGATTCACCCACACAGAAGTCAACACAGCGAGCTGCAAGTCTGAGAGGAACATGTGATCTATAGCTGATTTTTGTGTGCCATTCGATCATGTATGCTCATTAGCAGAGGTATTGAAAACTGGATTCATATGGGTGAGGCCCCAAGAATGGAAAAGTTTAGACCAGATGTGCCCTGCATAGTTTTACGAGAGGTGGAGTATGGTGCCCCATCTATCGGTCCCGAATTCCCCATAGATCTAATAGAAATAGAGCCCATCTTCTTATGCATTCCCACACCATATCTGATATCTGAGTTAAGATCACCCAATATGATAATATCAAGGCCTCTGTATTTGAGCAACATGTTCAAAAGACAAGTATTAATGGACAGAGCTATATTATCCATTGCATTTTTTTGCGGGTTATAGTAGATATTCATTACTAGCATAAAACTCAAACAATATGAATTCCTATATTCCAGTACAATCACCAAAACACTGCTTGCAATATTGAGAGATTCCATTATTCGTGTTCCATTTGCTATTTTCACTGCTGTTAAAAGACCCCCAGATGATCTACCACAGGGCCCTATCGTAGCAAATTGGTATCTACATTCAAAGCCATCCAAATGAAGCAGAACTCTCAACCAAGTTTCTTGAATACAAATTACATCCATGGATTTAAGTTTGGTTCCCACCACATTAGAGGTCATCAAAATTGAATGGCCCCTAGAGTCCATGAGAGAATTTGCCAGAATTGCGTGAGGTCTGTACAACTAAAGTTCTTTTGCATGGTTTGGATTTGAGATAGAGATTCTCTCAGGGATAGCGCTAACCATCTCCAATCTTGATCATCCCCTCCCCTTGTAGGGATGTTGACATCCTTATTCATTCGGCCCTCCTCCTGCATTGGTGGCACGTTGGATTTTTGATCTTTAGAATCCCTAACGCTATCCCAACCATAGCTGAAAATAAGGATATCGTACCCCATCTTATTAAAGTGCTCTGTCTCCTGTGTTATGAGGTCAAAGATGTTTTGAGAAAAGAGGGGGGACAGGAGGCACAACAGTTGGTAAAAAATGAGGTCAATGTGTAAATAGGAATCTATCTTTAACAGTGCTAATCTTGGTTACATTTCAGGTGCAGCAGGGTAAACCTCAAGGCCAATTGAGGTCCTAAGCAAAATGAACACAGAACACACACCGGGTGCAGTCACCCGATCGCCCTATGCTGCACTCCTCTTGGGATAAGATCCCAGGTATTTAAATTGTTTCAAAACTCACCCAGTGGGGTACATATGTAGATATATACTGTATTTTTCCCTTAATTAGGAGGTGATGCCCACCAACCTTAGTACAATCAAGAAGCCATCAAGACCATACCGAATGTGTTTTGAGACCTCGGTACTATTCTCACATGATCCAGCCGCAATGGGTGAATAAAGTCCACCAGACTAATGTCTGCCGTGGAGATCAATCTCAATTTTGGAATCTCATTAAACAGTGAGAGGACACATGACCTATTTAGGGAGGACGGGCCACCAAAATCACATAGGTTATATAGCAGAATGCTTGGGTAATCTGGAAGGGCCGGTTGCCGCCAGGTAATTTTGCGCAAGTCACTATCTTTAATGTGAATTGGTGTTGTTAACTGTTGGCTAGACCTAGCGTCACCATCCTGATAATGTTTTGTTTGAATAATTCTGGGGTTAAAAGGATGTTCCGATAAGTTCCCTTGGACCCTTTGTGAGTTTTCCCCCATGCTAGGCGTTCTTATCCAAGTATGGTGTTTCAGTGTCTGCTCGCCTTGTATGTTAATATTCGTGGGAGCCTCCTCATGGTCCTGATGGAAATGTCTGTTTCCTTCCTCTTGACTTTCCCATTGGTCCTGATTTTTGAGCCTAGATGCCTCTGGTAGCAAATCCAATAAAATGTTCTTAATGATCATTGGAAGGCCACTATTGTCTTTCCCCGTTTCCTCTGTTAATTGTTGTGGAATGGTTTTTAACCCTAGTAGTACCTGGTCCGTATCATCCCTTTTCTTTGTATTGACTGGTTGCATTTTTGTGGTGGGTGCCTTGTCCGGCAAAAGCCAGGAGACCACTTCACTTGTTGGTAAGGGATCCCAATTGCCAACCAATGGTTGAGAGGGGAAGCCCAATCTATTAGATTCCAATGATGTCATTGGGGCTTCCTCTTTCTGATTTAGGATCTCCTGCAGTAAAATTTTACTTGAGGTTGATTTTTCCAACACTTTGTAAATGTTGGATAATTCGAGCTGTTTTGCTTCTTTAGTGTCCTCCCCCTTCAAACTGAGTGAGGAAGATCTGTTCTCGGGCCCAGAAGTTGTATTTCCACCTGCTGCAATCTTCTCCCCCCCCTTGTTCTGTCTTTATATATTTTGTTTTTTGTGATTTTCTATTTTTTTTTTTATTGTGCAAGGCAGGACAGAAGGTGTTTAGGTCAGGGATGACATTATGAACCTGCAAAGCCAATTGACTTTCTTCATTCAACTGTATCAGGTCTGATAGTGCAACTTCACTAGTCAGAACCTTGCATTCTTTGGTTTTTGTTTGTACCTTGTCTGGTAACTGGTTTTTCATTAGCTGCCTTTTTTTTGCTTTCAATGCCTGATGTTTTTGGCGTCTTGAGAGAGAATAGACCTCACATTCTTGCATTGATACATCTTCTGTATTTTGAGAGCCCGCAAGTGAGTTATTTACATCTTTGGACTTTTCCAAAAGATCTGTCAAGATCGATGGACTATCTGGAAGATCTGGGGGGGATTTTAATGTCACCACGGTCTTTTCACCCTCCCCTCCGGTTGTTTTGAGAGAGTCTAGGCAGGGCCTAGACTAGGTAAAATCCCAAACATAGAGGGTGCTCTATGTATTCTAGCCCTCCCGCCACATTTGAACCTAATTGGTGCTCTATGCATCCCAACCTCATTGCCATATTTGAATTTATATGCTGTCCTATGTATTTCAGCCTCACTGCCATATTTTGAATCTAGATGGTGCTTTATGCATTTTAGCCTCACTGCCACATTTGAATCTAGATGGTGTTCTATGCATTTTAGCCTCATTGCCATATTTGAATTTAGATGGTGTCCTATGCATTTCAGCCTCACTGCCATATTTTGTATCTAGATGGTGTTCTATGCATTTTAGCCTCACTGCCATATTTGAATCTAGATGGCGTTCTATGCATTTTAGCCTCACTGCCATATTTGAATCTAGATGGTGTTCTATGCATTTTAGCCTCATTGCCATATTTTAATTTAGATGGTGTCCTATGCATTTTAGCCGCATTGCCATATTTTAATCTAGATGGTGTTCTATGCATTTTAGCCTCACTGCCATATTTCGAATTTGATGGTGTCCTATGCATATCAGCCTCACTGCCACATTTCGAATTTAGATGGTATCCTATGCATTTTTGCCTAATTGCCATATTTGAATTTAGATGGTGTCCTATGCATTTTAGCCTCATTGCCATATTTCGAATTTAGATGGTGTTCTATGGCCTAGGTCCATAATATAAATGCACACTGGCCTAACTAGCGCTACTAAGCCTATTCCCTAGCCTACCAATATTCTCACCACTACTTAGTATGTTTCCATCCACTACTAGTTTGTTTGCCTGCGTCCTCATCATCCTAAACAGTGTAATTCAGCTTAAGATGGCTCCGCATTTACCCAACATGCCTTCTCCAACCACGCTTATGAACCAGGCACCACACTTAGACATAAACAACCCTCAGTTACTACCCACCAGTCTCCCTCGTACTACCATAGATAGGAGCCTAGGACTTAGAGCTAGACTTGCCAAAATGTATGAGCCTCTCGTCCGCTCACTGCCCACTTTACAGAAGTCCAAAGAGCAGCCTCCTCGATCCAGTTCTTCCACTAAAACTTCTAATCCACCCTACAACCTTACCCCCAGACACCCTCACAACCTCCCCAGTCAGGGCATTCTCGAATCAACACAGGACAAACGTCATATAACTACTAGTAAAAACCCAGCCATCCCTAAAATCAAGAGAGCTCTGATCATTAGTAGCTCACGCAATAGAAATCGCAGACCTGATCCTTAAAGAAGATCTTGATTTCCTCTCTATCACCGAGACTTGGCTACACCCTGAAGCAGGCCCCATGCTCATGCTAGCAGTCCCAGATAACTATTCCATCCTGAGGCAAGATCGCCCCAACTCCAGAGGAGGGGGTGTCGCCATTATACACAAATGCAGTCTGTCCATGAGACGAGCAACCTCCACCAATGTCCTCTCTTGTGAAACACTATCAGTCAAAGTCCCACTCACTAATACCCAAACCCTCAATATCCATTTGATTTACCGCCCGCCAGGCTATATTGGCACCTTTGATGAAGACCTCAACGCCATTCTATCTAGAAATCTTAAAAGCTCCTCTCAAGTTCTCACCCTGGGGGACTTTAACATGGGCTACAACGACCCGGCAGACATAACAGCCAGCACTATAGCTAACACTCTTGCTGAACTAGGCTTTGTGCAAAGAAGTATGGCACCCACTCATTCGAAAGGTAGAATACTTGATTGGGTGGCCGACCACAACTGTTTAGCGAAGATCACAAATACCTCACCACTAGTCTGGACCGATCACCACCTGGTATCGTTCTTGTTGTCCACTGACAGACCCCCACCTCCGCCTAATACCACGGCCCCTCCTACTCTCACCAGAAACAAGAAGAACATTACACCAGAAAGACTCATCCCGAATCTACTCCTACACTTAACACACTCCCCGACAACCTGGATCCAGAGATCCTGGTTGAAGAATACAACAAGGTCAGGTTTCCTCATTGGAACTCATCGCCCCACTTAAACTCAGACCTAGTAAACCGAAAGCGCACCTTAACAAATGGTACACTCCATTCCTCAAAAACCTAAGGCAGCAAAAAGAAATTGCGAGGCCACCTGGATAAAAAACCCTTCAGTCGCAAACAAACTCAAACTCTCCAAACTAACCGCACTTCATAAAAAAGAAATCTACCTGGCTAAACAAACCTCCTTTGACTCTCGCATATTCCAAGCTAAATCTAATATGAAAGAATTCTTCTCTATACTTAAAGAAATAGAAACCCCAATACTACCCCTTGATACTTGCACCAAAGATAAAAACTGGTGCTCAGAAATTCAAAATGCCTTTGCAAATAAGATCGTTACCCTTCAAAGTAAAATCTCTAGCAAAAAAGCTGCCCTAAAAGACGCTCTCCCTTCCAAAACTCAGGATAAGCTCATGACCACAGACCCTACCCGCTTAAAGTTCTCCAAAGTCAATTCTCTTGATGTAGAAAAATTATTCTGTCTTTGAAACCATCTAACTGCCAGGGAGATCTGTGCCCAGCACAGCTCATCAAAGAGGCCGCCCGCGACCTCTCACCCTTCATCACTAAACTGATCAATGCTTCCTTTAACAGAGGCTCCATCCCCTCCAACCTAAAACAATCCTGGGTACTTCCATTATTAAAAAAACCTACTCTGGACCCAGCCATACCCACAAATTACCGACCCATAACCACTGTTCTGTTCCTACTAAAAATCCTCGACAAGGTCGCCTATGTACAAATACAGAAGCACCTGGAAGAACACCACCTCTTAGGATCCAGACAATCAGGGTTCCGTCCACAACACGGGAATGAAACTGCACTTATTGACCTGAAAGCTCACATTGATATACTCAGGGACAAAGGGCAAGTTTTCTTGCTCCTCCTCCTTGACTTATCTGCAGCTTTCGATTTGGTCGACCATTCTGTCCTATGCTCACACCTCCATACAGCAGCACACTTCTCTCCAGAGGCCATCACATGGATCACCTCATTCCTTAACGGAAGAATTATGAGGGTCTTCTCTCCCACTGCTGCAGCAGACCCCATTCCCATCACTTGTGGTGTCCCACAGGGCTCCTGGGTCTCCTCCACACTGTACAACATATTTACCAAGCCCCTTTTCGATGATTTGGATCATCTCAGTATCACCTACACTAACTACGCAGATGATACCCAGATCCTCCTTCCGCTTTCTGGAGATTATGAAAAGGATTTGGCCTTGCTAAATAGGGTGTCATCATCATTCAGGCATGGATGGCCACTCATGGACTATGCCTGAATGATGAGAATGCTGAGCTTATCATCCTGGGCACTACGTCCAGTTTAAAGAAACTTAGCCCTGCCTACAACTCCTTCATGATAGATGGGAACAATGTCAAAGTTGGACAGGAGGTCAAAACATTGGGTCGCTTCTTGTATTCTAACCTTTCCTTCAAAAGACAGCTGAGTTCCTCCTGGCATCCTCAACTGCATACACGTGCAAATTAATCCGCTCAGCCAAACCATTTCTGTCAGACACTAGCTGCCTCACACTCGCTAGAGCCCTTATACTTTCCTGCCTTTACTACAGCCACGCCCTTTACCTGGGAACTTCCAGGGCTACCACCAACAAGCTACAATCCCTCCAGAATAATACCCTGAGAGCAGCCCTGGGCATCCCTAGAAGAGAGCACATTTCAGGACTCAGCCAACAGAACAACTGGCTATCCACTAGAGACAAAATTCACCTAAAAACGACATCACTTATCTACAAATCTCTTAACAATGCCGCCCCGATCTATTTGATCAACAGATTCATAGACAAGCATCCTCGAGACCCCTCAGAATTGCATACAAAGACTGCCTCCCTGTCCCAAATTTCAAACTTGCCACCATAGGAGGTAACAGTTTCCCAGTAAAAGCAGCCAAACTATGGAACTCCTTGCCTCCCAACCTTAGAGTAGACATGCCCTTCCTGAAATTCCGATTCATGGTAGTGTCATGGCTGAAAACGAGGGACCACCAAGATAGCTAAGTGCCAAGGCTATCTATTCATGCTATCCGCACACTGTGTAACCTCGTGTGCCCACTTTGTACTCTTGTTTATATTGTATATATTGCTTGTTCTCTTCATTATGCTCTGTATATACTTCCATTGTCAACATGTACATTTTATATTTGTAACTAAGCTTCGCATATTCTTGTAAATGCTGCGCCTTGATACCCCCGGGTATATCTGCGCATTATAAATAATTTAAAAAAAACAACAAACAAACAGAAGACTGAATCAAAGGTGACACTCCCTGTTCTACTTTATTCATTTTTTGATAGAGTTCTTTCATTACCGTAAGAATTTGTTTATCCCCTTCGTCACATATTTTTGAAGTATTGATTATAGGGGCAAAGTCAGTCATTGTCGATTTGCTTGCTGTAGTTACAGCTGAACTGTAGCTTGGTCGATTGTTTAGGAATTTGCAAGTCTGAGAACCCTGGGATTTAGCTGTCACAGGGAGGGGTAACGTTGACTTTCCTGCTCCTGAGATATCGGTACAGATTTTACCCATTAGAAATATTTCCACCCTATTAAGTTTGGATTGTGTATCTAATGCAACCCATTTCAAGTCTCTGATTTCCCAGTGAGTCAGCTTGTGTCCCTTATCCAGGAGATTTAATATCCTAGAGATTACTGGCAATGATTCCTCAAAGTGCTTGTCATTCCCTGGATTTGAGGAACTAGTCAAAGAGCCCCTAGGGGGCGGTGCATGGATTCTGGGCTCCAAAGTCAACATTTTATTGTGCACCCTTGGGCCCGTCACACCCTCATGCAAAGGCAAGTCAATATTTTCCTCCAAAGGCCATTTTTGTCTCCTGGCCTCAGAAAAAATAGAGGCTGACGTGAGAGGAAATTTTGCATTGGCAGAGAATATTCTATGCGGAGTTAGGGTCTGCATTCGAGGAAGAGTATTAAAGAGGTGAACCTTGTCAACACCATTGCGTGCTGCATTGACAGGGGTGGAGGGTCCTCTTGAGAGCATTACACGTTTGCTCAGTTCTAATTTCACAGTTTATGACATCATTGATACATCCAGTTTTGTATCCTCCGACTCCACTAGTTGCTCTACAGACTGTTGTTCAGGGAGAATCTCTCGAATACTCAGGAAACATGTCTGAATGGGAACTTGTGAGTCAAACGATAGGTCCACTGGAGTAAATTTGTCATCCTCATCCTCTGACACATTTCCCCTATCCCTTGCATGTACCTGGGCGATCATATGAGATAGTTCCACTTCCTGTATAATATCTGTTTTTATGTGATTTTTCCATTTACTGCCATATTCATCAAAAGGTCATTGTCTACCACTACCTCCCGATTTATGTCCTCAAAGCCTTCTTTTTGCTCATTTGTTCCTCCCCCTAACCCTAAGTTCTCAGAGTTAGCCTTAAGTTTGGCCATATCCTTTTTGTTATTTAATTCGGGGGAGCATTGGCCCTCATTTGAGGGTCAGCATTTGGGTTTTTGGGAATTGGGGTTGGAAGACATATTTTCCCATTTCTTAGTACTGTGGCCATGTTGAAGAGATTATTGAAACCTGACTTTTCTTTTTCTCCCCTATGGAGTGCCCCACCTCACCTCCACACAACCAGTCTGCCCAACAGCCGCACCTCCGAATTCAGGAAGTGACTGTAACAAGGGGCGGGCTGGGAGCCAGCACAAAAATGGGGTGAATCAAAAAATGCAAAGGAGAGAATAAAGAAAAAAAAGCAAACTCAAAAGATCACACTTTGACTTTTGTTTACGTGCACAATAAGTGTAGGTAAGCACGCGTCAACAGCAAGGGGCAGGCTGGGAGCCCCCACAAACAAAGGGGGGATTCCAAAAATGCAAAGGAGAAAAAAAAGAGAAAAAAGCAAACTCAAAAGATCACACTTTGACTATTGTTACGTGCCACAATAAGTATAGGTAGGCGGGCGTCAACAGCAAATAAAAAAAATGACTATATTTACCAAAAGTATATAGCGCACTCACCACACCTCACCCGCCCACCCGAACAGCCAAACAGCACACTTGGCAACACTTGGATGCGCGCGCAGGATGTGCGTGCATTCAAGTTTTATAGAGAATTCTGGGTGTTGCTGGAGGAAAGGGGTGTGTCTATGACACGCCGTGCATCTAGGAAAGAGGAAAAGAAAAAAATGTGTGAGATTGCAGGTGTTTGGACACGAAAGAGTTTGCGGGTGGGATGTTAAAACGAGGGAGGAGTCCCCTAGCCCAGCCCAGCCAGCCCTGCTAAGAGCACACTAGAGCCCAGCCCAGCCCACAGACACGTATCAACACCTACTTTATAGTTGTTTGCAAAATAATTACTGTTGGTGTAGTAGTCCTTAGGCACAAGTCTAAGAAGCTGTGTTTCGCCGCATTATAAAGAGAAAAGGCTTCCTCTTGCGCATACAGCCTTACAACCTTTTTCAGTGAAGTACAGATGAAAGTCCAGGAAGAGTCCCATCCAAACACCAAACAGCACACTTGGCAACACTTGGATGCGCGTGTGGGATGCGTGTGCATTCAAGTTTTATGGAGAATTCTGGGTGTTGCTGGAGGAAAGGGGTGTGTCTATGACACGCCGTGCAATGTTGGTGTAGCAGTCCTTAGGCACAAGTCCAAGAAGTTGTGTTTCGCTGCATTATAATAGAGAAGGCTTCCTCTTGCACATACAGCCTTACAGCCTTTTTCAGTTAAGTACAGATGAAAGTCCAGGCAGAGTCCCGTCCAAACGCCAAACAGCACACTTGGCAACACTAGGATGCGCGCGCAGGATGCGCGTGCATTCAAGGTTTATAGAGAATTCTGGGTGTTGCTGGAGGAAAGGGCTGTGTCTATGACACGCCGTGCATTGTTGGTGTAGTAGTCCTTAGGCACACGTCCAAGAAGCTGTGTTTCGCCGCATTATAAAGAGAAAAGGCTTCCTCTTGCGCATACAGCCTTACAGCCTTTTTCAGTTAAGTACAGATGAAAGTCCAGGCAGAGTCTCGTCGCAACGGCAAACAGCACACTTGGCAACACTTGGGATGCCAAGATCTTACTCATAACCTTGCCCTACAAGAAGGCTGTACTCCCTTCCCCTAGTCAGATCATTATCTTTTGTAATGGAGTTTATTAATACCCATTTACCCAAATAACCGGTCTGAAAAGTGCTGGACCACTTATAGGAATCTTCGCAAGATCACTGCTACCAATATGTCCCAGCATATTTCACCTATGACTAACAATTTACCCAATTTAAACACTTCAAAGGAATAGGCTGCAGGGTACTCCAGTAATCTTGAGAATGCTGTTAATTGCCTGGCCCCAATCAAGACCAGCTTAGCAAAAATTCAGCAAAATAAAAAGTGTTTTTCCACAGATATCCAGTTATTGAAAACCCCCAAAATGAAAGCCCCTAAACAATGGAATACAACCTACTCTACAGAAGACGAAAATAATTATTCCATTGCAGGCAGAGAATATACAGCAGCTATCTCCAATGTGAAAAAAATGCTTCCATGATCAGAGAATTGCAGAAGCATTCTCCAGCATTCGAGAGCTATTCAGAATCCTTAAAGAACTTGAGGACTCCTGTGCACCCACATCGCAGGTTACTAAAGATGACACATGGTGCCTATCTATTCAAGACACCATGATAAACAAACTTTTGAACTTCCAAAAAGATGTTGCTGCCAAGGGGGAATCCGGCTTAATGGTTGCCAGGGATTCAGCACCTTCAAGGACAATGGTCAATGTCCAAGATTTGAGTTTCAACCTATCAGCAAACAATGTCTGGCTGAAGTCCTAGAACATCTTAAACCAACAAATTGTAAGGGTGACATTTTCCCTGCCCTCACTATCATCTTTTGTGCCCCGCAACTGGTGTCGGTAATTACTAAATTTATAAATGCATCTTTCAGGGAAAATTAAATACCCACTGACATCAATCAAGCTCAGATCGCTCCCTTAATCAATAAATCTTAATTGGATGCTAATATACCAAGTAATTACAGGCCAATTACCAATGTGCCTTACCTATTAAAAATGCTAGATAAGGTGGTTCAGCTTAAAATTGAGGAGTTCCTGCAGTGTTATGATATTCTAAGTCAGAAACAATCAGGGTTCCTGCAGGCCCACAGCACTGAGTGTACCCTCCTCGACTTGAAAACTAACCTCTTTAACATCAGGGAAAAGGGTATTACGGCCGTGCTCATGTTATTAGACTTGTATGCAGCCTTTGACCTAGTCGATCACTCCATACTCACAGAAAGGCTTTATGACACAGCATACTTCTCTTCTGCAGCTGCCAGCTAGGTTAAGTAATTTTCTGTCAGATTGGAAGGCCAGAGTCCTCATTCAGGAGGCTAGGGCAGAGGAGTTCCTAGTTACTTGTAGTGTTCCACAGGGCTTTTGTGTGTCACCTTCATATTTTAACACCTTTACTCTCCCATTATTCAATCAGTTGGATGAAGCTGGTGTAATTTATGCAAATTAAGCATATGACACACAATGGGCCTCATTACGACCCTGGTGGACAGCTGTGAGCGCCATGGCTCCAAACTGCATTTTGCAACAACAAAAATGGCTGCACCGTCCTGCCAAGCACACATCGGGCAGGATGGAACAAGGGGGCACATTGAAGGAGACTGCCAGTGGGTTCCGACATAAACAAAAGGAAGAAAGTGGAAAAAGCAGCATTGATTTGCTGCAAAAGCCAAAATCTCCATTGAAAAGAAACCTTTTTTCACCTTTAAAAAATGCTGCTTTGACGCTAATTCCCTTTGTTCCTTAAAGCCACTGTGATTAAAAAGCCCTACCAAGCCCTGTGAGTCGCACAAAGCCTCAGCAAAAATGAGGCATGATTCTGAATTGACATGCACTGTCAAACCAACTCTAAAAATAAATTCTAATCAACTTGGAATTTTACTTTTACTTACACAGAAACATGCTCATTTTCTTTGCAAAAGTATCCAAAACTCTGCTGTTCAGGGAGAAACTCTAACTAGCTGAGCCATGTCTGTTTCAATGTATCCATGCTTCAGACCAACTCCACAATTCAAGAGAATAACTATAGCTTCAAGGCAGTGTGTGAATCTGCTGGAGATGAAAAGTTGAATTTAAGAAGGAAGGCCAGCTGCACCACGTGTACATCTTGCAGTTTAAAAGTGATTTGTTTGTGCTTTCTTTTAAGACATGGTAGAATTCACTGACACCTTGGGGACAGAAAGGGCAAAGTATTGAGGATAAATAGAAAAGTAAATAGAAAAGTGTCAATTTTGCAAACATAACATTTTGTAAATACATCCCTTGGGATAATTTGCATCTGTGTACAAAGTTATGGAATTTAAGGCCAAATCTTTCATGCTCAAAATTACCAAAATGTATCAGAAGGGCGAAACAAAGTCCCACAGACTGGAGGATTGGACTGATATGTGCTGCACAAAATATGTAGCGTGTGTATATAATTTTCTAAGAGATTGCAATTGTATAAATGTATATTTTTGTCAAAATCGAATTTTAAGTAAAGTAATTGTGGGAGTTTGTGGACATTGTAAAACTCCCATCATAAATATGACATAATTCCCTTGGAAATCCAGCCAGTTGAGAGCGAGGCGGGCACTAGCACCCCTGTCCAATCCAAGTAGTTTAGAGGCGTGCTTAATTAACCCTGTCCAGCCTATACTTTGATAATGTTTTTATGTATTATAAATAAGAATCCCTGACAAGACTCTAGACAGACACTCTTCCTGATTTCCTGCGCCGCGTTCATGTTCCCGTCAGCTTCCAGATCCAGACTCCAACTAGAAGGCCAAGCATTTCTGATCCCATTCCCAGCAAGGCCTCAAATCTAAACCCACTAAATCTCCCATTAATAAGGGGATAGCTGTGGTACCTTTGGCTTCCTGATCCAGCCTGGCTTGCTGCCACTCACTGCATGCAGCTGCAATCCTGCTACCTTGATGACCTTTAGTATCCAGTGACCAGAATTGCCCGTCCAGTCCTTGCCAGCCGGTGACCAGAACCGCATAGCTGTTTGCCAGGTGCCCTGCCGTGTAGAGACCAGACCCGGTTGACTGTCCAAAAGCCCCAAACTAAAAAGTGGATTGGGAGTATTTCATCACCCCATAGAAATTAATAGTATACCTCATCTTGCCTTGTCCTTATCCCACTCTCTAAGCCATCCTATCTTTAACCTGATAACTTTTCCATCCGTCAGAATTCTCTGTGCCTTTTGTCATTAATCTGCAAGCATCAGCATTACATTTCTCTTCATTTCTGTCTTGCATAGATCATGTGTCATTAGCAATATTTTGACTAAATAAAGTAATTCTCCTTAAAGAAAAGGGGTACACTGCATGAAGGGTTAAAACTGCAGCGTATCTTAGAGAATTCATGGGTGGCATTCCTCTTTTCTTAGTCATTACATCTATTTTAAAGTAACACTGGTCTTTTCACAAACTGATTTCCTTTCCAATTCCACCCTTCATTTTACCAGGGATGTCATTTCACCAAAATGCCAGGGGTAGTGGATATGACATCACATGACCCTTGACCCCTGATGACATCACAGGAAGTGATGTCATTTGAACCCACCCCAAAGTGATATCGCGGGAAGTAATGGAACACAACCTTTCACCCATTGACAAAACGGGAAGTGGCATCTCATAGCATTGTACACTATGAACAATATGGTTACGATATCACTATAATGTGATGTACATTTCATAAAAGAATGGATCACCATATGTATCATTAAGATCAGTTTCTATAGGTCCATATTACCAAATTACTGTCAATGCAAGTAGACATCCATAACCAAATGATAATGATGTGTTATTATATAGCACTTATGCTTACGCCCTTTATATAGAAAAAATATACACGCAATATCACCTAACCTGTGTTGGTACTCATTTATCGACCTCAGAAGGATGAAAGGCTGAGTTGAGGTGTTTAAGAACAGACTAAATCAGTGACTCACCCCCTGAAGTGTGCCTGAAATAAACCCTTAATGAGTCTAGCAATTATTGTATAGAATTCCAGAAAGACACATTATTTGGTATTCCTATTCTTTCTTATTTAGGGTCAGTGCTGAAAGTGTTAGACTTGTGGCACTCCTTTTCTTATTTTCCTTCTTTTTTTAAGGGTAATGAACAAGAAAGCCAACTACTCCAGAAGTAAAGAGCCACATGGTGCTGGCCAGAGCCCAGGAGCTTGCATTACAAAAAAACGGTTGCAACCTCTAGCGACCCCTAAATGACATCCCTGCATTTTACTCAAAGCATGCCTACTTCTATATTGCATAACTTTTTCAATTTACCAGCTAGAGACTTACTTTTAATTCCATTTTGTACCTGTGATATACACCTATCTCACAACACTACACATCAGTGTATTTCACTCGTTTTTATTAAAAACCGTTTGGGTAATTTTAGGCGGGAATGGCAAAGGTGTAAATTGTAAACAAGTTATTTGACTGCAAGTTGTGTTAAACTTTCCACTCATTTCTAATCTGTATGCTTTTGGTAATCCATTCTTTGTGATATTTAGTATTTTGCATTGTTGCTGTAGTAAGGAATGGTATTTGCTTCAAGGTTTTTAACACACACTCATTATTGATTATCCATTTCCGAGTGTCATTTCACTAAATTGCGGTCAGATTTAGATTCCATTTTCAGTTTCTTATTCCTGAGTACCTGCTGCATCTTTGTATCCACTCAGAATTGATTATTTGTGGGTTGAGGGAACATTGCAGGGGGGGGATTGTAACTTGGGTGCTATCTGTCCTAAATCAAAAAGTGCTCCTATTCTGCTGTGCTGTGTATATGCTCCACTAAAAAATCAAACCCAGTGCCTTGCTCACATTCTCATTGTAACTGTCACCCCATTGGTGATTGCTGTCCCATATTAAAAAGTGTGTGATTTCTTTTGAATTTTAAATAAATAAATATTGCATTTGACCAATCAGCCTGGTTCAAGGTCCATTGTGACCCGGGGTATTTGAAAAGGGAGTGTGATATGAGCGGTGTATCATCCCAAAATTGAATCCACATAAATATGGAGAAAAGCACCTCACTTAGGCGCTACCTACCAGGCCGAGACCAAGGTGTGCGTGCCGCCTGATTGAAATCCTTAACACAGCCGTGCCTGTAATACAGGCACAGCTTCCGCCGGAGTCCGTTTTTTACAACCCTGGCGGACCCCCATTTGAGGGCACCGGAAAAAAAAACCTGGGCTCAATGGGAATGAGAATGGTGCCGGTGCATGCAGCATGCTGTGCTTGCGGGTGCCGCTCTGCCTGCCAGGTCGGTCCTGGCAGACAGAAAGGCACCCGCGAGCCTTGACATCTGGATGGCAGTGACATCTGGATGGCATTTTGTCACATTCCATGCAACATAGCTTAATGGCAACCATAATCATTGTTCTTGCGCATTTCAACAGTAATGCTGTAGGTTATCCCTTGTATCTGATTACTACATTTGGGTATCTCAAAAGCTGGAAGCGTATCAACCAAGGTTACAAGTGAAGATAGAAGTAAACGCTTAATGTCCTTAGTTTGATTTTATTTCCAACTTCTTGCTTATTTTGTGGGGCAATCCATTGGACCTGTTTACTAGTTTGGGCAGGCTTTATTGATGAGGTAACACCGGATGCAATGAAAAGAAGTCCATTGTCATTTGCAACCATGCAATTAGGAGCAGATGATTTGGCTCCTACCATTACTAGAGCTTAATACCTCATCAAATGCTTTGATTAATATATTAGCTTCCTCAATTGGTTTGATAATAACCATGGATCTTTGTGTGGCCTTGTTAAGTGTAAAACTGAGGTCGTTTTCCTTTTGCTCATTCTTAAGCTTTACCACTTGACCATAATATTTACAAAATTCATCAATTCATTTTTAAGGAACCAATTTAGGCAACAGTTCATAGTTTGTGGTAATCATGCGATAGGGCCATAATGGAAGAAAAAAACGAAAAAAACTGTTGTAAGTTAAAATATGTAAGATAGTATAATGATTTCATACATTACTGTTCAATGGATTTCAAATTAAATTTTGCTTAAAATAATACAACCTAATTAAACCTGCTGAAGACGCCTGTGTTTACACAATTAGCAACTTCAGCTCCCACCTTGAATGTATAGGGTGGCGGCCCAAAACTAGCCCTTTCTATTCAGGCCCCTGGATGGCTCACGCTTGAGTCCACAGCCCCAAGCTGGTGCCGGGAAAGTTCGATTGCTCTGGGGCACCATTATTCTTCCCCACGCCCCGAGAAACAAGCTGGTCCCAAGAGAGCATTGGGAGGCCGTAGGCCAGAGGAGAAAATAACATAAACAGGAGGCAAATGTAGACAGAAATTCGGCACTCCTAGAAATGAAGTATTAATACAGCATTTTGATGCACTCCATCTTTTTCAATCAAACGTTTCACTATCTCTGCTTACTGGGAGCTCAACTGTCTTCCACCCATGCCTTCCAAGATAATCTGGATCAGGGTACATGCCTACGTGCTGGTGCCAGGAACGCTTGACCACTCAAGGGGTACCCTTAGGGTATGTTCTCACTCCCCCCAGCTGACAATGTAGGCAGCAAGGACAATGCTATGCGATTAAGCCACCAATGCAGCGTTTGAGGACCACATCCAGAGTGAACAAGAGAGCTGTTACCCCACCTACTGAGGTGTGAATAGTCTGATTCCTAGCCTTGCTCTACTTGGTCCCACTGATTAATTTGCACACCACACCTCAACACCACCTCAGCACAAACATTGCCAACAGAATTCACTCCGAAAGAGTGGGATTCTTAAACTTGCCTCTAGTCCTGGTCCTTTGATTAAAACAGGCGGACCCATTTGTTCAGTACACCACACAGATCTTACCTGTAACCCACAGAGGTGCAGGCTCCTTGCTTCTAAATGGCCCAACAGCCAAAACAATTGTGCTCCTTTGCCAGCGTACTTTGCCAGACGGGTGAACAGTCTTCCCTTTTCCTACTGCATGCCAGCACCAGGATTGGCCACATGGTGGCAACTGGTCCAGGTAGGAGACCGCCCAAACAGCAGTGCCTGTTGTTTGCTACACAAAATGTTTTTTTATAGCAAACTCCATGCCGTATTCCAGCCTCTAAACGAAGGGACTGGGTATCGGACCTAGGTTGCTTGGCACCGTCTTGTTTCCAAGATGAGTGCAATCCCCGAGCTATCCTCCCAGCCCAGATAAAGATAAGCATAACAGGATAAGTAGTGATGTAATAGTGCCAAATCGCCAACTTTATTCAGTTCATGGATAGTGACCACCAGCAATTTAATTAGCTGTATTGTTCTTTACTTATTTATTTATTCATCTTCAGGTCTATCCACCAATACCTCCCCCTTTTGCACTAGAGAAGAACACAAAACAAACACAAAACAATCACAAGTTTGATAGTTCCTGGCGCTGCTACAACAGTAATTCTCTGCTTCAATAAAATCTAGATTCCAATATTCCTCATGCCAGTCACCTTTAAGCTGACTTCATTTGGTTTGTAGTCAAGAGATTGAAACATTACTGTAGAACACGATAGCTCCTTATTTGACATCTTAGACAGCATGATGTAGCACACCAGAGGAACTGCGCAGTGTGGCAGTTTGATGAGCAATCTGGAACTTTTAAAATGTAACATAATTTTATTTTCTCAACATGTGCCAATAACTATGTTTGAGGAATCATTTATGTCCAATCCTGTTCAAACTCAACATGGCACCTTTCCATCTGATGATTTTCTGCTGGTCAATAAACAAAATGTATGTTTGTTTTCTTCTGTAAAACAACATAAATTCCTACAAACGTCACTGCTCTCACCTTGACACATCTATAGCATTATTTTCACTGTACCATACACCTGTGGCATAAACCTCCTAGCATATCCTGTTTCCCAATAACAACAGTGTTCACTTACAAGCGTACTAAGACATTGAGTTGTGGACATGTCGGGGGCATTAATACAAATTTGTGTCTATGCCTATCCACAGGTCAAGGTTATTTTTTATGTATGGGGCAGAATTCAATGAGCAGGTAGGACTACTAGGATGTTGCACTTCCACACACTGTGTTGTGTGGCTCACTCTCAGTGCCAGCCTGCCAAAAGGACCTGTTACCATTTTTGTAGCTGGAGCACAAGTCCTATCCACTGGACCTTTATCTTGCAAGGTGTGCAACCTTCTTCCACATCTCAATCCGCGATACTTCCTAAGGTTTTTCCCATGTCACATATCTTCAGGGACTCCCGAATCATTACCAAAGGCTCTCGACCATCTGTGGTGAAGCCACATCCTCTCAGATGGTTAATGACTGATTGTTTAGGAAATCGTGAACTTCAGCACAGGCAAAGTCACATTCCAGCTTCTATATACCCATGAATCTACTGCTATAATGTTTCCTCTCCGATTGTGCTAAGAAATCCAATAACTTGGAATTCACCCACTTGTGTCTCTCTGTTGGAGAGCTGTGCCCCAGTAATAAGCTGTGTAGCTCTTTCTAAGCAACCTAATTCATTGTGAGCCACGGACCCTGATACAAACTCCACGCTGCAAGGGCTATATTGGCTCCATCCCATATCCTGTTGACAGCTCCCTCTTGCACCTCTTAGGGAAAAACATTTCCTTCTGCTTCTTCAACCTTATGGCGTACATCCTGAGCAATTTGGAAACTGAGTAGTAGCCAAAAGTCAGACAAAGGAATTAAAAAGACAATCAAATGCAGATTCATTCACAATAACATTTCTATACTCTGACTATCTCAATAACCGTATAATATCATACTGGGAGCAGTGCTGGGTGGTTTACCATGGTGTTTTACTGGTGTTTTGCTGTTTGCAGTCTGTTTACACTTTCTTGCATTGCCTGGAGGAGGATCTCACTGACAAAAACCTCCAGAAGTGCGTAGAGCGGCACGAGAGTGGTGGTGAGTGGTTTACCCTGCTTCACTGTGGGACACAAGAAAATAAGGTAACGCTGAACTTGCGTGTTAATTTGAAGCTGTGATCCCCTTGCGTTCCGTCCAGTCACACAATAGAACTGCACAAAGAGTTTCTTTCTCAAATCGCCCTACGTGTTCATAATGTGTGGACTAAGAAGCCTTTCAAAGCATTCTCATAAGGAACTGCACAAACAAATGCTAGAAATGGCAAGCAAAGTGCTCTTGTCGATATCGCCCACAACAACATACAATGAGTTCTCATCCCCACATGCAATCCGCAAATAAACCTAGCCTTTTGCATATATCTATGACAGAGTTGTCGAATCCCACACAAGATGGAGACCAAGAGCTCAGCTCAGCTCAAGTCTGCAGTAATCGAGGGGAAGGGGATACCAACTCACACAGCCACGGCACTGAGAAGAGAACAAGGGTGCAAGCCCATGGAGTTAACATCTCCGGCATTCTACACAGACTCTGCAGAAGACGATAGCACCGCTGAAATGAGCACTTCCTATGCGTCTACACCGCAGTTGCCCTCAAGGCGCAGTTCATTTTGTCCCTCCATGCCGCAGTCAACTTCCAATGAAATGCATACACAGAGCGCCTTATCTTCAATAGATCAAGTGCTCACCACTTTGTAAGGCTTGCATGAAGATATAAAAACGAATGTTTGCCAGCTACACTGGTGCTGCTGGACATTCAAAACAAGCTACATTGCATGACCCAAAAACCTGTAAGCAAGGAAACAGCTGCAAGATAATTTCCCATGGGGAACAGATCTGATTCAACTGGTCTCACTGATCGAAACAGAAAATAATAGGCCTACCTCCTCTATCATTTTATTGCAGAGACTCCACAATAGAGGAGTAGATTCTTCACAGGTGGTTTTAATCTCGGACAACTCAGTTCTGGAAGTCGCCAACAACATAGCCAAAACAAACAGCCCCTCAGTGACATGGTTGCTATTATTGGTGGCACTACAGCCCTTCCCACTCCTGCGGTGTTGACAACTGAAAAAGAGGGAGTAGCAGGATTTGATACACCTTTTTGTATGGGCCCCAGCACCAAAGTTATTATCAGGAATGGGCCTGGGAATAATGGAAAACAAGCAAAGAAAGCAAGTGAAGGGAAAGTGATAAAAGTCCTATCACACAGCCCTCATCTATAACAATGCGTAATTTAACCATACCAGAAAACCTGTTCGGGAGTAGGAACAAACAACTCACCTGTCCAGATGAAATTTTTGCTGAAGATCCTAACACTGACTCAATAACCATTTATGTTTCAGATGAAGAAAGTGGGGTTGAAGAACCCCAACATAAACGCAGGTCACTAGCAACGAGCAAAGTCAATTCTAAAGTCGCTAGGGAACCTACTTTGACCCTTATAATGAAATCGACTGCCTCACAGGCGGGGTGCCTAGTAGTCTGACCAACTCCATTAAGATTCCGTCCTGGGAACCCCCACTGCGAGTGAACTTTGCAATTGGAAATCTGACTGCTACAAAAGTGCAGCCGGCAGTCATCACGGGACACGCGGCTAGCATTGACACAAATTGTAAAATTACAAACATGGTTATCAACCCACTACCTTTACTAACCAATGCTCATGCTTATTTGCTGACTCCTGTGGACTTAATGATGTTGTGGCACAGAGACTTTGTTCATTTCTGAAAGGTGCAAGGGGCCGTGAGGACTTAGGTGGCTTAACACAAGAAATGAGAATCATTATGACACATCTCAGAAACCGACTGTCTCTCTTCAGGACTCTGGGCTCAAACTGCGTGCAGCAGAACCAAAGGCCTCATATCAACTCCTTTTGGAGTGCCAACTATACTAAGACAAGGTGTTGGTTTTGAAACGCTCTGCTGTTCTGCCCTTGTTCTCAGTTACATCCACCAGAGACATTGAGAGTGTAGAATTTGTGGATGAAGCTCATACAGACAGAGTTGTGCTTTGATTTGAGAGGGAAGCTGAGACATTGGGGTGACTTTGGTTTACCATTAAAATCATGGACACGCCCAGTGCCTCACACTTGATGGGGAGGGTTTCAACCACTAATCAATCATGAACAGCCTAAATATAACACACCCTCACAATAATTCACTCAAACAATGAAAGCGGGCAGACAGGACAATATGGTGGTTTCTGATAGAGTGACAGGGAAGGGGGTGAATGTCAATTGGATTGGTCCTGGCTGGCAGCGACTTTAAACTCAAGTCATGAACCCCAAAAATGTACATGTAAGATCTAGCACCTACAGCCTTTACACTTGCCACCTGGAATACAACAGATAACAAACACGTATTCACTAATCCATCTGTGGGGTGCTTGCTAAGAACATTCAAACTAATTTGTGTCCAGGGGACCTGCTGATGGAAGCACCCACAATGGATGGATATACTGTGATCGAACAACTGGCAAGTAAATGCACGAAGGGGAGGCCAAAAAGGGGGTATCAAGATGATGTGTAGATCTAGTAGTGGCCTACAGTTCACCAAAAAGCATGATCTCAGAACTGGCCTCTTGGCCATTGAATGGGAAACTCTTATTGAACTGATGCCCTTGCAACTTTTAATTTGCAACATGTATTGGCATGAGGGCATAGAGCAGCTAGATTTTTTTCTTGAAGCCCTCTCCACCTTCTCTCTGGACTGGATGGAGTCCCACAAAGACGGGCACGTCATTGTCCTTGGTGACTTTAACTGAACTTGTCTTGATTTGGAGGCAGATGAAACCTTGTCATCCAAAACATCCACATGGAACAATGCTGATCTTGTTGACCCCCAAATGTTGGGTTTGAATGGTAGCAAATGGAAAAACTGCTGAAATAATATGGGGTTGTATTTCGTGAACAGTACCACTAACGTGGATACGGGGAAATATTTTACCTGGCACAGTGGTAACAAGTGATCTGCCCTGGATTACTTTTGTCTTGACAGTTTTCTGATGATCGATGTGGTGATTGCAAAATCACACAAAATTCCTGGAACAATCACAGTTTAGAGAGTTGCTTGTTCAATTGGCCAATGGGAAAAGGTTGAGAGCAGTATGATGTAGACCTTGGGCTTAACTCTGCCTTCAACAGAATTAAATGGAAAGAACCAAGGTAGGATAGACAAGGGGAATGAAAAAGTCAAAGGTGCAGCCAAGAACACCAATTATGACTGGAAACTGCTGACGTTTACCTATGAGAATTTTAGAAATGTTCTGCAGGGCACTACAGATACCACCCATGTTGACAAAATGAATATGGACAAGATCAAACGACCCCCAAAAAGAAAACCATAGATAAGATGAAGCAGTGGCAGAAAAAAAGAAGGACATGAGGTTCTTGATACGACAAATCAAGAAATTACATGTGTATGAAAATGAGTGTCTGGAGCAAATTAAGAAATTAAGAAAACTCAAGAGCCCCAGGTCCGAACACAACCTCCAACAGTTTATTCAAGGTAGCCATGTCAGAGTGGGCAGGGATCCTGAAGCTCCTGTTTGACAACATCCTGAAGACAGAAACTTACCCACTAACCTGGAGGACGGCGTACAATATTTTCCAATGTCTAAAAAAGGAAGCAGATGCGATGCCAAACATGACTGTCCCATTAGTATTTGAGATGCAGACAGTAACATTCTTGCAAGTCTCATTTTGAAACATCTGGAAGCTTGGGTTCAAAGTAAAAATGTGTCATCCACTTTTTCAGACCGGCATCCGAAAAATTCATGGCACAAACTTGAATGGGCATATGTTGGCCTGTCTTTAGGATCTAGTCAAAAAGGAAAATACACTGTAATAATACATCTAGCAACTTTGGATCTATCCAATACTTTTCACACCCTTTCCAGACCTAGACTTTGGAATAGGGTATTCCTGAGGGTTTGTTAAAACTGGTAATCAAATTGCATGAGGAAACTGATGTCCAAGTCAGATTAAACATGGAGGGCAGTCTTTCTGAAAAGATTCCCACAACTAATGCTCGAGACAGCGGTGCATCCTTGCCAGATGCACAGTACAGAGTTAGCATGCTGTTTGAAGAGTTCCGTAACAAGATTATTAACACAAACATGTGTTGTGTGTTGGTCTTAAGCAAAAGGGTGACTATTGAATTTGAGGTTGCTAAGGGGAGCCTAAGACAGTGGGCCTCATTACAACCCTGGCGGAACGGGTTAAACGGCGCCGTAAAAGGCTACGGCGCCGTTCAACCCATTGCGCCACATACCGGTCCCCTCGCGGGACACGTTAAGCACGCCTGGGAAAACCAGGCGTGCATACCGGGTCCCACGAGGGGAAGAGGGAGCAAACAACGGGCCATCTCGTTATGGCCTGTTGTTTGCTCCCTCTCCCATTCCCATTCAGCCCTATGGGGGCTGAAATGGGAATGGGGATGAACCGTGTCCGTGTCCTCGAGTGAGGAATTACCGGGCCATCCGAACTCGGAATGGTCCGGTAAGTCCTCATTCCGAGGACACGGATGCGGTTTTTCCCGGCAGCCATGCCGCAAATAGCGGCATGGCTACCGGCATACCTCGTAATGAGGCCCAGTATGTTCACACACCTGCATGGCTAGGACTGTGGCTGCTACAGAACAAACAAGACAGCAAATTCCCACAAACCAGCTTCCTATCCTTTTCACTCAGAGCGAGTGTTCACAGTTACCAACGTATCAAGTCATGATGACCCCCTATTTAAAAGAAGGCCCAATAACCATGTAGTTTATCAAAAAATATACATATTTTAATTTTTAGTATTTTCAACAACATAATATACTCGACAATATTGTACTAAAAACAATCATACAACAACCACATTTAGAATTCATTTCTCGAAAACCCTTTTTAAGTCCCACTGGGGGGTCTGTGCATTAACCCTTAATGATATTGTTTATGCCCTTCCTAATTTCTATGGGCAAGTAAAGTGTGCCAACACTGTCTTCATGTGTTTCTAGAACCAGCATAAATCTTAATTATTACAGAAATATATATACGGAATCATCCCCAATACATATTCTGCTGGTTCTGTCTTCAGGGCACTCGTATTTTCCGTGTGTCACGTATAACATTGCGTGGTACTAGCCATGGTTCCAATAATTCTAAAGGCACAAAAATAAAAACATATAAGCATTCTAAAAAACATGGTAATGTAACTTAAAACATGACTTGTCATACATTGGATCTGTATCAACTTCATCTCTATTTTTTAATATCAGTGAAAGGATATGTTCAACAAGTAGTATCCTTGTACACCACTCAAATTTCATTTCTTTAACATGCGGTCTCTTCGTGTTTCGCATATCTACATCTTTCTATGAACATTTGCATATACATTGCTTAAAGCCAACTTAATTGATTACATCAACATTAACCAGCGTTTACATCATATTCTTTACTGTTATCATTGAATGTTACGAACCCCGGATAACTTATGATTCAAATTTCATCGTGGTTTACCTAGAAATGGCTTCGTTCGTCAAAGAGTGAGGCGGTCTGTATACTATATCTGCCCTCAGCGAGGGACGATCTGCTCTGTGTCACCCAGGTGGCTATTTTTGCTGTGGGAATTCAGCCTCAAACCGTATAATTCTAAGACAAAGAAAATACCCCTGGATTTATTCATTATCATTAAATGGGAATGGGTCAATGCATATTTACTTTCACCTGCCTTACCGCTTTAAAGATTTATCTGGGTGTAGCTGGCTATACATGGGAGACTCCACTTTGTCACTGAGTTCTCGCTTTGCGTGTGCCGGTAGTCTTAATGCCTGTAGAATCAGCAGAGGAAGAGGATTCAGAAAAGTATGATCATACGTGTCTTACGACTGCCAGGTCTCTCTTTCATGGATCTTACCTCGTCCGCGAAGGGCGTGCTCGTGCTGCTCTATCCGTCAGTGGGTGCACCTCCAGCGTCTCCTAAGCTGTATGCCTGTAAGGCTCCCTATTTCAGTGAAACATGTAAACCGCGTCGTGTCACATGTGACGTGCACGTCAGTTTGCGTGCATGGTCCCATGATTCGCGACTCTCCGCCATGTTGGAAAGGGGAGCAAAATGCCGCTTATGTATCGGTCTACGCCTATCCCCATGACAAAATGGTGGTGTTCGCTAAATACCTAGATAGGGTCTAAATAGCATATGATGCCATAAACAAACATGATTGATTTTAAATGGCGAAAGAAAGGTTATAATAACCCAAGTGGTTATTGGCAGTAGTGTGTAAGCCAAATATGTGGTTCTAACAATGCAGAGTATGTTAGGTGCCCAAAAAGGGAATTCATGATATGGGTACATCTCGCCCGGCGAGCCAGGCGCGTGAACTATTAACTCGGCGCGGACCGAAGTATGTACCCCTGATGAAATTTCTATGTTTTCTTGTGAGTCATAGTGAGATTGGGCATCTCTTCTTCTCCATATACTCCATTGGTGGTAAGCCTGTTATTTTTTAGAATGAATGAACAGAGCCCATTCAATGGAAATATTCAAACCAGTCTTGACCGTATCTAATGAATAAATCCATTTCTGTTCGGCCTGCCTGAGTATGAGATCTCTATCACCCCCTCTCGGTTGTGGAAGAATTACCTCAATAATGAACCAATGTATACAGTCCGCAGTATGGTGAGCACCTTTAAAATGTGCCACCAAAGGTTTTTCAGGAACCTGATTTCTTACACAGGACCTGTGTTCACAGATCCTCTGTCTTATCGGCCTTTTCGTTTTCCCGATATACAAAAGCCCACATGGGCACTTTATTCCATATACCACCCATTTTGAGTTGCAGTTGGTGAAATTTCTAAGTTCCCACTTTCTACCTTTGAGATCTGCATCTTTCATGTTAGAAGTGAATTTACATACTGAGCACTTCCCGCAGGCATAATGGCCCACTACTGGTGGTAGTTGCCATAATGTCGACTGTGTCGGCATCCTAGTCTCTTTGGATTTTTTGTAGGTGTGGACCAACTTGTCTCTCAAATTTGGCATTCTGCGGAACGCGAAACGAGGCTTGTTGATGATGAAATCCTCAGTATTGATGATATTCCAATGTTTCAGTATACATCTGCATAGATCATTACTTATAGGGGAATATGTGGTAACACATGTTATCTTGTTTTCTGCAACTCGAACTTGTGGGATCAGACAATCCTGTCTCTGGATATTTTTCGCTCTTTTCATTGACCTGCGTACAATGTACGGAGGATAGCCTCTCGCATGAAGTCTAGCTGATAGATCTTGGCTATGGGCAACAAAGTCTTCTCTCCGGGTACAGTTTCTTCGGATTCGAAGGAATTGACCAAATGGTAGATTCTGTCGTAGGGACTGAGGATGGAAACTCTCGAATGATAGTAAAGTGTTCTTATCCGTGATTTTTCTAAACAGGGTAGTGCCGAACTTATTGTTTGTGTCTTTAAAGATCTCGAGATCTAAAAATGAGATCTTATTCATATCTGAGCTCATAGTGAACTTAATACACTGTTCTTGTATGTTAATCCAGCTGAGGAAGGATCTAAGCTCTTGAGAGGTGCCCCCCACACCATAAACACATCATCGATGTAGCGAACCCACAATTTCATGAGATGTTTGAAAGGATTATTCAGTGAGTAAACTGAATGTGTCTCTAAGTCGTCCATAAAAAGGTTGGCTAAATCGGGTGCAAAAGTGGAGCCCATACTCGTCCCATGTTGTTGTAAATAGAAGGTGTTCTGTTCGAGGAAAAAGTTATTTGTTAGGGCCAGTTTAATGCATTCCAAAATGAATGCTGATGGAACAGTTTTGTCCTCTCTTTGTTCTAGATATTTGCCCATAATATTTATACATTTCATCTGCGGAATACTCGTATATAATGCTTCGACATCAAGAGTAACTAAGATATCGTTGGTATCTACATTAACAGTGTCTAGTACTTTGATCATTTGTGTGGTATCCTGAATATATGAACGCATAGTTTTTACAAAAGGTCTCAGGAAGAAATCCGAATGAACTGAAAGTGGTTCTAAAATGGAGCCAATCCCTGCCACAATCGGACGGCCCGGGGGGTTTTCAGTGCACTTGTGAATCTTTGGGAGACAATAAAAGGCGGGTATGATGGGATGCTGTTGTATCAAATAAGCTTTCTCATCCTCATCAATCCACCCTTCATTCTCTGCGTGGATCATTAAGCTTTTAATCTCCTCTTGGATCCTAGGTGTAGGATCGCTTGGTAAAGGTCTATAAAAAAAAACAATTTACTCAATTGTGCCTCAACTTCAGTTCGGTACTTCGCTATACCCCACAATACTACACCTCCACCCTTGTCTGCTGGCTTTATCACACAATTACTGTTATCAGCTAAGTTTTTCATCGCCAGTCTCTCTTCTTTGGACAGGTTATCTTTGTGCAAGTTTTTTGTCTTGACCAGAGTTCTCATTTCCCTGATGATTTTATTTTTTTCGAAACGTATAATCTCTGCAGAGACCATAGAAGATAGAGGAGTAAATGTGGACGGAGGTTTTAATCCTGTGGTACTTCTTTCTCGTGGTCTAGAGTCGTCAGAATCTTTGAAGAAATATTTTAGGCGAATAGTTCGGAAAAATTTCGCATTTCTACTTCAGTAGTAAATAGGTCTGCTTTATTCACAGGTACAAAAGAAAGGCCTTTACTTAAGACCCGGATTTCTGCTGGTGTGAGGATATGATTGCTTAAATTAAAAATAGGGATCACCATGTCGGTGGTCCCGGTTGCCATTGGCGTGTTCGCATCCCGTGGTTGCCTGGCTGGCGGTTCCTCCCTCGTCTGCCCCGGTTCTGTAAAGGGCCCCTCTGTGGGTTGCCTGTGTCAGCCGGCCCTGTACTTGACCCCCCATCACTGCTATTTGACGAGTTTGAAAAGGTGACAAACTTCCTAACGGGGCGTCTGTTGTTGAAGCCCTGGCTCTGACCTTGATTCATGTTGCTTTGTGTAAAGAACCCGGGAACTAGATACGGGTACGTGATCTCTTCTTTATATATCTAGGTATTTAGCGAACACCACCATTTTGTCATGGGGATAGGCGTAGACCGATACATAAGCAGCATTTTGCTCCCCTTTCCAACATGGCGGAGAGTCGCGAATCATGGGACCATGCACGCAAACTGACGTGCACGTCACATGTGACACGACGCGGTTTACATGTTTCACTGAAATAGGGAGCCTTACAGGCATACAGCTTAGGAGACGCTGGAGGTGCACTCACTGACGGATAGAGCAGCACGAGCACGCCCTTCTCAGACGAGGTAAGATCCATGAAAGAGAGACCTGGCAGTCGTAAGACACGTATGATCATACTTTTCTGAATCCTCTTCCTCTGCTGATTCTACAGGCATTAAGACTACCGGCACACGCAAAGCGAGAACTCAGTGACAAAGTGGAGTCTCCCATGTATAGCCAGCTACACCCAGATAAATCTTTAAAGCGGTAAGGCAGGTGAAAGTAAATATGCATTGACCCATTCCCATTTAATGATAATGAATAAATCCAGCTGTATTTTCTTTGTCTTAGAATTATACGGTTTGAGGCTGAATTCCCACAGCAAAAATAGCCACCTGGGTGACACAGAGCAGATCGTCCCTCGCTGAGGGCGGATATAGTATACAGACCGCCTCACTCTTTGACGAACAAAGCCATTTCTAGGTAAACCACGATGAAATTTGAATCATAAGTTATCCGGGGTTCGTAACATTCAATGATATCAGTAAAGAATATGATGTAAACGCTGGTTAATGTTGATGTAATCAATTAAGTTGGCTTTAAGCAATGTATATGCAAATGTTCATAGAAAGATGTAGATATGCGAAACACGAAGAGACCGCATGTTAAAGAAATGAAATTTGAGTGGTGTACAAGGATACTACTTGTTCAACATATCCTTTCACTGATATTAAAAAATAGAGATGAAGTTGATACAGATCCAATGTATGACAAGTCATGTTTTAAGTTACATTACCATGTTTTTTAGAATGCTTATATGTTTTTATTTTTGTGTCTTTAGAATTATTGGAACCATGGCTAGTACCACGCAATGTTATACGTGACACACGGAAAATACGAGTGCCCTGAAGACAGAACCAGCAGAATATGTATTGGGGATGATTCTGTATATATATTTCTGTAATAATTAAGATTTATGCTGGTTCTAGAAACACATGAAGACAGTGTTGGCACACTTTACTTGCCCATACAAATTAGGAAGGGCATAAACAATATCATTAAGGGTTAATGCACAGACCCCCAGTGGGACTTAAAAAGGATTTTCGAGAAATGAATTCTAAATGTGGTTGTTGTATGATTGTTTTTAGTACAATATTGTCGAGTATATTATGTTGTTGAAAATACTAAACATTAAAATATGTATATTTTTTGATAAACTACATGGTTATTGGGCCTTCTTTTAAATAGGGGGTCATCATGACTTGATACGTTGGTAGCTGTGAACACTCGCTCTGAGTGAAAAGGATAGGAAGCTGGTTTGTGGGAATTTGCTGTCTTGATAGTTAATTGTCCTCACCCACCCAGCCCCTAAAAAGAGGACTATCTGTAGCTCATAAGGACGGATGCTACAGAACAAAGCCATGAAGCCAGGCCTGCAGCTACTGATCTAGCTCCTCAATGTAATAAGCAATAGGTTTCTCCTAAGTGTGATGTGCTTGTGTCAATATAGCTTTATTTCATGACAGAACTATTTAAATGTCTTCTTGCAATCAGGAGGCCTTAAGCCCTTATGGATGGTGCTTCAGTACATTTAGTTTTTACTGTATCAACTGCTTCCTCTTCCTCTGTTGACCAATGAGGAGTTTATACACTGTGTCCTTTTTGTTTACAGTTTTATAGTGGATGTACTACTTCTGTGAAGCCCAATGTCCATTACCTACGATAGCCTACTATACTCAAAAAGGCTCTCAAGTGCATGATAGTTTGCAGTTTGGGAATATCACATAATGCTTCCTTCCCTTTGTCCCATCATGATACCATGTCCCAAAGACTGGACCCCAAATAGTGTACCCTGCACAGTTTCCATTTTTGTTTGGATGATATGCCCTTTATTAATTAAAGCAGGTATTTCTTTTTAATTTCTTTTTTTATTTATTGTGCATTTGGTTACAAAATATTATAAACCTTAAGCACAGACAATCTAAACATGCATTCATAAACAACAATTCATTGTTCAGAGTATTCTCAAGTGCATGTTATATACAATTTACGTTCACAATTCATCATTATCATTAAAAGATGTCAGTCAATACCCCTGGTAGATCTTGTCCGGCCTGCATATTAAATCATAGGAAACCCATGCCTACTGTCCCAATTCTCTATTGAAAGAGTGAAAGGAATGTCATAGCTTTATTCCACACATAGATCCCAGCCCCTGTTATAGCCAGCAACGTTGTGCCATATAGAGTGCTCCAGAACTGTTTTCCTTCAATGTTACTAATATCAGTTACAAAAGCGGCATAGGCCCTTTCATATTGGACCTTCAACCACAGACATTGGGCCTCATTACGAGGAAGGTGGGAGAGGGATAACGGAACTGCTGGCCCGGTTATCCCGCTACTGCCTCATTACGAGGTCTGTCGCGGGTCCCGCTAAGGACGTCTGGTAAAACCAGGCATCCTTAGCGGGACAGGCTAGAAGACCAGGATGCTAACAAAGGGCCCGTCATTAACGGGCCCATTGTTAGTATTCTCCCCATTCCCATTGAGCCCTATCGGGGCTCAAATGGGAATGGGGATGTACCGGGTCCGGGTCCTGGGAATGGGAATTACCGGGCCCGTCAAAGTCGGCATGGCCCAGTAATTCCCTATTTCGGGAACCCGGACCCGGTACCCTTTATGGGTTAGCCATGCTGCTAAAATCGGCATAGCTACCTCCATACTCGTAATGAGGCCAATTGTGTCAATATGTGTGTTAGGCAGAAACCTGTGCAGTTCCCTCTGGGACCACTGCAAAAAGTTTAAGACTACAGGAGTTAGCAGTAAACCCAATTTGTAGCAGTCTGCACCACCCAGATTTACCTGGTAGCTGTGGCTGAGCAGTCAGACTTCTCTCAAGATGAGTTAGGCAGTATGTGGAGTATACAAGATAGGGCAATTTACACAGTAGA